>NC_037337.1:30771913-31079282 GCF_002263795.3 Bos taurus
ATTTGCTCCAACTTTGACTAACTCCCTCTTTCCCAAATAGCTGTTTTGGGCATGGCCATACTTCCCAAAGTGCCTCCGTTTCCGAATCTACTTCACTACCGTCCCCTGCCTCCCTGCTTCAGAATGTTTCAATGCTACTTTCAATTCTCTCCTTTCATTCTCTTTGCCCCACTCTGTGCTGTATGTGTGTGCTCAGTCGCTTCAGTCATGTCTGACTCTTTGTGATCCTATGGACTATAGCCAGCCAGGCTCCTTAGTCCATGGGATTATCCAGGCAAGAATACTGGAGTGGGTTCCCATGCCCTTCTCCAGGGTATCTTCCCAATCCAGGAACTGAACCCATTGTCTCCTGTATCTCCCCCATTGCAGGCGGATTCTTTACTCACTGAGCCACCTTGGAAGCCCCTTACCCCACTCTATCCCATGCCAAAAGCACCTCTTCTCTATTAGATTCACCCTGCTTTATCAGGCACTTATAGAACTGTAAAAATTCTTATTTCCTTAGGATTGGGTCCTTGCAGGAGTTATCTTTGAAGTTGTCTCCAGATTTCTGCCCTCTCCCCCAGATTTCCATCTAATAACCCCTCTGGTGGTTATTGGTAATTAATACAGTCTTTAATAGTTGTGTGCTTTCAGATGCTAGGTTCACAGTATTTTCCTCTTAAGATCAGGTAGGTCGTGTCCATGAGAATTGAGCTGTAGATTTTCAACAGAGGTCTCACTAACTGCAGCAAATTGTCTTCCTTGCAAATTCAACATTATCTCCCGCTGGTTCTCTCTAGCTCCCTTTATATTGCTTTGCTCCCACCCACAATGCTTGTTTGTTCGTTAACAATTTCTAGCTCTGATTTCATTAAATCATTCAATGTATCATTGCTGAGCACCTACTATGTGTCATACACTGTGCCTGAGAGACAACAGTGAATAAAAGCAGGAATAGTCCCTTTCGTGTAGTGCTTAATCTAGTAAAGGAGTCCAGTTTGATTCAACAATCCCACAGATAGGTATAAAACTGCAATTGCAAAACATAGATAAACAGATTAAAGGGGGAGTACAAGGTGCCATAAAAGTCTGGTCAGGGAGGTCATATTGACTGACCACCCACCTCTCACATTTATCATCAAGACTACTCAGATCCATGTTCATTTCACTCCAAGCCTAAAAGGTCATTTTCATTTGACCTCATCTCCTATCCATCTCTGACCTCCAGAAGTCTTTTCCTGAGCTCTATAAAAGGCTCCTAAAATCTTACAGCCGTAAAACCCCCATATCCATAATCCCTTCTTTGAAATTTCTCTTCACCTTATTACTTACAGTGAAACCAGGCTATATTTTAAGTCCATGTCTTCCCCTGAGACTTTCAAAATGAAGCTTTTTCCTTTTTCCACCCCACATTCTAGGACTTCAGCTGGTCTATCCTCTTCAGTTTCTTAAAACCTATGGCCTCTTAGAAGCACAAACCACCACCAGCCTGTATAACCACTTCCCTTATTTTATATCATCAAGCACCTTGGCACCAAACTCCTTCATGGGCTAGGTTAGCATCTATTTCACTGTCTTCCACTGTGCCATGACCCCTGTCATCCTTGGCAGTTTCCATGCTGAGACAGATAATCCTTCTGACCCTGTGGACTCTCAGAAGTCTGAATCCTACGTTTTCAACAGCCTTTGGCCTCACTCTATCTTAACTACCTATTCTCAGGGTCATTTTTGTTGTTGCTGTTCAATTGCTAAGCCAAGTCTGACTCTTTGCAACCCCATGGACTGCAGCACACCGGGTTCCCCTGTCCTTCACTATCTTCTGGAATTTAGTGAGTTTAGCTCAAATTCACGTCCATTGAGTTAGTGATGCTATCTAAACATTTCATCCTCTCCTGCCCCCTTCTCCTTTTGACCTCAATCTTTTCCAATATCTGGGGCTTTTCCAATGAGTCAGGTTTTTGCATCAGGTGGCCAAAGTACTGGAGCTTCAGCTTCAGCATCAGTCCTTCCCATGAATATTCAGGGTTGATTTCCTTTAGGATTGACTGGTTTGATCTCCATGCAGTCCAAGGGACTCTCAAAAGTCTTCTCTAGCACCACAATCTGAAACCATCAATTCTTCAGTGCTCAGCTTTCTTTATGGTCCAACTCTCATATCTGTTCACAACTACTGGAAAAACCATAGCTTTGACTATATGAATCTTTGTCATCAAAGGATATCTCTGCTTTTTAATACACAGTCTAGGTTTGTCATAGCTTTCCTCCTAAGGAGAAAATGTCTTTAATTTCATGGCTGCAGTCACCATCTGTAGAGATTTTGGAGCCCAAGAAAATAAAATATGCCACTGTTTCCATTTTTCCCCTATCTATTTGCCATAATGTGCCATAAAAAAATCTATGGCACTATATGCCATAGTGCCATAAGGATCATGTCATACCAGAGGCCATGATTTTGGGGTCATTAGGACTGCGTTTTCAAACTGCAAGTTTGGGTCCATTAGTAACCAAAACAATAATCTTTTATTTGAGTTATAATCAGCTTTTTTTCTTATAAGTTCAACACAGATTAAGTTTTAAAATATCAGCTTATTAAGTAAGGTAAACATTGTTTCATGAACATTTCTTTCAGATACATATAATATACGTATGGGCATTCTAAGTTGTTTTGAAAATCATATTATTTACTGTGTCCAGTCCAAAAAACACGAGAACCACTGACCAACTTTGTTATCACCAATAACCAAATTATTTCCCAAATCTTTATTTTAAACATTCCATTTGTTAACTTCCACCTTCTAATTTTAGAGCCTACTTGTTCTAGTCTCCTCCTTCCTTGGGGAAAAGACATTACTGACTCTAACCCAAAAGTGATACCTCTCCTAAGTATTATCTATCTCTGTCTCATAATTTATTTTCTTTACAGTACTTAGTAGAATCTGAAATTATTCTATTTGTGTATTTAATGTCTGCTTCTCTACTAAAATATAAATCTATAAAGCCAGGACTGCATATTCAGTTCCTAGAATGTAGTTGAATGAATGAGTGGGAGCTGACAGTGTGGTTGAATTGGAAAAAATAGTGATGGAGAAGGGGTAAAGGAGTCAGCACTATCAAATATGCACTTTTAAGAAAATATCATTCTAGCTGGAGAGCTAGAGTTGATACCATGATCAATGAGGTAGCTACTAGCATAATCTGTGTGAGTGATGATGGGAGCTTGTACTATGACCCGGGGAAGAGATGACAAGACATGAATGGATTGCAGAGATATTTAGGAAGATCAAATGATATCCCTTACATTTGGATATGAAAAATGAGGGTAAGCAAAAGGGAGATTTGAAGGATGTTACCAAGTGTTTCTGTGACTTAGGGACAGTGGGAGAGGCCAAGGTTTAAGGGAAAAATCATAAGTGGTTGTTTGGGCTTGCTAAGTTTAATTTCTCTTGACATATTTGGGAAGAGATGACAACACGACAGGTATAAAAGTCTGGAACTCTCCATATGATCCAGCAATCCTACTCCTAGCCATATACCCAAATGAAACTATAATTGAAAAGATACATGAACCCCTCTGTTCACAGTAGCACTAGTTACAATAGCCAAGAATGGAAATGGCCTAAACAGATCAACAGATGAATGGATAAAGAAGATGTGGTACATATATATCATGGAATATTACTCAGTAATTTAAAAGAATAAAATAATGCCATTTCCAGCAACATGGATGACCCTAGAAATTATAATACTAAGTGAAGTAAGTAAGCAAGAGAAAGACAAATACAATATGATATCACTTACATGTGGAATGTAAAATAGGACACAAATTAATATATCTATGGAATAAAAACAGACTCACAGATACAGAGAATAGACTTGTGATTGCCAAGGGGGAGGGGAATGAAGGAGAGAAAGATTGGGAGCTTGGGATTAGCAGAGGCAAACTAGGGCTTACCTGGTGGCTCAGCGGTAAAAAATTTGCCTGCAATGCAAGAGATGGGGGTTGGATCCTTAGGTTGGGAAGATCCCCTGGAGGAGGCCATGGCAACCCTCTCCAGTATTCTTGTCTGGAGAATCCCATGGACAAAGGAGCCTGGTGAACTACAGTCCATAGAGTTGCAGAGTATTGGATATGACTGAAGCAACTTAGCAGGCATGCAGAGGCAAACTATTATATATAGGATGGATAAACAACAAGGTTCTACTGTATAGCACAGGAAACTATATTCAATGTCCTGTAATAAAAGATAATGGGAAAGAATATGAAGAAGAATATACACATATATATGTGCATGTATCTGAGTCACTTTGCTGTACAGTAGAAATTAACACAACATTGCAAACCAACTATGCTTCAGTTAAAAAGTCTGAAGTTCTAAGGAATGATCTAAACTAAAGGAGATAAATTTATAAGTCATTTCTGTATACATAAGTAGTGAGGGGTGAGTTGAAATTGTACTCAATAAGATAGTCAGGAAAGGCCTCATGAAAGATCATCTGATGACCAAGGAACCAGACATGCAGAGGCAATATCAAGGTTTGCTGGATGGACTTAAATAAAAGATAATGTGGCTAGAGAATGGGGAAAAAGGAGAAAATGACAGGAGATGAGGAAGACAGGTTCTATCATGTAGTGTTCACAAACCACAGTGAAGAGCTTGGGTTTTATCCTCAACATTAATGGAAACTACTGAATTATGCAATCAGATTTACATTAAAATTTTTTACAGTATTATGGTAAGACCATGTAACATGCGATCTACCCTCTTAATATATGTCTAAGTGTACAATGTTTTCTATAGGCACAACATTGTACAGGAGACCTATAGAAGTTATTTACCTGGTAAAACCAGAAGTCTGCATCTGTTGATTAGCAACAACCCATTTATTCTTCCCCCCAGCCTCTGGCAACCAACATTCTCCTTTCTGCTTCTATGAGTTTGACTATGGTTTGCAAATATTTTATGCTATTCCAAAGTTTGCCTTTTCATTAGGATGACTGTTTGCTATGCTGTGTAGTAGCTTTTTAGTCTGATGAAATCTCACTTGTTTATCTTTGCGTTTACCTTCTTAAAAAGTCACTCTATCATTGTAAAGCAACTACAAAAAAATTTTTTTTAGATAAATAAATAGGTTGAAATTTTCTTTTAAAGAAAGGTCACCTTGAGTACTGCGTGCAAAATGAATTGCGGGGGGAAAAGCGGGAGGAGAAGTGGGGAAAATCAGGTAACACAGCTGCTGTAAAACCATAGAGAAGGATGAACGTAGCTTGGGCTAGGCTTCTGAGGGTGAGGAAGAAAAATAGACTCTAACTGGAAAGAGTGTAGGATTAGAAGGGGTAGAATTTGTTGGTACAAACAGTGGACAAAAGAGGAAACGTGAACAACCCCAAGGTTTTGGGCTTGAGCAACTGGGTGAATAGTTATGAAGTTTCCTATGATGGGAAAGATTGAAAAAGAAATAAGTATAAGAGGTAGGTGTAAATTAGATCAGGTTAAAAAACTGTTATGTTGCTTATTGTCTTTTATCCTACATGATAAGTTTGGATATGACTCACATAATTCTGGTGACAGTTTCTTAATATTAGTACTGAGGATCAGGGTTCTCAGATATTCTTTGCAACATTAGAGGACTACAAAATCTCCTTGATCATGATTTCCTGTACCCTGTAAGGTCACAGGAACTTACAGTATCATTACACTGGACCCTGTACTTTATACAACTATAGGACATTGCCTGCTTCATAGAGTACCCCTAGGACAATGCAACAACCTATTCTATCACTGTCGCTCAGCCTGAGAAAAATCATCTACTTTCCAAGTGTTAGAATTGAGTGATCACAATGGAGTTAGTCAAGCCTATTTCTTACCTGAGCAACAACAAAATGGTCTTGTTTCCAAGTCAAAAAAAGAGTATGAGTCAAGAACCAAGGACTTTTATGAATTTAACACTAAGTCACACTAATTTTTTCAGATAGTACCTTTAGGTTTAAGGAAATTTAAAATTAAATGTATTACTAAAAAATCCCTTCCAATATTTATTTGACCAAATGGTTCAATAGGTCACGATATACTGTGTCACTCAAGCCAAACATTTTTTGAGAGTGAGAAGAATTATTGATAACTACAGGTAAACAATGGGACTATCTCAGCATATTAGGACCTAGGGTCACTACTTTTTATAAGCCATGATATCTTAAGAATGAAAGTTCAGAACAGTGTATGGTTTCATTGAACTAAATCAGGTGGTAAAATACAAAGAATAAAATGAAAGGAAAATCAGGAATTCTGCATCTACTTAATGGTCCTTCTCCTCTTTCTCTTCTATTTCATTGATTTAAATATATTTATTTGATTGATTAAAAACTGACTACATTTTTAAAAGTCTGATTATATAACTGTGAATTAAATTTGTGGCACAAATTCAGGTAAGATACTCATTTCATTATGTCAATCTAGGTCATATATTACAGTACAGTACAGTTGCTCAGTCATGTCTGACCCTTTGTGACCCCATGGAAGCACGCCAGGCTTGCCTGCCCATCACCAATCCCCAGAGCTTGCTCAAACTCCATCGAGTTGGTGATGCTATCCAGCCATCTCATCCTCTGTTGTCCCCTTCTCCTCCTGCCTTCAATCTTTCCCAGTATAAGGGTCTTTTCCAGTGAGTCAGTTCTTCACATCAGGTGGCCAAAGTATTGGAGTTTCAGCTTCAACATCAGTCCTTCCAATGAATATTTAGGACTGATTTCCTTCAGGATTGACTGGTTGGATCTCCTTGCAGTCCAAGGGACCCTCAAGAGCCTTCTCCATCATCACAGTTCAAAAGTATCAATTCTTTGTGCTCAGCTTTCTTTATAGTCCACATCCATATATGACTATTGGAACACCATTGTTTTGACTAGATGGACTTTTGTTGGCAAAGTAATGTCTCTGCTTTTTAACATGCTGTCCAGGTTGGTCATAGCTTTTCATCCAAGGAGCAAGCGTCTTTTAATTTCTTGGCTGGAGTCATCATCTGCAGTAATTTTTGAAGCCCATGAAAATAAAGTCTGCCACTGTTTCCTCATCTGTTTGCCATGAAGTGATGGGACCAGATGCCATGATCTTAGTTTTCTGCATGTTAAGTGTTAAGCCAAGTTTTTCATCCTCCTCTATCACTTCCATCAAGAGGCTCTTTAGTTCTTCACTTTCTGCCATAAGGTCATATATTAGCGCTTTAAAAATATAAAGAGGATGCTATAGATAAATCATCTATACATTCAAAAGAAAAATTAAATGATTTCAAAAACCAAAATAATAGTCATAAAAATTTAAAAGGCAATTTCAACATTTAGTTAATAAATACAATATATGTTAATATGTTAAATATATGCATACAAAGGAAATAGTTTATAAATAGAATAAGAATATCATGTCTAAGCTAAATCAAGCTGAATGCAAATCTTTAGTAACCAAAGAGAAAGTGTTTCCCATAATGTAAACATATACTTGGAGATGTTTGTTTTCTCACTTCAGTTTCATTTTCAAAATATGCTGTATTTTCTGTGTAACCCATTTTTCATCCGCCCAATTACTAGCAATCTTTTTTCTACTATCAAAAATGATCATTTGTTTCTTTATTGTAGTAGATAAAATATCCTTTCATTGTTTCAGCTCACAAGCTGTGCAGATCCTACCCACTGTTCTTGCCTCCAGCACTTCACATTATTGGTGTATTATTTCATGCATGCCCTACTCTTTTATCAATTGCTTTTGAAGTAATGTTAATAGACTAGAAAATTGAGACATTTATGAAGTATAGGCAGTGTTTATGAAAAAATCCATAAAATATGACACAGGCAAGACAAGATAAAAGCAGCATTTTAATAGATTATGGCAAAGAGATCCTGTCAGAGTTGACAACTGACTCCTTCGAGATCACTAATTTTTATGGGATTAATTCTGTGGTATAAAAAGTGAAGTTAAATGTCCTAATTAATCTGTAAATAGCACACCCACAATTAAACCTTGTGGCCCCTTCTTGGATTAGGGCTGCAATTTTTGAAAAGTAATTATCTCACATTCATAATGAAGAAGGTTTTGCTTTTTTCATTTTTTTTTCTCATGCCATTTCAGTTAAAAATCCACCTGGATTCCAACTTGAATAGCAGCCTTCTGATAAGGAAATTAGTTCACAGCTTGGTGTGCAGCCACATCCGTTAGACTTGTAGGCTATATACTTATGAATGGTTTATATTAAGAAAATAAAATTTGGAGAAATGGAGTGAAAGAGTGGAGGGGAAAAACCCTGGAATTTCTCCATATTTGAGCAGCTATTCTTTATTCCACAATTTATAGCACCCAGAAAGATTTTTGGCTCACTTCTCTTGTGGAGTTGACAACATGCAAGGCCCTGTTTCTAACACAGAAGTTAGAAAGTACTTTATGTAGGAGTTAGAAATAAAGCTATCATCTGACTTCCTGACGCTGTGGCAGAGTGCTCAAGAAATGTCTGCTCCATTTCCTTTCTTTACTTCCCTTTTAATATTTGAATTTTAATAATACTACCGTAAATGTATGATGTTATCTGTATGTAGGCAAATGAAATAACATGATTTATGAAATATTAATTATTTTGAATATTTTTAAAGAGTTAATGTTAACAATGCATACTAGCCTTTATGATTCACACTCATTATTTCATTGCATCCAGACAACAGCTCCAGAGACAAGTATTACTGCTTCCTTGTTAAAAATAAAGAAACTGAAGTTCAAAGATGCTGAATTACTGTAATCATATGTATATGATGGGTGATAGAATAGATTCTTGCATCCAAATCTCCTGACTTGAAATTCTGTGCTTTTTTTCATTATAAGAATACTGTGAGGTTATGTCTGCAATCAGAAATCATCTATTGACATAGTAAAGTATCCTATCAGTTTTGGTGAAGAGAAAATTTTTCAAATAAGTGGGTTATCAAGTTAATAAAAGGGTTTAAAGACCCTTTCCATTTGGATATTCTGCTTTTTGGAGGAATAGGAATATATGTAACCACGCTTTTTTTTTTTTTTTTTTAAGGAGGACAGATATTTTCTTCTTTGAATCCCACGAGAAAGTAGGATTGTGAAAGTTAATCACTTTTACATTTATAGTCTATGGCCCCAACAATAGGTAAGCTGTGATTATATTCTTTTAGATAATACTGAAGGAAAATGGTATACTATTACCATTTTTGACAGAAAGATCTTTTAAATTGCTATTAATTGGCAAGGTAGTACCAATACTAAGAAAGCAGATAGTTCTCAAGCTATAACAATGAAGTTTTCTGATTGTTCATAGTCTTATTGTAAATTGTTTAAATATTTTGACTGAACTAACCAGCTGATGTGGTTAACATGATTAAATGACTTGTTTATTTGATGCCTAATTAATGGAATTAATTTCACACTGAGGAAACTTGCAATCTACCTCTTGCATTTTATGTGAGAAAGTAGGGAACTGAGAGGAAGAGATCAACACAAACTATGTTGCAGATTCCTGATTAGAACTCACTTATGATCCCAAGTTCAAGTTCTCTTCCAATAAATTACCTTAGCTGATTTTATCAGACTACTATTCAGTCTTGGATACACATTGAATGGAACATTCTTCAACAGGTAAGACATTTAAGAACAGTTATGCCTAGTATTATAAACATGATTGCAAACAGAAGTCCTAAGCTGACAGAAAGAGAAAATAATAAATGGCACCTTTTTCATCTCTAAACTCTCTAATACCAAGAAAACACCTTAAAGCCCTTGCCTTGGGTAAAAAATATTTGAAATGCCAAATCCAGTTATCAATTCATCTCTATGTGTGTCGGGAAGGATTACTACAGTTAAGTATATTCTAAGCCTGTTTATACCCAGCATTATTCCTAAAGTCCCAATAAGAGTGCTTATTTTTATTTTTGAAGTGACACTAACCTGAGAAGAAAGAAAAAAAGAGTATGTTTAAGCCGTGCTTCGAAGCTCATCTCCATGAAACTATTTTGATGCTTTCTTTTTAAAAAAGGAAGCAAGCTGCAGTGAAATTAGATAGCCTTTCTTTCCCATTCTCTGAATACAAATAACAAAATGAACGTGATATACTTACAGATTTTGATAATCAAATTTGAAATTCTGCTTATTTATGCAGTTACTCTGTCCTAGAATTGAAAATAGAGACAACTAGTCACAGAGGAACACTTTTAATATTATTATTTTCACATCTTCATGTAAGAGCAAATGAGGAAGTCTCCTGTAGTGTATGGCACATGCAACGAGGAATTTTCACATGGCCAACCCATGTACTCAGTAATGCCACAGAGACAGGCGTAAAAGCTTTTTATTATTGTGTACTTTACGCTGTAGCTGCTGCTATTTAGTTGCTAAGTCATGACTGCAACCCCATGGACTGTAGCTTGTTAGGCTCCTCTGTCCATGGGATTTCCCAGGCAAGAATCCTGGAACGGGTTGCCATTTCCTTCTCCAGGGGATCTTCCTGACTCAGGGATTACACTCAAGTCTCCTGCTTGGCAGGCAGATTCTTTACCACTGAGCCACCTGGGAAGCCCCCAAGTACTTGATACTCCTTGCTAAATAAAGTCGGGTATCTTTGAGATAGTTGATTCTACTACATATGGTGAATGATTCATTTTAAATATTTTTAAAAGGTAGTACATAGTGACTCTTTTCTAGGGTACGTAATGCTTCCATGTAATTATCAGTAACATTTCTTACACTCAGAAAATATTCAATGTTATTGATAGAAGATAATGATCACAGTCTTAAAGAATGTAAAAATAACTTTTATGACTTTAACTGCAACATACTCTGCACTAGCAAAATGAACATTTTCCAAACCACTTTGTTTTCAGTTCCTGATTATTCCCATGACTCCAACCGCTTAGATTTTATGCTTTAGATTACTCCCTTTTACATTCGATAACCACATCAAAAAGTTCATAATTGATGTGCGCTCTAACATCTCTCTACTTGCCACAAAACCACCTGTGTTAAGAGTTTGAGGGATTTTGATGCAAGCATAAAGGAAATTATAGATTCTTAGTTATTGTGCTTAGACCATTTAAAAAACCTACTTAAGATATCACATCAACAGGATTTTATATATATATACACATGTGTTTCTAAGAAAGATCAGCTATGATTTATATATATATATATATATAAGAAAGATCAGCTACATTTTTTCAAGCTTTATAATAAATTCTGTCCTTTCTCACAGTCATCAACCAGAAGGCACAAAATAAAATAACATTAAAGTAGATATGGTACTCAAGAATCTTCTATTGGATATGTTTTCTTTTTAGGAATGAAGGAAAATTCTCCCATTTTTGAACCATTCTTTTATATCAATTCTACAAAATTGCATGTAACTTTATAAATATTTTTTAAAAGATATATAGTTTTGTAAATATTTAATATTCTCCTAATTCGATTGTGAATTGTAAACATCAGGTATTCTGTTTGGGGCTTTTTTTATGTTTTATTATATGCTATTAAAAAGGGAAAATTGTACATTTTTAGAATGTTCTTATGAGTAAATTTAATGTACTGAAAATAAAAATTAAAAAAAAAGAAAGTTAGTATGGCAGAACAGAAATACATATATTGTTAGGTCCCAAGGCTCAACATGGTAAATCAAGTTTTGTTATTTTTTTTAAATGGTTATTCTGTTTTTCTTGTGTCGGTAATAGTATTGTTGGAACAGTAAGCCTTTAACATCTGTGCACTTTGGATCACCTTAAGCCAGCTGGTTCCTCTCAAAATTGCTCATCTTTTGTTCTTATTAAGTTCTGACCTGGGCCCCTATCCTTAAGACAGCTCTGTGCTTTCTGCAGCCAGGATATCCTCTTCAGGACTGTCAGACAATTTCAAATGATTGATGTGCTAGTCTGGTGCTCTGGTATTTTTCCCTTTTGTAAGTCTCCGTAAATCTACAGCTCATTCTATAAGAATGCTAATTAGGTCTCGTCTTACTTAACTCCATGCGCATTTTTCTTGTTTTCCTGTATCTTTGAAAGCAAGCTTTCAATTTATAACACAGTATTTCTAATTTTTTACAAATAATATTACGTATAAATAAAACACATTTTCTACCAAAGGAAACACGTAAGCAGCAGACTTAGATGACTCTCTTCCCTCTGGAACTGTGCGTCCATTGGACAAACCCGAAGCATGTTTCCTAGGTCCACTCTGAAAATCAGAAATCATTTCCCTACCCATCTTTTACTCCTTTCCCCTGTTACTTCTTACTGTTTTTACTCTTATTTGGATGGCTCTCTACCTTTTCCCTCATGATCAGAGGCAACAAGTACAGAAGGTCTTGAACTCCTCTATCTCTGAAGGACATTTCAGGTTCTGCTCCAGAGCGTCACCAAGGGAAGCTCATCTCACCCAAGTAAGCCATGCCACTAACTGAGTCACAGTCTTCTATCAGGCAAAGCCCAAGCAAGGCAGGCTCTGTCTCTTTCAGGCTATCAAGCTTATTTCCTTACTATAGGGATGTTTTCACATGAAGACAGACCTCCATCAATCTCAGGGCATTAATTCTAAATCTCTTGCCTTAACACATATTGTATCACGTTTCCAATCTCATGATTGATTGTCCCTTTGGGGCCTTGTATGACCTCTCATTCTGAGGCCTAGAACTGAATTTCTGGCTTCAACTTTTTGCTTTCATTCCTGACTATATTTGGATTTTTCCTCTAAATAAGTTACTTCTTTCAGCAAACGTTTGGGCCACTAAGGTTTCCAGGGCCCTATAACTTTCTCAACATAGCCCACTACTGGTATCGCATACAACACATGCAACCTGACTCCAAAAGTAAGACCTGGATACCTTGTAATGAATATCACTGGGTCAACTAACACAACTGGAATACAGATGGAAGATTAGCGGGAAAAAAGTCTATCTTAAATCTACTTGTATGTAAGACAATATTCTTATTTGTAGAAAAAATACACGTTGAAGTGTATGAATAAAAGACCATGCAACTAATATTTAAAAGGTTTAGAAAAAATGCATATGTGTGCATATAAACACACACATACAAATATATTCATAATATATACATGTCTATGCATATACACATATGCAAAGAGAGAAGGAGAGTGCACATTCATCCGATAGAGGAAATGGGGCAAAATATCAACAACAGGTGAATCTGGCAAGACGATGTATGAGTGTTTTACGTACGATTCTTATTGTCACTGTTCTTCAGTGAGTTTGAAATAATTGCAAAACAAAACCATAAAGAAGCGAAGATTGTGCTCAGAATGCCAGTAGCTTCTACATATCAAGATATAGTCAACTATGGTAAGGGGGGTGGAGAAGACTGGAGGAAGGCAGGGGAATTTGTGTAGGAGGCAGAAATCCTTAACTGAAGTGGCTGGTGGTCAAAAAGACAGAGGAAAAAAAAAAAAAAAACAACTTGGAAAACTCCAAATTGGAAGGGCAATTCCTATAAAACTGAGAGTACCTTCATATGCCCAGAGATTTCTTTCTTCTTTATAAACCATAAACATTTAGGAGTTGAAATATTTGTATTTTATGGAGATGTGTAAAAAATGACTTTGTGTATTAGCATCTATGCTATTTGTACTTCTATACACTAAATGAAATACTTTTAACTTGAATGTAACAATTAGAGGGTCAACACTATGGATAGAGTTAATATGTGCTTATCTGAAACTTAGCAGATAAAGAGAGACTGCCAGAATAAACAAGTTGAAAGTGAGAAGGGACATTCAAAGCACATTATTGTGTTACTGGAACATCTGGTACTAACACTGTCAAATTTACATATGTTCTCAAATACTTATTTATGTAACAATCAAATGCTAAGCATTCCAGCTGCACTTGTAAACTTTTTATGAACTGAAGTCATATGCACAAGCTCAGCTGAACATATTTGACAGAGGGAGGAGCGTGAGGAAACTATTAACTCTCAGAACTGAAGTTTCATTGTAATGTGACCTTCTGGCAGTTTGGTATGAGAACTAAGCTGCTGGCTCATGTGAGATTCATTTCATTCGAGTAAGTAGAATCAGAAGTATCTAATCAATGGGTCAAAATCATGATTTGGCAGCTACCTTTAGGGCACATAATTTATTCAGGAAAGAAAATCGTATACAGATTTAAAAAATAAAGCAAAGGATACGATGATACTGAGTCATTAAGGAAAGAGTATTTGATACTAAAGTGAAAAAAATATTTTCCTTAACACATCCTAGAGCTAGTACAGGTAGGCTGATGGATCGTGGCAATGTATAATAGAAAAGATAGCATAAAAAAAGAGGCGCTTTTGTATGAAGATCATCTGGTATTGCTCCTATGAAAATTATTTGCCTGTACCTTGCCTCCTTAGTGACAGGATAAATGGTAACTATCTTAAATCCATTTTAAAGAGTACAAAGGCAAGAACAGTGGCAAACAAGTATTTCTATGCTGTTTTTCTCCTTTACTAACAAAAGGAAATAGACATTGTTTTCCCCAAAGTTTACCTAATCACTGCTTTGATCCAATTTCTGTAGTATACAATACTGCAAAAAGGAAATAACTCACAAAAGTCTTTATTTTATGAACAGAAGAAGGTCTAAAGTGATTTCTGCCAGGTTGAGGTTAAAAGGACATATTTTGAGGGAAAAATAAGAATCTCCTCCCCTCTCGATCTGACCAGCAAGATTCTGAAAGTTTCCTTTAGAATCAACCAGATGTTTCAGAGTGAGGCATTGATCTTGAGATGTCAAAGTCTGGAATCTATGTGATCCTCCTGCTCTGTTGTTCAGTCGCTAAGGCGTGTCTGACTCTTTGCAACACTACGGACTGCAGCACACAAGCCTCCCCTGTCCTTCACTATCTCCCAGGGTTTTGTTCAAACTCATACACTTGGAGTCGATGATGCTATCTTACCATTTCATGCTCCGCCACCCCCTTCTCTTTTTGCCTTCACTATGCTAGCATTTGCAATCACAAATCCTAGACTTAGGGGAAAAAAAACCTTTTTTTTCCCCCCTCTATGTAGGTTTAGAATAATGGCTTTCAACCTGAGATATATACATCAAAGTCTCACACCTAGGTCACACCCCAGACCAACTAAGAGTGAATCAGCCTCGTGTGATGGTGCAGCTGAGACTGAGAACACTGCTTAGAATGAGGATGGGTATTCTTTATTGATCACGGGATTAGTTTTGCAAAAATAGCACTTTTACAAAATAATCTGGAAGCACTAGGTGCTCTCCATATTCTGATTTTTAATTAGGCCTGGAAATTTGGGATTACTAACACAACAGCTCTGATTCTTCAAACTCTACCTCTTTTTTCATTTTGAGAACATCTTAAGGCTGATAGGGTTCTGTTGGAGGATGGTGGTCTAGACTTCTAAACCCTACTATTTCCTCCATTTTAGATGAGGAAGAGTGGAATAATAACAATGGATTGTTTTCACTTTTGACAAATTATGAAAAAAGTAGTAAATTTTGCTTACAAAACTACATTGTTCAATGGAGAGGGTGGGGTTTAAGTGGCAACTTAAATCATAAGGACAGGAAATAATGTTTTAAAAATGCCTTTTAGAGTTTTTTGAAACAATGTGGCATGTGTATGCAAATTTCTAGGCAAATGGTATCAGCCAATGGAATAACTCCAATTCAACTTCAAGAAGAGTGACTCTAAGTCCCCCTCTGACAGTTCAGGTTATACCAGTTGTCTCAGAGTAGCTATTAATAGTACCTTCTTTGATGCTCAGAGCATCTTGTTTGGACCATAAATTATATTATAAGGGATTAGAAAGTTCTTATTGAGAGAGAACTCAGTCTAAATGTAGAGACCAGGTACATGAATTACATATAGCAAGTACCCAACAAATACTAGCTGCTACAAGATTATTGTCATCATTAATTCACAAGCAATAAGTTTTAATGACAGTCTACATATGAGAAGGAAACAAAAATGCACACCTCTAGATTTTAATCAGACCTCTATAATTGAATTGGTTTTCTCTACATTCCCACATGTATGTGGTCATGTAGTTTCACCTTTGAAAATAGATGGCAGTCTTCTTACTCTTTTTTTTTGGTAAACAAAAATGTAATTCAAGATAATTACAAAAGGATTTTTGTTTTCAAAATGTCAGAGGGGTTTATATAATGTTAAAGATAGCTTTTAAATTATTACCAAATAGGTAACCTTTCTTATAATTATTATGTTTAGCAAATTATGCTTGGTGCTTTGGGACAAGAAAGCAAAAATAAAATAAATAAATAAAAAAGACAGGAATGGCATTTAGATGTATTTTAAATACAGCTATCTGGAATGTTCTCTTGTTTTGACTTATTCCAGAAGGAAAATTTAAAACAATGAGTAAATGAGTATAAGTTACAAAGAAACATATTTTAGCTCAACATAAGGATTTTTAAAATAGAGTTGTCCAACAGAATGGTTTGTTTTAGGAAATGATGAGCTCCTTTGCTGAAGATATCCAAGTTGAGACTGGATAAGCATCTGCCAAGGATGCTGCAGGAAACATTTCTGTACTGTGTGGGAGATTAGCCAACAGAAGATGATGTCTTAGGTTCCTTCTAATCTAAATTTTAAAATCTTATGACTATTTCAAACATGAATAAACTCTGAGGACCTGGTTAAGAAAATGAAAAAGAAGGAAAACAAAATAACTACTTGGGTTCCAGGAAAAGCAGACTATATGAAGAAGCTTTTTTTTTTAAAGCTAAGATAAAATGTAAGATAGTACTAAGATAGTACATTTTAAAAGCATATGCTTTATCATGCATGCAGTTATTTTATAAGACAGTACAAATAATAAAGCATGCATTTCTAAAAAATAAGTGAATAAGAAATTATTTGCTGAATTATTAAATTATACAAAATAAGATAATAAGAAGCTCGGCAGAAAGCCAAAGAAGGACTGGCTGAGTAAGGTTTTCTATAGTCTCGCAGTCCTAGCGGGACAATGGTATGGGGAGGAAGGGGCTCAGGATGGGGAACATGTGTACAACCGTGGTGGATTCATGTTGATGTATGGCAAAACCAATAAAATATTGCAAAGTAATTAGCTTCCAATTAAAATAAATAAATTTAAATTAAAAAAAATTCCCTATTCTAAGTCCTTCAGCTTCATTAGAAGGACTGATGCTGAAGCTGAAGCCCCAGTATTTTTGGCCACGTGATGCAAAGTACTGACTCATTGGAAAAGACCCTGATGCTGGGAAAGATTGAAGGCAGAAGGAAAAGGGGACAACAGAGGATGAGATGGTTGGATGCATCACCAACTCAATGGACATGAGTTTGAGCAAGCTCCAGGAGCTGATTATGGACAGAAAAGCCTGGAGAGCTGCAGTCCATGGGATTGCAAAGAGTCATACATGACTGAGTGACTGAACTGAACTAAAAATTATCTCTTCTGTTTCACCTCTCTCCTATCCTTCATAGCCCTCTCTTAAGTCTTAAGCCCAAAGAGAAATAAACATTGCCAAACACTCACTCTTGAGGAAGCCCTCCTCGGGGTTCCAATATGCTACTCTACTGTGGTCCTTGTCCTGCTTCTATTAAAATTAAGTCTGAAGGTAGTAGGGCATTGGTGATTCTCTCAAGGGTGATATTAATGCCAAAGATAGGGAAGAATCATGGAAATTGATGAGAAATAGGAAGAAAAGATTTAAAAACAATGCTGAGGACTTCATAAGTTAAATCTATGTTTTCTTAGTCTTCATCTGCAGTATTGAATACGACTGAACCCTGACTCTCACTGAAGCTATCTTCCCTAGGATTCCATGATCCTACTTGAATGTGGTCCTCTTTCTACCTCTTGGATAATTCATTCTTAGTCTGAAGGGAGTCATTCAGTGGGGGAGATTTCTACAATATGGAGGACAATCTGTAGGAGTGTCAATTTTTTTTTTAATTCCTTGAAATTAATCAGAACTTTGAATGAATAGATTAAAAAACAAACAAACAAACAAAAAAAACAGGACAAAACCCAAGAAAACAGGGTTGGAAACAATATAAATTGAAAGGTGGATCTAACCAGTTAGTTGAGAAGCAAAGCAGAAATAACACTGAGTTTCAAAGCCAACGATTTCTGAATGGGAAATTGTAATCTTAGTGTTGCCTCCCTTATGGAATGGCTGATAGATGTCAAGTGCTTAAGCCCTTAAGTGTAGCAAATCAGAGGAACATTGTTAATCTCATCTGCCTAATAGGAAAAAAGCTTGGTCACACATTGGGTCACTGTACTTTAGTGGTTCTGGGGGCAGATGAGTCAGCCTGCTCATGGCTTGATGCTGCTCACTGTGGCTACCTGGGCCAAGAGCAAGGCAGAGATCCTGCAGAAAGTACAAATTTCCCAGGCCACTTTAACAATACTCTATTCCTTTATTCCATACCTATTAAGTATTCAAGCATTTTCTTATCAGTAAATTCTCTTCTACTTATTTACTTCTGATGCAACTTGGGTTGTTTTATAGAAAAAATACTTTTTACCTCTAAGCTTGTCATGGAAAGTATCTTTTAACTTTCTTTTTTAAAAATATATTTCCCTAGTATATGTTGTCTTCTGCATCAAAATTCAATATCCATTTCTAGAAAACTTCCTATAAAAGTTAACTTCTCTGTCAAAATATCCTGGAAGCATTTTCCATTGTACAATCAAAAGTATTTTTATTTTTTTTCATCTTTTAATTTGAAAGTTAAAATATTTAATAAAAACTGGAAAAGATAATTAAATATTAGTAAATTTTCCTGATTAGTCTTGTGTCGGCAAAACAACAACAAAACATTTGATGTTTGGTTGTTTAAGACTGTGTCTGAAACCACTTTCTTTATGAGTAAGAAAAACAGGGCCAGATTAGACCATTTGGAAATGACCATAAACTGGAGGTATAGAGTTGAGCTGAGGAAGTAAGATTATCCTGGTTCCACAAAGATTCATTCTTTACCTCACTGCTGATGCCACTTTCCAGTGTTACTTTTTCTGTTCTTATATCTCAGAATCCCTTTATTTCTTAAGCCTTACCATGAGTGTGTATCTCCATTTGTGAATTACTGACAATTGTTAAGAAATGGTAAGAAATGGTTAAGAGAGGGGGAAAAAAGAAACTTGCGATAATAATCCATGCTAGAAAACATGAAAACCTCAGAAATTTGAAAAACAACACAACCACTATACCAATGGGAGACAGCATGATAAAAAACAGCTTTCAGAGTCAAGGATAGCAGGGCATGAACCTTGAGTGAGGATTAAAGGAGATAACCATAGAAGTGCCTGGTATCAGGCATTCAGGAAACTGTCCCTTCGTGTAAAAGTAATAGTTACATAACTTGCAGGCAGACAGTGCCTGAAGGTGGTCACATATGCTGAGTTAATAATTGAGAGATCTTATATGTTTTTCAGATAGAGATGGACCAAAATAATATCTCTCAATTCTGATCTCTTAGATTTAATTGTATCTGAAGAAGGAAAGATATATCCATAAATTTAGGAAAACTATAACTCTTCTAAGAAAATTATTAGTGATATCTTGAGTGGATTTTATACAAAATATATTCCATTTATAATATTTATATTCTTGATAATGGTTTAGTGTGCTTGTAGCATTTGGTGATGGTATAATGCAGAGGTTAGCAAACTTTTTCTGTAAAGGTAAATAGTAAATATTTTAGGCTTTGCAGACCAAGAGGCAAAATTAAGGATAGCATATGGAACATAACGAATTACAGAAAATATAACAAATTGCTTTATTAACAAAATTCAAAACACAATAATAATAATTGAGAACATTAAAAATACATATCTACTAATGGGAAGAATAAAGTTCTCTTTTTTTTTCTTTTGGGATAATATTTCACTTAATAAAGTTTCAAAGTTAGTATTCTCTGGCATCAATACGGTGGCAAATGTTCATTGGTAGGTAGTATCAATATGGCAGCAAGCTGGCTTTGGTCTGTAGGCCTTAATTTATTGACCTCTACACTAATGATCATTAAAGCTATTATAACTTGGCCTTTTATTAAAAAAAATGAAACATGACTTTAAACTTTAGGTTTTAAGAAATAAAACATCTTCAACTTATAAAGTTTTTTTTCTGTACAAATTTCATGTAAATAAGACTAAATCAATGAATATACTTTAAAATGTTATGTAAAAAAACTATCTGTTTTAATTTCAGAATTAATACTTCCAGGAGTATTATCATTGGTGATATCGATGATTTTAATACCTTATTTCTTAGCAAACAATAGACAGAATAAGGAAATAAACAATTATCCAAATTTTAGTTAAAACAAATTGATCTAATTTCTGACCTCTGAAATTGCTGATGTCCTCTACACTAGATTTGAGATTTGTACACTTCCTAGTTAGAGCCACTGTAAAAGATAAGTTGTAAATACTAAAAAGTTAATACTATATTCTCAAGGATTCTTGTTTTGTTTTCATATATTGTTATTCCTTACTTTCTCCAAAGCTCTAGAAAGGAAATGAATCTTTATTGAACCAAGAAACTAAGAAGATTTAACAAGACAAAGAAGTAAGAAGCCAGAATCATATCTGGTGAGGCTGAAGATTACTAATAAAATGGAAAAGGGCAGTAAAATTCTTGAGGTGAACAGAATCCTGGGATGATCATTGAATTTATGGGACTTAATTAATAAGGAACTTGGGGGAAATTACCTCTCTTTAAGAGTATTCCAGGTAAAACAGAAAAATTTAGGCAAAGAATGCTTAGGAGATAACTGAGCAGCTAATCATCAATAAAGCAGATAAAAGAAGTAGGTTTTATTATATATTATATATTCTGAATAGAAGAAAATAGAAAATGAAATTACCGTCAAAGAGCTTCATATGAAGATCTTAAGCCACTTTTGAAATTAACATTATTTCATTCATATACACTGAAAAATTAAGTCAAACACAATAAACAATTTGCATTGCATGCCAGCAGCCATTCTTGAGATGCTACATCCATTTCTCCCCCACTGTGGACCACTAAATCACTTATTCAACATTCATTGGCTATGTTCTTTCTTGAAGTACTAAGAAAATGAATTTAAATTATTCTGAAGTGTTACATCTTGACATGCAAATTAATACTTAAAAGTGAACCAAAGTTTTAAAAAAAAGGTAAAGGAAAATCCCTAAGCAAATATTAAAGATTTAGTATCAAAATCCACCCCCCCCAAAAAAAATCCCATTTTTTAAAGGAATTTCTTGCTTCAAGAATCATGAAACATTTGACTGTTTTCACTTTTTATACATTTCAAAGAAAAATTTGTTATTGTTGTTGTTGAGTCATTAAGTTGTGTCCAACTCTTTGCAACACCATGGACTGTAGCCCACCAGGCTCCTCTGTTCTCAACTGTCTCCCAGAGTTTGCTCAAATTCATGTCCATAGAGTCAGTGATGCTGTTTAACCATCTCATCCTCTGCTGCTCCGTTTTTGCCTTCAAAGAAAAATAGTCTGCTATTTTTCTGAGGTCAAGTAAAATTCTACAGAAGAGTAGAGATTCGGCCCAGATGAGCTTTTCCCATTCTTTTCTGTTTCATTATCCTTGGATAAATATGACACTCAACAGCATTTATACTTAGGAGACAGAGGATGCCAATAATAGGCAAAAGATTTAGAGTTTCCATGTTGGAATCCTATAACTTCTCTTAGTCTAGAAGTAACAAAGAGAATTTGAAACTTTCCTTACTCACATCTTTGGTTTAGATAGTGTCTGATAGCTGCAGAGAGATTTTGACTTGGAACTCATGTTATGCAAACTGTGTCTATGTTGGGATTTGGGGTTCCTAATCCAAAGTAATTCCTTGAGGAAGAAGCGCAGGTTATAAGTGTTTCCTGCTCCATTGTCTGGCAGCACCTGGCTGGTTTGCATGCCTACTAATAACCCTTGGAAAGGAGCTGCTTCTACCTATGATGTCTTTGCATTGTCATGCGGGGAAAACGGTGTCCTACTTATGCACAGCTACTTCCAAACTATAGAACTGATAGATAACAGATGGGCTGACAGATCCACTATTACACATATTTCCCAGAAGCTGAAGGTCTTCTGTTATTGTGGCTAATCTCTTTTTCTCTGAGCAAGCCGATAGTGGGTAAGTGTGCCAAGGGAAGTTATTTTGGAACCATCAAGATACTCCATTGCTTTCTAATACTTTGGAGATTATCCATTCCATTATTGTACTGGACTATCTAGGTTCATGGCATTTTAAACCAAAGACTTTTAAACTGAGGGATTTCCACAAAGAAACATAATTTTCATCTTAGAAATTAATTCATAAGAAAATTTTATTTATTTATGCACATGTAAACCTCTCACTCTCAAAATGATTTGAGACAGCCATTTGTGAAAATTTACCTTACCAGTAACTTTATTAGAATTTGTTATCACAGTAATGTGATAATTGAGTAAGAGACGATTGACTAAGACTCTGAAAGTACTCAGTCTCTTGCATTTAGAAGATTATTTCAACTAGCCTAAAAGAAACCTGGGTTATGGATATTTGAAGGTGTTTTTTAATACAATATTTTTGTCTATTTTTGTATGTCTTGAGTATCTCAAAAATTTCAATAACAGTAAAAAGCTATACCACAGTTGCCATATTGATAAAAATAAAAGACTAATAATAACCTGTAGTATCCATATACATTAGTTCAAAATTTTTGAATAGTAATTCAACAAAGTGTTCATCAGTTCAGTTCAGTTGCTCAGTTATGTCCCACTCTTTGTGACCCCATGGACTGCAGCACACCAGGCCTCCCTGTCCATCACCAACTCCCGGAGTTTGCCCAAACTCATGTCTACTGAGTCGGTGATGCCATCGAACCATCTCATCTTCTGTCATTCCCTGCTCCTCCTGCCTTCAATCTTTCCCAGCATCAAGGTCTTTTCAAATGAGTAAGCTCTTCGCAGCAGATGGCCAAAGTATCAGAGTTTCAGCTTCAGCTTCAGCATCAGTCTCCAATGAACACCCTGGACTGATTTCCTTTAGCATGGACTGGTTGGATCTCCTTGCAGTCCAAGGGATTCTCAAGAGTCTTCTCCAACACCACAGTTCAAAAGCATCAATTCTTCAGTGCTCAGCTTTCTTTATAGTCCAACTCTCATATCCATACATGACTACTGGAAAAACCATAGCCTTGACTAGATGGACCTTTGTTGGCAAAGTAATGTCTCTGCTTTTTAATATGCTGTCTAGGTTGGTCGTAACTTTCCTTCCAAAGAGTAAGCATCTTCTAATTTCATGGCTGCAGTGACCATCTGCAGTGATTTTTGAGTCCCCAAAAATAAAGTCTGCCACTGTTTCCAGTGTTTCCCCATCTATTTGCTATGAAATGATGGGACCAGATGCCACGATCTTAGTTTTCTGAATTTTGAGCTTTAAGCCAGCTTTTTCACTCTCCTCTTTCACTTTCATCTTCACTTTCACTTTCACTAAGAGGCTCTTTAGTTTTGTCTTTGGTTTCTGCCATAAGGGTGATGTCATCTGCATATCTGAGGTTATTGATATTTCTCCTGGCAAAAATGATTCCAGTTTGTGCTTCATCCAGCCCAGCATTTCTCACGATATACTCTGCATATAAGTTAAATAAGCAGGGTGACAATATACAGCCTTGACGTACTCCTTTTCCTATTTGGAACCAGTCTGTTGTTCCCTGTCCAGTTCTAACTGTTGCTTCCTAACCTGCATACAGGTTTCTCAAGAGGCAGGTCAGGTGGTATGGTACTGCCATCTCTTTCAGAATTTTCCACAGTTTATTGTGATCCACACAGTCAAAGGCTTTGGCGTAGTTAATAAAGCAGAAATAGATGCTTTTCTGGAACTCTCTTGCTTTTTCAATGATCCAGCAGCTGTTGGCAATTTGATCTCTGGTTTCTCTGCCTTTTCTAAATCCAGCTTGAACATCTGGAAGTTCATGGTTCACGTACTGCTGAAGCCTGGCTTGGAAAATTTTGAGCATTACTTTACTAGCATGTGAGATGAGTGTAATTGTGCCGTAGTTTGAGCATTCTTTGGCATTGCCTTTCTTTGGGATTGGAATGAAAACTGACCTTTTCCAGTCCTGTGTCCACTGCTGAGTTTTCCAAATTTGCTGGCTTATTGAGTACGGCACTTTCACAGCATCATCTTTTAGGATTTGAAATAGTTCAACTGGAATTCCATCACCTCCACTAGCTTTGTTCATAGTGATGCTTCCTAAGGCCCATTTGACTTCACATTCCAGGATGTCTGGCTCTAGGTGAGTGATCATAGTTCATGTTTGTTAAAAGAAAGATAAAATACAGCTTCTAGAAGACAACATGGTCTTCATGATATTGAGACAGGAAAGATTTTTCTTAAATGAGATACAGATAGCATTAACCTTTAAAGATAAGAAAAGGAGTGAGTTGTCATCAAAAGACATCATTAAGAAAGTGAAATGGGAAGCCACAGTACAGAAGATGGTAACACTCAGCTGACACAACTCATTTCTAAAATAGAGAAAAGAATTCTTATTGATTAATTAAAAAGAGTGACATATTATCCTATAAGAGAATGTACAAGAGACTTAAATGTACACTTTATGAAAGAAGATAATCACATGGCTAGAAAACATGATCAGAGACCTATAGATGAAAAATACAATGAGATACCATTATATACTCACTAGGAGGGCAAATATTTAGAAGACTGCCAATACAAAGTGTTGACGAGCCTATGGAACAAATGGGAACTCTAATACACTGCTAGTGGAAGTGTAAATTATTTTAACCACTTTAGAAAATTCAGCAATTCTACTCAATAAAGTGCAAGATATATGAACCAAAGATGTGTAGCAGAATATTCATAGCATTATTTGTAAAACCATAACATACCCAAATATCTATCATAGAATATATTACAGTACATACATACATTAGAATACCTTAAAAAAAAAAGTAAATCCCTGAAAATTTCTACAACAATATGGATGAACTAGAACTCTCCTCTTTCACTTTTATCAAGAGGAACTAAAGAGCCTCTTCAGTAAAGTGAAAGAGGAGAGTGAAAATGCTGGCTTAAAACTCAACATTCAAAAAACTAAGATTAAACTCAACATTCAAAAAACTAAGATTATGGCATCCAGTCCCATGACTCCATGGCAACTAGATGGGGAAACAATGCCAACAGTGACAAACTTCATATTCTTGAGCTCCAAAACCATGCAGATGGTGACTGCAGCCATGAAATTAAAAGACATTTGCTCCTTGGAAGAAAAACTATGACAAACCTAGACAGCATATTAAAAAACAGAAACATTACTTTGCCAACAAAGGTCTGTCTAGTCAAAGCTATGGTTTTTCCAGTAGTCATGTATGGATGTGAGAGTTGAACCATAAAGCTGAGTGCCGAAGAATTGAAGCTTTTGAACTGTGGTGTTGGAGAAGACTCTTGAGGGTCCCTTGGGCTGCAAGGAAACCAGTCAATCCTAAAGGAGATTCTAAAGGAATATACATTGGAAGGACTGATGCTAAAGTTGAAGCTCCAAAACTTTGGCCACCTAATGCGAAGAGCTGACTCATTGGAAAAGACCCTGATGCTGGGAAAGATTGAATATAGGAGGAGAAGGGGACGACAGAGGATGAGATGGTTGGATGGCATCACGGACTTGATGGACATGCGTTTGAGCAAGCTTTGGGAGTTGGTGATGGACAGGAAAGCCTGGCGTGCTGCAGTCCATGGCATGACTGAGTGACTGAACTGACTGATAGGTGAATTGTATAGCCGTAATGTTGAGTGAAATAAAGTGAAAGAAGCTAGGCACAAACAGAATACATAAGAATAGATAATAAATATTTTATTGAGTTCAAAAAACAAGTCAAACTAATTATCTGTGGTATTATTTCTGAGAAAGGGAGAAGAAATAGTTACTGAGAAGGACACAGGCTGTGGGGAGGACTACTGCCTCTTTATAATATTTAAATTTTTTGATCTGGGTAGCAGTTACACAGTTGTGATCACTTTGTGAAAATTAATTAATTTGTATATTTGAATTGTCCTCTTTTTGAGTATGTTAACACTTCAATAATAATTAAGGAAAAAAAAACAGTTTATGGATATCCTAACAGAGATCCTCTCAATATCATTTCATTAATCCTGAGGAGATTCTAAACAGACACATTTATTTCTTGCTTCCCACTTTGCCCTGCCACCATCTTCTGGTTATATATAAGTTTTGGTTATATTTCACCTCATTGCCATTTTCTTTCACTGACATTTCATTATTATTTAGTATTTTCTCTCACGGCCATTTCTGTATTAGTGCATTTCTCTTTTTCCTTAGAGTGGAAGAATGTAACCCTGATAGCACCCAAGAGTCATTTTGGGTGGGAGTTTTTCTGAATACCTCTATTTTTATGCATGTGTGCTAAGTCCCTTTAGTCGTGTCTGACTCTTAGTGACCTATGACCGATTCATGCTGATGTTTGGCAGAAACAACAAATTCCGTAAAGCAATCATCCTTCAATTAAAAAGTAAATAAAATGCCACAAAGGAAAAAACAAATCTTTTTTACCATCTATTTCTGTTTTATTTATTTGAAAGTAGGACCTCCCAGATTTTTCTTCCACATCTCATTTTTCCTCCTGTAGTTTCCAAACTTGTTGTTATATATATGGAACACATCCTTGACTGATAGGAAATTATCAGATTATTGGACTGCAAGGAGATCCAACCAGTCCATTCTGAAGGAGATCAGCCCTGGGATTTCTTTGGAAGGAATGATGCTCAAGTTGAAACTCCAGTACTTTGGCCACCTCATGCGAAGAGTTGACTCATTGGAAAAGACTCTCATGCTGGGAGGGTTGGGGGCAGGAGGAGAAGGGGACGGCAGAGGATGAGATGGCTGGATGGTATCACTGACTCGATGGACATGAGTCTCAGTGAACTCCGGGAGTTGGTGATGGACAGGGAGGCCTGGCGTGCTGCGATTCATGGGGTCGCAAAGAGTTGGACACGACTGAGCGACTGATCTGATCTGATCTGAACTTATTCTTGTGTTTTGAACTATATTATTATAGTTCATTATAATATATGCCTCTGAACACCATGTTAATCTCAGGTTAAATATACTTGCTTGTAGGAATCCAAATAATTTTTGGAATGAATTTATCAATATGTTTGGAAACATCTGAATTTTAAAAATTTTCACTCAGGTATTGTTATTTAAACATAGTGAAAGAATAAAGGAAAAATAATGATAACTCTGATTCTAGATGAGTTTGAGAAGAGTTTTAAACTTTCCCTCCTCAAATCTTGTATACTGACAAAACGTAATTAAATTGGATTAAAAAAAATCAGTATGTCAATTTCTGAAGATAACACTTAAAAGACAATCTATTTAAGGGTGATGTACTTTAGACATGTTATTTTCTTACAAATGCCTTAAAATCAGCTTTGTTACAGAGAATTTTGGTTTTATGTCTGGATTGAAAGATTTTTTGATTGTGCTAAAGTGAACATATTTGTGGGAAAAAAGCCAAGAAAATGTGTCACTTGGGGAAAGAGAGGAAAATATTTTGTTTTATTTCTTTCTTGGGATATTTTTGTTTACAGAATGAGCATAGGTTGCTATGAAACTTCCAAATCTGAACAGCAAAGGTGACTTTGTCAGCATCACTTTGTTCCCAAAGTCAGTAGCTTTCCAAAACACTGCAGTTGCCAGCTTACCTCTTTAGTTACTACTACATTTAGATACTTTAATTAAAGCCTATTGCTCACCTTAAGCAGTATCATTTCATTTTTATGTATTGTTTGTCTAAGGTGAATTTATTTATAGGTAAGAATTAATGTTTTAGAGTGATTTTACTACTGAATTGCTTTAACAACAGTGAGAAATTATTTTCACAATCACTAATTAAAAATAAAATGCAGCTCCAGAATTTATCCAATATTTGTTTTGCTTCAGCACAGAGAAACCATTGTTATTAGAATTCCACTAAAAGTAATTTATTTTATAACCTATGACAAATGTCTACTCTTAAATTTCTCACTAAAAATTTTAAAGCTAGGTAGCTTGAGAAATGGAGAAGGCAATGGCAACCCACTCCAATACTCTTGCCTGGAAAATCCCATGGACAGAGGAGCCTGGAAGGCTGCAGTCCATGGGGTCGCTGGGGGTCGGACACGACTGAACGACTTCACTTTCACTTTTCACTTCCATGCATTGGAGAAGGAAATGGCAACCCACTCCAGTGTTCTTGCCTGGAGAATCCCAGGGACGAGGGAGCCTGGTGGGCTGCCATCTGTGGGGTTGCACAGAGTCAGACATGACTGAAGTGACTTGGCAGTAGCAGTAGCTTGAGAAAAGTACCTATACATTTACTTAATCCTTCAACAACAGAATTAAAATATAGGTGTATCACTCACCTAGAGAGAGGACATACAGAATAGAGGCTAAAAGGAGAAGCATAAAGGCCACTTGCTAATGTGTATCCTACCAACTGACTACTTGTATAACTTGGCCTGGATAACTTCTAGGTACCCTAGTCTTATCATCTGTAAAATGGGGATTGTTGCTGTTGTTTAGTTGCTAAGTCATGTCTGACTCTTTTCCAACCCATGAATTATAGCCAACCAGGTTCCTCATTCCATGGGATTTCCAAGGTAAGAATACTGGAGTGGGTTGCCATTCCCTACTCCATGGGATTTTCCCTACCCAGGGACTGAACCCATGTCTCTTGCATCTCCTGCATTGGCAGGCATAATATTTACCACTAGCACCAACTGGGAAGCCTTAATAAAGAATGTTGGAACATGCTAATCAGTAGAGATATGAGTATATTGTATAAGGTCATGTCATCTTCCAAAGATCAATACATAGGGATTTATAGGAGTAAGGGGAGTGGGAAGAATATATAGATCCCTCACTTTTCCTTAAATCCAACAAAAATAGGATGAAGACTATAATAAAGATATGTGTATCAGTTAATTAAATATAAAACCATTCTTCTCACTGTGCCTTCTGTTATTCTCAAAGCTTTCCAACAATTCCCTTTATGACTTTAAACATTCCTGTGTCCTATCTCCCAAAGATTAAAGATATACATGCAATCACATGAAGCTGCTGCTGCTGCTGCTGCTAAGTCGCTTGTCATGTCCGACTCTGTGCGACCCCATAGACGGCAGCCCACCAGGCTCCCCCGTCCCTGGGATTCTCCAGGCAAGAACACTGGAGTGGGTTGCCATTTCCTTCTCCAATGCATGGAAGTGAAAAGTGAAAGTGAAGTCGCTCAGTCATGCCGACTCTTAGCAACCCCATGGACTGCAGCCCACCAGGCTCCTCCGTCCATGGGATTTTCCAGGCAAGAGTACTGGAGTGGGTTGCCATTGCCTTCTGGAACCTGTAAACCTTAAAAAAAGAAATAAAGTGTACCAGATATAACAAACAAACTTTTTCATCCCTTTGTGATTTTGCATTGGATCATGTAAAAATGTCACAAATTAAGCTTCCAGTTCCCTAAGCTGATGTTTGCGTGCATGTGTGCTGATGTTTGTGTGGGTGTATGCTCAGTCCTGTCTTACTCTTTTCGATCCTATGGACTGTAGCCCACCAGGCTCCCCCATCCATGGGATTCTCCAGGTAAGAATACTGGAGTGGGTAGCCATTCCCTTTTCCATGGGATCTTCCCGGACCAGGGATTGAATCCATGTCTCTTGCGTCTCCTGCACCGGCAGGCAGGTTCTTTACCACTGGGTCACCTGGAAAACCTGTTCTTTTTACTATTCTTCCAAACCAGTATTTTTAATTTTTTAATTTAAGTATAATTGAGTTACAATATTATAAAAGTTTCAGGTTTACAACAAAGTGATTCAATATTTTTTATAGATTATACACCATATAAAGATGTTATAAAATATTGGCTATATTCCCAGTGTTGTACATTACATCCTTGTATCTTATTTATTTTATACCTAGTAGTTTCCTTGTCTTAATCCCCTTCTCCTATCTTTTCCCAATCCAATCCCTCTTCTCACTGGTAATGACTAGTTTGTTCTCTGTATCTGTGAGTCTCTTTTGTTATATTCATTCATTTTACTCTTTAGATTCCACATATCAGTGAAAAGATATAGTTTTTTTTCCCTCTAACATTTAACTAAACATATTGCCTTCCAGGTCCATCCACATTGTTATAACTGGCAAAATTTCATTCTTTTTAATGGGCAAATAATATTCCATTTATATAGACACTGCTGTTAAGTCACTTCAGTTCAGTTCAGTCACTTCAGTTGTGTCCAACTCTTTGTAACCCCATAGACTGTAGTGCGCCAGGCTCTTCTGTCCATGGGATGCTCCAGAATACTGGAGCGGGTTGCCATGCCCTGCTGCAGGGGATCTTCTGGACCCAGGGATTGAACCCGCATCTCTTACATCTGCATTGGCAGGCAGGTTCTTTTCCTTTAGCACCACATGGGAAGCCCCTTATATATATGTATAGATATATATACACATACATACACACATATGTACATATATCTCACATCTTCTTTATTCATCTGCTGTTGAACACAAGTTGCTCCCTTGTATTGCCTATTGTAAATAATACTGCTATGAACATGGGGTTCATATGTCCTTTCAAATTTGTGTTTTTGTCTTTTTCAGATATATACCTAGGAGTGAATATTTGTGGATCATATGGTAGTTCTATTTTTAATTTTTTAATATAAATGGCAAGAATAGGCATTCTTATCTTGTTCCTGATTTTAAAGGAAGGGCATCAGATTTTCAACATTGAGTATGTTAGCTGTGGGTTTGTCATAAATGGGCTTTATTATCATGAATATGTTCCCTTTATGCTAACTTCGTTGAAGTGTTTTTGTCATGAATGGATGTTGAATTTTGTCAAATGATTTTTTGTGTATCTATTGTAATAATCATGTGATTTTTATCCTTTGTTTTCTTAATGTGGTATATCACATTGATTGATCTATGTAGGCTGAAACATCCTTGTATCCCTGGAATAAATTCCACTTGATCATGGTATATAGTCTTTTTTATGTATTGCTGAATTAGGTTTGCTAATATTTAGTGGGGGATTTTAGCCTCTATGTTCATCAGGAATATTGGCCTCTAATTTTTTCTTCTCTAATATCTTTGGTTTTGGTATCAGGGTAATGCTGGCCTTCTAGCATGAATTTGGGAGTGTTCCTTCCTCTATAATTTTTTGGAATAATTTGAGAAGGATAGGTATTAACTCATTTTTTAAATATTTGGTAGAATTTACTTGTGAAGTTATTCAGCCCTAGACTTGTTTTTTGGGAATTTTTAAAGTACTTATTCACTTTTAATACTAGTAATTGGTCTGTTCATATTAGCTATCTCTTCTTGATTCAGTATTGGATGTTTGTATGTACTGTATGTTTATAGGGATTTATCCATTTTTTCTAGGTTGTCCAATTTGTTGGTGTATAATTTTTTGCAGTATTCTCCTATGATTATGATTGTACTTCTGTGATATCAGTTGTAACTTCTCCCTTTTCATTTCTCATTTTGAGACTTCTCTCTTTTTTTTTCTTGATGGCTTGCTAAAGGCTTATCAATGTTTTATATCTTTTCAAAACACTAGCTCTTGATTTCATTGATCTTTTCTACTATTTTTGTTTCATTTGTCCTCTATTTTATTTATTTCTATTCTGATCTTTACTATTTCCTTTCTTCTGCTGACTTTGGGGTTTGTTCTTCTTTTTGTAATTCCTTTAAACGATTTTTGTTGAATGTCATGCTTGGGTGGGTTTTCTTTAAATATTTGGTGATTATTGGTTATCAGTTTATTTATGGATAAGTATTTAGTCTCTTTGTTGTTTTTCACTGCAAATATGTCCTCAGTCCAAGTGACAATCTCTTCTTTCATGGTTCTGAGTATAGGTTCTGATTATATGAGCTCTAACCATATCCCTAGGCCAGTTCATGTAGGTCACTTATCTTTTGGATGTAATCACTCCTCTTTGGAGAACAATCTCTGGCATCAAATTCCCCTCTGAGAATCTCTCCATCAGAATTAGATCCACATACGTGTGGCTTTGGTCTAGAATTAGATGGCAGATTTGGCTGCTTTGGCAGCAAGGGACTAATGGAATTATTCTACCACCTGTAATTAAATAACTAGTCAGCCAGACAAAGCCTATTCTTCCCAGTTTACTACTGCCTCTACCTTTGGTTAATACATTTCATGCTACATATTTTATATGTTGTTGAAGTTATAACATAAATTATATGTGATGAAAAACTCTCAATATGAGATACACATCTTATTCATTAATTAAAAGTCTCAGTACTTCAGAAAGCTCAATTCTCCTCTAACTAGCTTATATGTTTAATGTATTCCTGATCTAAATTCTAGTATTATTTTTGAATGAAGCTGGCACACTCGTTCTAAAATTTTCAAGAAAATGCAAAAGACTAAGAAGAGCTAATAGAGATAATTTCAAAGATGAAATATGGAGAATTTTTTCTAATGGGTATCAAGACATTGATATAGTACTTAAAAGCTACTATAGTTCAGATTGTGTAGTACTAGAAAAAGATAGACCAATCAATCAACAGAATAAAACAAAGAATTTGGAAGCAGGGACAGTTATGTAAATACTTAGTTTACGAGAAAGGTAATGCTACAGAGCACTGCAGAAAGAATTGTTCTTTCAAACAATAGTGATAGTTCAATCATATATTTTTATGGAAAAGGATATTATGAATTTTATGAATCTGAACCTTACCTTACTCCATATACAAAAATCACTTCTTGAAGTGGTTATAGATATTAGATATAAATGTGAAATGTAAGCAAGAAAGCTTCTAGAAGAAAATGAACATTTCTTCATGTTATTGGACTTGGAAAAGTTCTCTTCAATAGGACACCAAAAAGCATTGATTATAAAGGAAAACATGGTAAATTGCATTACACTAATTAACAAATTCTCTATATGAAAGAAAGACAAAGGTAAGCTACAGAACAGGAGAAGGTTTTGCAGTCAGTTGCTAAGTTGTGCCTGATTCTTTGCTTCACCATGGACTGTAGCCTGGAGGCTCCTCTGTCCATGGGCTGTCCTAGGCAAGAATACTGGAGTGGGTTGCCATTTCCTTCTCTTGGGGATCTTCCTAACCAAGGATTGAACCCGAGTCTCTTGCACCTCCTGCCTTGGCAGGCTGATTCTTTATCATTGAGCCACCAGGGAAGCCCTTTTTGACAAAGGTGTCATAAATAGGAGGTATAAAGAACTCTTCTAAATCAACAAAAAAGACAAATAACCCAATACAAAAATAGATAAGGCAGGCATTTTTTTCTGCCTCCTTTTTCTACCACTGTTTTCAGGTCCTCTCTGGCATCATGATCTCTTGTTTCTAGGTCTCAAAATGCTATTTATTGCCTCTGACAGGCAACATTTTTCACCTACTTTCTCTTTTTTTCATGTGGTAACTCTTTGTGCATGTGTGCTAAGTTTGAGATCCTATGGACTGTAGCCTGCCAGGCTCCTCTGTCCGTGGGATTCTCCAGGCAAGAATAGTGGAGTGGTTTGTCATGCTCTCCTCCAGGGAATCTTCCCAACTCAGGGATTGAACCTGTGTTTTTTATGTCTCCTGCATTGGCAGGTGGGTTCTTTACCACTAACACCACTTGGGAAGCCTGGAAACTCCCTAGATACCCAGAGAACAATCCAGGTGAGGTGTATGCATCTCTTTCTCCCTTATCTTTTTTGCATAATTAGGGGTATTATTACCACTATACTCTAAAATCTGTGAGTACAGAAAATAAATCTATTTGATTCTCTGTAGTAAACCCAGTATGTAGCACTGTACTCGGCTGGGCACTAAAAAATGTTTGCTGAATATATGTTATGGAAAGAAAAAATCCTAGGATGGAGCTGACCAAAAGAAGAAAAGGTGATAAATGAAAAAGGTGATGAGGAAACAAAGACTTACAATTATTTATCAAGAAATATAAATCAACTAATAAGATCATTTGATGGCCATATTATCCAAAGCCATCTACAGATATAATGAGATCATTATCCAATTATCCCATGACATTTGTTATAGAACTAGAACAAATAAGCCTAAAATTCATATGGAACCATAAAAGAACTAAAATTGCCAAAGTAATCCTTAATAAAAAGAACAAAGCAGGAGGCATAACCTTCTTCTGACTTCAGACAATACTACAAAGCTACAGTAATCAAAACAGCATGATGTTGGCACAAGAATAAGACATATGGATCAATGGAACAGAATACAGAGCCCGGAAACAAAGTGACATACTCATGGTCAATTAATCTTTGACAAAAGAGGCAGGAATATACAATTGGAAAAAGACACTCTCTTCAGCAAGTGGTTTTGGGTAAGTTGGAGAGCTTCATGTAAATTAATGAAATTAGAAAACACCCTCTCACCACACACAAAAATAAACTCAAAATGGCTTCAAGACTTAAACATAAGATATGACACTATAAAATGCCTAGAAGAGAGCATAGACAAAACATTCTCTACATAAATCGTTCCAATATTTCCTTAGGTCAGTTTCCCAAGGCAATAGAAATAAAAACAAAAACAAATAAATGGGATCTAATCAAACTTAGAAGCCAAAGACAAATATCACATGATATCACTTACATACAGAATCTAAAAAAAGGGCACAAATGAAATAAAGTTACAGATGTAGAAAACAAACTTATGGTTACCAGGGAATAAGGAGTGATGAGGGATAAACTGGAAGATTGAGATTGACATACTACTATATATAAAACACTATTGTCTATAAAAGAAACTAATATACTACATACATATAATAAATTAATAGGTACCCACTGTATAGCACATGGAACTCTACTCAATATTCTGTAATGACCTATGTGAGAAAAGAAGCTAAAAAAACCTAATTGATATAAGTCTATGTATAACTGATTTACTTTGTTGCACAGCAAAAACTAATACAACATTGTTAATGAACTATACTCCAATAAAAATTTATAAAAGAATTATATATATGTATGACTGAATCACTTTACTGTAGATCAGTAATTAAAAAAACATTGTAAATCAACTATACTTCAATGGAAAAATAATTAGAAACAGTGTTATAAAATAATTGCTAAAAATTAAATTAAAGAATCCTCATAGATCACATGGAGAAGGCAATGGCACCCCACTCCAGGAGCCTGGAAGGCTGTGGTCCATGGGGTTGCTAAGAGTCGAACACAACTGAGAGACTTCACTTTCACTTTTCACTTTCATGAATTGGAGAAGGAAATGGCAACCCACTCCAGTGTTCTTGCTTGGAGAATTCCAGGGACGGAGGAGCCTGGTGGGCTGCTGTCTATGGGGTCACACAGAGTCGGACACCACTGAAGTGACTTAGCAGCATAGATCACCATCTTTAACATTGAGATTTCTTTCCTATTAATCGTTTCAAATGGGTAGGACAAAAATGCCATCAATCCAAGAAAGGATATTTCCTTTTGGATTCAGTAAAAGATACTAGAATGTATAAATTAAAGGTTATTGAGGAGCACTTAAGCATGCATGGCAAACTATAGTATTAGATGATTACAATATCCATTAGCTATATTCACACTGAGAATATATGATTTCAAAGACTATAACACAAAAATGTTATCTGGTAATATTTGTTATTGTTTAAAATCTAGGAAAATAGATTTGTGAAGGATGGGAAGAGTGTCAGCTTTGAAAAAATTAATATAAGACATATGCATTTTCCATAAACTATTTATATTAAGAAGAAACTCAGTCTTAAAATATTACTTAAGTTCATTTGTGAAATTTTAAATTTCTAAATTTAGATTCCTAAATTCCTCTGGCAAAATTTATCTTCTTTGGGGGTTATTAAATCAATTAACTTTGCAAGGAAAGGTTAAAAGGACTTCTGTAGGCTATAATCTCACAGTATGAAAGAGAACAGGCAGCAGCTTGCATGAACTGCTGGTAGGGTTCAAGGAAAGGCTTATACTAGCAGATGATCAGCTCTGTTCTTGCTAAAATTTGGCAAAGAATTACACTGTGGTTTCTTCAGATGACAGCATCATAATTCATTTAGCTTTCTCCTACCTTTTCACAAAAAGGCCAAAACCCCACAGGAAATGTGAGCACTGACATTTTCTACCCAGGATCAAAAACTGACTATTTTGCCAGAAATTGAAAATAATATAGCTCAAACCATAAACACACACCAATGCATTGAAAGAAATAGGCTGCTGGACCAGCCAGTGACACAATTCATCATTTCTATTTTAATTTCTGATGGATAGAAAGGTGAAAAAAATAAAGATATATAGATGTTTGGGTTGGCAGATTTCCATGCGGGTATAATGAAAACCAAATAAATTTTAAAGAATCCCTTTGCATTAATTTACAGATTATGACCTAAAGATTTACACAAAACGTTGTGTCGTTAATGGCAAGTTTGATTATACATTTCTAGCTGTTTTCCAGGCAGTTAAAAGCTAGCTAAGGGCCAACTAGAAGGCATGATTTCTTTTCTTTCCACAAAATGCTAAAGCTTCTTTATCATTCGTATTCAGTCATGAACTCAGCTGCACAAGCCAAACGTAAAGATTTTATGGGGCGATCTATCATGCGAATTCGTGAACAAGAATACAAGCCTACTCATGCAGTCACTAAGAGTGATTTCCATTTTTATGAATGAAAAAGAACCTTGCATAAACATTCTTTATTTAAAGTTTTAAATGAAGAAAGATGCAAAACAAAATGGGAGCATTTTGTTTTATATGTCAATATCTTACAAGAGGGGCAAAGTAACGAATCTGGCTCACATGATTCCCAAGACAGCACTATCTCCTTTGCATTAAGTACATAAATGAGATTTATGGCCACTGACCTAATCTTAGATGCCAAAATGTACAGCAGGAACAGCTTTCTGAAAAACTTAATTTAAAATTATGGTGTTAACAAAAGCACTTTAGGAAGCAGACAACACACTCGGCACACATACACACGTGCATCTTAGACTATAGAAAGAAGCCACGGTTATTTGCATAGAGCTTTAGAATACATTTCAGAGATAATTCAAATCCACAGATTTTACTTTTTTCCCCTGTCACATCGATGTTTGTTGTTGCTTGGTCGCTCAGTCATGTCTGACTCTTTGTGACCCCATGGGCTGCAGCACACCAGGTTTTTCTGTCCTTCACCATCTCCCAGAGTTTGTTCATTTGTGAAATTTTAAATTTCTAAATTTAGATTCCTAAATTTAGATTCCTAAACTCATGTCCTTTGAGTCGGTCATACCATCCAACCATCTTATACTCTGTCGCCCCTTCTCTTCCTGCCTTCAATCTATCCTATAAGAGAGTCTAAAATAAGAACTTGAATGTAGGTAACTTACTTGGGAGGCAAATCCCAAAAAGTTGACTGAGAAGGAATGGGGAGCAAGAGAGGAAAGGAGACACCAACAATGCTATTGAGTGGGTTAATGATCTGAACAACCAAGGGTCAATTCTACTAGTCTGTAGAAGGTGGCTCAGAACTGCTCATTTGAAGGCTAATCAGGTTGGTGTGTGTATGTGTGTGCTGTCACTCAGCTGTGTCTGACTCTTTGTGAGCCCACGGACTCTAGCCTGCCAGGGCTCCTCTGTCCATGGGCTTTTCCAGAGAAGAATACTGGCGTGGGTTGCCATTTCCTCCTCCTGTGGATCTTCCTGACTAAGGGATTGAACCCATGTCTCCTGCATCTCCTGCATTGCAAGTGGATTCTTTACCACTGAGTCATCAGGGAAGCTTATCAGGCTGGTGTATTTATTCACAATATCCTGTCTTTCATTAGTTGCATATTGCTGCAAGTGGCAATATCTGCCTCATTCTTCCAAGCTTCCTTGGCACAAGGGCTGAGTAAACTCCCCTGGCTTCAGAGAAAGCCTTGAGGCAGAAGAATGGAGAAATGCACAGCCCGAGTTTTGGTAGGACATTGTCAGTGTGCCCAGAGCTATTTGGCAGTGTTCCACAGGATGTGACAAGGGCACCAGAAACCTGTGCCTCAGATGCCAGGTCATCACGTGCATCATATACCTCAGATGCCAGGTCACCTACAAAAGTTATCACTACATTACTTGGAATCAGCTCACAAGATGAAGATTAGTAAGACTCTTCATAAGTCTGAAGTTTTTCATTCTAAAATATACTATTATTCCTAATTTAAAAAATCTGAAGGCAACTTAATTTATAAAAATAATTTATGTGTTCATATAACCAGTACAATTTCCTTTCCAAATAACTTTTTTTTTGGTGTGTGTGTGTGTGTGTGTGTGTACTTTCAGAAGAAATTCATGTTTAAACTAGGCAAAAACATACATTTGAGGCTTAAAGAAAAAGAAGCCAATGATGTCAAAAGAAAGAAAAAGCATCACATAAATAGATATTATGACAACCAATTTTCATATTGTTTCTATACTACAAAATTATTTAAATGGAAAAAATGTAATTTGACCAGTTTTACTCTTTTTTTATCTCAGTAAAGAACAAGCTGGTTTGGATTAATTTCACATTTTTCAACTAGCTGTTTCAGCATCATGAACAAATACATTGTCTTAATTGTACTTTCTTAAAGGCCATATATCATAGTGATTAAAATTGCTCATGCCTTGGGGTCAGCTGCCTGTGTTTGAATTCTCACTTTTCAACTCACCAGCTGTGCAAAATGGTGACAATGACAATACTTAGTTATATATTCATAATTGGTACTTTAGAATTAAATCATATAATACATATGAAACCCTCAGAAACGTGTCCATCTTGAAAACTACTCAGTAACATCACTGATTATTATTGCTATGTATTGTTAATAATCTGCAAAAATTAGGAGGTAAAAGTCATAGCAGAAAGTTTGTAATTATGTGTGAATTCATATACAATTATACTACAAAGCAATAAAGGAGAAAAAGAGACTCTGAGTAATGACTTCCAGATGAGAGGTGGAGTTTCATTTTGGTCTTCTTCCTCATTACAGTTCACCTCACACAAACAGTTCCCTAACAGCTTGTCTGAGGATGTCAAATGCTAAGAATAAAGATTAGTGAGCAGAAGAAATGATGAATCAGGAAGCTAAAAAAAGGATGAAATTGGATAGATATATGCAGTTTATATTTACTCAAGAAAAAACTGAAAGGAAAAGCAAGAATTTTACCCATTAATAGGAAAATACAATATCTGAAAATGGCAAACAGTAGATATTGGTGACACTGAATTTCTAGTTTGGTTTAAAATGGGGGGACATACATAAAATATATCTTGAGGGTAAATTTGTATATCATAATATAAAAAAGCATACACCCCAGTTTTAAAAAGTGCCTTCCAAGCAGTTTTCAAAACTGAGTTTTCATATCAAAACATAGTGTTCTCATTATATGGGTTTTCATAATATAAATGTGAGGAAAAAATGTTGATACTTTTCCTATAAAACTTCACTTATACTTTCATCCACTTCTTATCCTCACTGTGATACTATTTAAGAAAATCTCAAATATCATAACATTTCATCTGTGCATATTTCAGTTGGTAAACCACTAGTTTTTTATGAATAGAAACACAATTATCACACCTAAAAAAAATTAACTCCTTAATATCATCGATTTTTTTTTGTAGTGTTCCCAACAAAATTTGATGAAATACAACAAAATGTAAGATATCTTAATGCCTATCCCTTCTCCAGCAATCTTCCCAACCTAGGAATCGAACTGGGGTCTCCTGCATGACAGGGATTCTTTACTAGCTGAGCTACCAGGGAAGCCCAACAAATAGTACAATAAATGGTTAAAGCAAAATCGATATCCAATCTGTATATTTGTCTTAGTTTTTAAAATATATTTGGTAATTAATTGAATGTTGTTTTCATATGAATTATCAAGCAAAAGTAAATATCATTATCATTTAATTTAGAATCTCCATTAAGCAATACAGAAGGATTTTGACCTTAAAATTTAATATCTTAATAGGTTATCTCCAATGTTCACTTTTTTTCTGTGAATAATCACTGTAATTTTTATTTGTATGTGCACACAAACTGAAATGGGATAATGTTACTTCTATGGCCCCAAACAAAAGTACATGATGTCTTTCCAGTTACAGTGCTGTCTCATTTTCTATTACATACCACCTCATGTTCCAACATGGAGAAGGCAATGGTACCCCACCCCAGTACTCTTGCCTGGAAAATCCCATGGACGGAGGAGCCTGGTGGGCTGCAGTCCATGGGGTCGAGAAGAGTTGGACACGACTGAGCTACTTCACTTTCACTTTTCACTTTCATGCATTGGAGAAGGAAATGGCAACCCACTCCAGTGTTCTTGCCTGGAGAATCCCAGGGACGAGGGAGCCTGGTGGGCTGCAGTCTATGGGGTCGCACAGAGTCGGACACGACTGAAGTGACGTAGCAGCAGCAGCAGCATGTTCCAACAACTACTTTATTTATAGTAGCAATGAATAGGTAAGGCCCTGGACTACTTTAAGGTAGGATTGTATTGCTGTAAACTTCCCTCTTAGAACTGTTTTTGCTGCATCCCATAGGTTTTGAGTTCTGTTTTCATTGCCATTTGTTTCTAGAAATTTTTTAATTTCCTTTTTGATTTCTTCAGTAACCTGTTGGTTATTTAGAAACATGTTGTTTAACCTCCACATGTTTGTGTTTCTTACAGTTTTTTCTTGTAATTGATATCTAGTCTCATAGCATTGTGGTCAGAGAAGATGCTTGATACGATTTCAATTTTCTTAAATTTACTGAGGTTTGATTTGTGACCCAAGATATAGTCTATCCTGGAGAATGTTCCATGGAGAAGGAGGTGTATTCTGCATTTGGATGGAATGTCCTGAAGATATCAGTGAGATCCATCTCATCTAATGTAACATTTAAGGCTTGTGTTTCTTTATTAATTTTCTGTTTTGATGATCTGTCCATTGGTGTGAGTGGGGTATTAAAGTCTCCTACTATTACTGTGTTACTGTCAATTTCTCCTTTTATGTCTGTTAGTGTTTGTCTTATGTATTGAGGTGCTCCTGCATTGGGTGCATAGATATTTACAATTGTTATGTCTTTCTCTTGGATTGATCCCTAGATCATTATGTAGTGTCCTTCCTTATCTCTTGATATCTTCTTTATTTTAAGGTCTATTTTGTCTGATATGAGGATTGCTACTCCAGCTTTTTTTTGCTTCCCATTTGCATGGAATGTGTTTTTCCATCTTCTCACTTTCAGTCTATATGTGTCTTTAGGTCTGAAGTGGGTTTCTTGTAGACAGCATATATATGGGTCATTTTTGTATCCATTCAGCCAGTCTGTGTCTTTTGGCTGGAGCATTTAATCCATTTATATTTAAAGTAATTATTGATATATGTTCCTATTGCCATTTCTTCTGGGATCCCTATAATTTGAATGTTGGTGCATTTGATATTGTCCCAGAGGTCTCTGAGACTATCCTCAGTCCTTTTCATTCTTTTTACTCTATTCTCTTCTTCAGAAGTTATTTCTACCATTTTATCTTCCAGCTCACTGATTCATTCTTTTGCTTCAGATATTGCTATTGATTCCTTCTAGAGTATTTTTAATTTCATTCATTGTGTTGTTTGTCTCTGTATGTTTATTCTTTCATTCTTCTAGGTCTTTGTTGATTGATTCTTGCATTTTCTCCATTTTGTTTTCAAAGTTTTTGATCATCTTTAATTGAAGTTAAAAGACGCTTACTCCTTGGAAGAAAAGTTATGACCAACCTAGATAGCATATTGAAAAGCAGAGACATTACTTTGCCAACAAAGGTCCGTCTAGTCAAGGCTATAGTTTTGCCAGTGGTCATGTATGGATGTGAGAGTTGGACTGTGAAGAAAGCCGAGCACCAAAGAATTGATGCTTTTGAACTGTGGTGTTGGAGAAGACTCTTGAGAGTCCCTTGGACTGCAAGGAGATCCAACCAGTCCATTCTGAAGGAGATCAGCCCTGGGATTTCTTTGGAAGGAATGATGCTAAAGCTGAAACTCCAGTACTTTGGCCACCTCATGCGAAGAGTTGACTCATTGGAAAAGACCCTGATGCTGAGAGGGATTGGGGGCAGAAGGAGAAGGGGACGACAGAGGATGAGGTGGCTGGATGGCATCACCAACTTGATGGACATGAGTTTGAATGGACTCCAGGAGTTGGTGATGGACAGGGAGGCCTGTCGTGCTGCAATTCGTGGGGTCGTAAAGAGTTGGACATGACTGAGCAACTGAACTGAACTGAACTGAATATCCTTATTCTGAATTCTTTTCTAGGTAATATGCCTATTTCCTCTTCATTTATTTGGACTTCTGTGTTTCTAGTTTATTCCTTCATTTGTGTAGTATTTCTCTGCCTTTTCAGTTTTTTTTTTTTAACTTATTGTGTTTGAGGTATCCTTTTCCCAGGCTTCAAGGTTGAATTCTTTCTTCCTTTTGGTTTCTGCCCTCCTAAGGTTTGTCCAGTTGTTTGTGTAAGCTTCATATAGGGTGAAATTTGTGCTGAATTTTTGTTTGTTGGTTTGTTTGTTTTTCCCCCAATGGGCAAGGTGGTAATCCTGTCTGCTGATGATTGGGTCTGTATTTTTGTTTTGTTTGTTGTCTAGATGAGGTGTCCTGCACAGGGTGCTACTGGTGGTTGGGTGATGCTGGGTCTTGTATTCAGGTGGTTTCCTTTGTGTGAGTTCTCACTACTTGATACCCCCTAGGGTTAGTTCTCTGGTACTCTACAGTCTGAAGAGTCAATGCTCTCACTCCAAAGGCTCAGGGCTTCATCTATGCAGTTTATCCACTATTAGTTTGGATTTCTCTAAGACTCAGCCAAGGCAAATACGAATCAATGTTCTGGTCATTAAACTGGGGAGAAGGGTCCCATTGTCTTGAAGTTAAACCACCTGTACCTTGATGCCTGTCTTAATCTCAGTTCATCCTTGCAAACATATTGGATGAGGTAAGAGTTGCCTGAAGCCTGCTACCAGCCTCAAGATGACCCTCTTTCTTGATTTGTCTTTGAACTGATTCCAGTCGATTCTGAAGAATGAACACACCAGCAGCCCAGACCAGGACCTTTTCTCTCCCTGGACTACTTTAAATCAATCATTCTTCCTTTGACAAATTAAAGAAGTTGGCTAATTTACTTCAATTTAATAAATATTTATTGAGTGCCTAATAAATGCTAGGCTCCATGATGTTATATGTGCTGTTATATGAGCAGTCAACAGGTGAGAAATGATCTCCACTCTCATCAAGTTCATAATCTAGTCCAGTAGGAGAACTGTAAAAATATGCCAAAGCAATAACTATGTAGCCTATTTCTAAAATTAGGAAATGCTATATTAAAAAAAATCTCTAGCAACATTAGTTTCTCATGTGGAAAATATGATTTTACTAAGAAAAAAAAAGAGGGGAGGCAGAAAGTTTTGCATGCAGGAGGTCATTCATTTAATAGTAACAGGACTAAACTGATTAAGCTAGTGTTTTTCTGGATAAGGCATTCATTACTTTTCTGTTTCATAATAGTTAGCTGTGTTTAAAGTGGGTTAAACAACTTTTAATTAAATCTAATCAGTTAAGATAAGTTTGAAACATCAAGTCTGTTTTCTTACTAAATAGCTTTCTTTTTTAGAGGCTTATGATTACTACTGATGATAAACTGACTGGAAGGAAGGACTGGAAGAAGCACATACACTAAGCTCAAAGAGGACATGTAAATTGCCAATCTTAAATCCATTAGGAAATGCTCTCTCTCTTTAGAAAAATATTTGTACCAGGCTGAAAGCCCCATTATATGCAATGGAACTGAACCATAGCTTATAATTAGGGTTGGGTCAAAATTCTAAACCAGAAATTCAAAATACACATAAATACTTAACCTGAATAAGGAAAGAAAGTCTCCAGTGAAGTGAAAGCTATATGTTTGAGAGTTCTCAGGGGACTCTATTACTACTCATTCTTTTAGGAAACATAACTCAGGAGAGGTTTAAAGGGAAGTTAAAAAGATGCTAAAATCCCCAAGGATTTTATTTTCTCTCATTAGATACTTATTTAGGCAAATAAACTGATATAAATTGAATGAAGAAAAAGAAGCAATTAAATATTATATAACACATTGTACAATATTTTCCTGTATGTGGACCATGTTATAAATTATAAATAAAATAAGAAGTACACTATTGGAATATATAATTCTGTTCTTTTTATCATCAGTAGTAATCATAAGCCTCTAAAAAAGAAAGCTATTTAGTAAGAAAACAGACTTGATGTTTCAAACTTATCTTGTTACTTTAGATTTAATTAAAAGTTGTTTAGCCCACCTTAAACACAGCTAAAAGTGCAATTGTACCTATGATTGTAGATATGTAAAATTTATGCATGGACTGAATAGAAGTGGTGATTCTAGGTACCCTTATCCTGTCCTTAATTTTTCACTAGCAATTTGTTCAAAACACTGCTAATTTCACTTGGGGTTTATTCTTTGTGCCATGAGTTATTTAGAGATTTGTTTAATTTCCACATATATGATGATTGTCTAGCTATCTTTTGGAGTGGGAAATGGCAACCCACTCCATTATTCTTCCCTGTAAAATTCCATGTACAGAGGAGTCTGGTGGGTTACAGTCCATGGGGTTGCAAAGAGTTGGACGCCACTGAGCATGTGTGCGCGCACACACACACACACACACAAATCTATCTTTTATTAAAGACAAGTAACATAAATTGTACAACCGTAACCATTTTTAAACATGTAGTACAGTAGTGTTAAATATATGCACGTTGTTGTACAGCAAATCTCTAGAACGTTTGCACCTGGTAAAATTGAAACTGCACTCATTGGACATCTCTTTCCTTTCCTATCCCCAGTCCCTGACAACCCATGTCCTATGTTTTCTTTCTGTAAGTTTGTGTACTTTAGATAGCTCATGTAAGTGGAATCATACAGCATTTATCTTCTTGTGACTAGCTTATTCCATGTAGTATAATGTCCTCAAGGCTCATCCATGTTACTGCATATGATAGAATTTCCTTCTTTTGTAAGGCTGAATAAAATTCTATCATATGTACACACCAATTTTCATTATCTGTTCATCTGTCAATGAACATTCAGGTTGTTTCCACATCTCAATTACTGCAAATCATGCTGCAATGAATGCAGGAGTGTGAACTTCTCTTTGAGATCCTGCTTTCAATTATTTTGGATATATATATATCCAAAGGGAGGATTGCTGGGTCATATGGTAGTTCTATTTTCATATTTTGAGGAAACTCTACACTTTTTTACATAACTGCTGCACCATTTTACATTCCCAACAGAGTACACAAAGATTATAATTTCTTTGCATCTTCACCAACACTTGGTACTTTTTTTTCTTTTTTTTTGATAGAGGCTATCCTAATGCTTTTGTGAATTGGTATCACATTGTAGTTTTTTTATTTCCACACCCTTGATAACAGTGATGATGAGAATTTTTTTCATCTGTCTGCCATTTGTAGATGTTGGAGAGATGTCTATTCAATTCCCTTGCCCATATTTTAACTGGATTATTCTTGTTCTTGTTAAGTTGCAGGTGTTTTTATATATTCTGCATACTAGGATGACTGGCAAATATTTCCCCTATTTTTATGTATTTTATTGACTGATTCCATTGCTGTGCAGAAGTTTCTACATTTGATGTCCTATTTGTTTCGTATTCTTGCTTTGACTGCCTGTGCTTTTGGTATGACATCCAAGGAATCACTGCCAGATGCAATGTCATAAAGTTTTCCCCCTATATTTAATTCTAGGACTTTTACAGTTTCAGGCCTTATGTTTTGGCATTTAATCCATTTTGAGTTAATTTTTGTGCATGGTAAAAGGTAAGGGTCTAAATTTATTCCTTCGCATGTAGAGATCCGGTTTTCCTAGCACCATGAAAATAGCATGAGTAGCCTTGAGTACTGAGTAGCCTTGGCATTCTTGTTGAAGGTCATTTGACCATGTATATGAAGGTCTGTTTCTGGATGCTCTATTCTGTTCCATTGACTTACATGTCTGTTTTTATGCCAGCACCATAACGTTTCAATTACTGTAGTTTTGCAATATGCTTTGAAACCAGGAAGTGTAATGCCTCTAGCATTGTTCAGCATTCTCAAGACTCCTTTGACTATTGGAGTTCTTTAAGATTCCATATGAATAATATTTTTTATTTCTGAAAAATCAGTGCCATTTGGATTTTGATAGGAATTGCACTGAATCTATGGATTGCTCTGAACAGTATGGATAATTTAACAATATTAAGTCTTCTAACCTATGAACACGGCTGTCTTTTCATTTATTTGTATCTTTTATTTTTTTTTCAGCAATGTATTGTAGTCTACCATCTACTTATTAAAATTGCTTCTCAGTATTTTTTTTTTTTTGAGGCTACTGTAAATGGGACTGATTTCTTAATTTCCATTTCAGATTTTTTATTGTTGGTGTACAAAATTGCTACAGCAGTGTTTTGTATGTTGATTTGTATACTGACGTTTTATTGAACTCGTGCATTAATTCTAACAATATTTTTGTAGAATCCTTAGGGTTTTCTGCATATAAGACCACCCCATTCCAGTACTCTTGCCTGGAGAGTTCCATGGACGGAGGAGCCTGGTGGGCTGCAGTCCATGGGGTCGTGAAGAGTCAGACAGAACTCAGCGACTTCCCTTTCACTTTTCACTTTCATGCATTGGAGAAGGAAATGGCAACCCATTCCAGTATTCTTGCCTGGAGAATCCCAAGGACGGTGGAGCCTGGTGGGCTGCCGTCAATGGAGTCACACAGAGTCGGACACGACTGAAGCGACTTAGTAGTAGCAGCAGCAACCTAGCAACTGAGAAAATTTTACTTCTTCCTTTCTGATCTGGATGCCTTTACTTCTTCTTGACTAACTGCTCTGATTAGGACTTCTAGTACCATGTTGAACAGAAGCAGTGAGAAGGCACCCTTGCCTTTTTCCTAATCTTAGGGGGGAAAGCTTTCAGTGCTTTATCACTGACTATAAAGATAGCTGTGGGTTTTCACCTATGGGTTTCATCATGTTGAGGTAATTTCTTTCTCTTCCTAGTTTGTTGAGTGCCTTTGTCATGAAAAGCTGTTGAATTTTGTCAAATGTTTTTTCTGCATCAATTAAGACCATCATGCGGTTTTTGTCTTTCATTCTCTTAATGTGGTATGTGCTGAGCCAACTTTGCATTCCATGGAGCTCATTTGGTCATGGTGTAGAATTTTTTTAATGTATTATTGAGTTAAGTTTGGTTGTAGCTTGTTGAGGATTTGTGCATCAACATTCATCAGGGGTATTGGATGATAGTTTCCTTTTCTTGAAGTATCTTTGCCTGATTTTTTTTTTTTTCTTGTAGTATCTTTGCCAGGGTATTGCTGGCTTCATAAAATGATCTTGGAAATGTTCCCTCATTTTCACTTTTGTGGTAAGAATTTGAGAAAAATTGTTAACTTTTTATATGTTTGGTATAATTCTTCAGTGATGCCATCTGGTCCTATGCTTTTCTTTGTTGGGAAGTTTTTGATTACTGATTCAATCTCTTTATTAGTTATAAGTATGCTTAGACTTTAAATTTCTTCATGATTCAGTCCTGACAGGTTTTATGATTTCTAGAAATTTATCCATAACTTGCAGGTTATCCAACTTGGTGCATATAATTTTTTTATAATAGTCTTTATTATTCTTTATTTCTAGGATACTACTTGCAACATAATCTCTATTACTTTTTATTTTTATTATTTGAGTCTTCTATTTTTCTTAGTCTAGCTAAAGAGTTGTCAATGTTATTGATCTTTTTCAAATAAGCAACTCTTAGTTTTGCTGTTGTTTTCTATCATTTTTCTGTTTTTTTTTTTTTTTTTCTGCTTTAACATTTATTATTTCCTTCCTTCTGTTAACTTTGGGTTTAGTGTGTTTTTTCTCTAGTTCTTTGAGGTGTAAAGTTATGTTGTTGATTTGAGATCCTTCTCGGTTTTTTTTTTTTTTTTCCCAGTCATCTAAAATAATTCTTTTAAGTCAACATTAGTTTATAACATTATCTAAGTTTCATGTGTACATCGTATTTTTACTTCTGTAAATACCATCAAAAATTTAGTTTCCATCCCTCACCATACAGTTGAACTCTTTGACCCATTTCACCTTCTCTCTCAATATCTTCCCCTTTGATGACCACTGTTTTGAACTGTGGTATTGGAGAAGACTCTTGAGAGTCCCTTGGACTGCAAGGAGATCCAACCAGTCCATTCTGAAGGAGATCAGCCCTGGGATTTCTTTGGAAGGAATGATGCTAAAGCTGAAACTCCAGTACTTTGGCCACCTCATGCGAAGAGTTGACGCATTGGAAAAGACTCTGATGCTGGGAGGGATTGGGGGCAGGAGGAGAAGGGGACGACAGAGGATGAGATGGCTGGATGGCATCACTGACTTGATGGACGTGAGTCTGAGTGAACTCCGGGAGTTGGTGATGGACAGGGAGGCCTGTCGTGCTGCGATTCATGAGGTCGCAAAGAGTTGGACACGACTGAGCGCCTGATTTGATCTGATCTGACTCTTTACTTTGGCCACCTGATGTGAAGAACCAACTCTGTTCTAGATTTATGTTTTATGATTATCATGCAGTTTGTATAAAACATTATAATCATAAATAAAAGTCATTTTCTTGATAGTATCTTATCTTTATTTGCCTATAAAAGTCCTTTTTCTTCTGTCTCTTTTATGTTATTGCCTCAAATTATTTCTTTTTATGTTGTGGATTTGTTACTAAATTGAAGTAGTTATAATTATTTTTACTCTTTGCTTCTCCTTTAACCTTTATGTTATACTAAGTGTTTACAAATCTATTCTTAATTAGAGTTGCAATTTTCTGGTTCTTTACTCAAAGTTTTGTGTATATTTGTCATTTTGTTTCTGAAACAAGAGCTTCTTTCAACATTTCCTGTAAGGCATATCTAGTGTTGATGAACTCTCTTGGCTTTTGTCTGGGACAGACTTTATTTCTCCTTCGTATCTGAATTATAACTGCAGGATAGAACATTCCTGGTTGACCAGTTTTTATTTTTCAGTATTTTTAGAGAGCTGTTCCATTCCCTCCCAGTGTATAGTTTCTGATGACATATCTGCTAACTTTATGGGGGTTCCTTTGGAACTTACACCCTTTTTTAACCAGGCTGCCTTTAAAATTCTTTCTTACTGACTTTGACAATTTTAATTTAATGTATCTTGGAGAAGATTTTTTTGTGTTGAGGTAATTGGGTGTTCTCTTGGCTTCATGGGAGTGTATATCCAGTTCCTTCTTCAGGTTTGGGAATTTCTGAGTTATTAAAAAACAAAAACAAACACTCTCTTCTCCCTTCTCCTTTTCCTCTTCTGGAATACTTATTGCTTTATGTTCCCTTCCTAAAACAGTCAGATAGGTCATGTAGAATTTCTTCATTTTTCTTAGATCTTAATTGTCTTTCTTCTTCTACTTGTATCTTTTCTAGATTTCTGTCTTTGAGTAATATTCCATGACTTTACATTTGGTTTCTGGAGAAGTATTACTTTATTTTTGTGATACAGTGTTATTGTGATTCTTTATGATGCTTGATGATTTGTTCCTCATTTGAAGCAGTGAATAACTTTCTTCTTTAGGTAAAACTTTTTTTTCTTTTTACAATAAAGAATTCAAGAGAAGTCGCTCAGTCGTGTCCGACTCTTTGCGACTCCATGGACTGGGCTCCTCGGTCCATAGGATTTTCCAGGCATGAATACTGGAGTGGGTTGCCATTTCCTTCTCCAGGGGATCTTCCCGAGTCAGGGATCGAACCCGGGTCTCCGGCATTGTAGGCAGACGCTTTACCATCCAAGCTACCAGGGAAGCCAAGATTAGCCATTAAAGGCCTTTCTTTTCTTTTTCAGTAGGTGGCGCTATAGCACAAGTTGTTGGTTATTCCTACTTGAACAGCCTCTGGTTATATATTATATACATATGTCTATATATAACGTTGTAGAGATGACACTTTCCCCTCCATTGCCTCCATCATTCAGAGGTGCCACCCAGTGCCCTTTGGCACAACTTGTTGGTGCTTTGCTGCTGCTGGTGGTGCTGTCAACCTCTGAGGCACTAGGATGACAGGTGCTACTCCGGTGCTGGGGATCTCCCAAGAAATAGGCTCCACTGCTATAGCAAATGAGGAGGACTGGGGTTTTGGGTGCTTCTGCTATGCCTGGAGTTGTTGAATTTGTGGATGCCACTGCTGAAGGTGTGGTAGCTGTGGGGCAGGAGAGCCTAAGTCGTGGGAGCATCTACAGCTAGAGACATAGGGTCACAGGCCCTGGACCACTCTTGCCCAGTTACATGTGACCGCAAGTACTGGCCTCCTCAGACAGCCATTTTTCTTTTTTGCATTTCTTTTTCCAGGGGATGGTCTTGATCCCTGTCTCCTATACAATGTCATGAACCTCCAACCATAGTTCATCAGGCACTGTATTAGATATATCTAGTCCCTTAAATCTATTTCTCACTTCCACTGTATAATCGTGAGGGATTTGATTTAGGTCATACCTGAATGGTCTAATGGTTTTCCCTACTGTCTTCAATTTAAGTCTGAATTTAGTAATAAGGAGGCCTTACAAATAGCTGTGAAAATAAGAGAAGTGAAAAGCAAAGGAGAAAAGAAAAAATATACCCATTTGAATGCAGATTTCCAAAGAATAGGAAGGAGAGATAAGAAAGCCTTCCTCAACGATCAGTGCAAACAAATAGAGGAAAACAATAGAATGGAAAAGATTAGAGATCTCGTCAAGAAAATGAGAGATACCAAGGGAACATTTCATGCAAAGATGGGCTCAATAAAGGACAGAGATGGTATGGACCTAATAGAAGCAGAAGATATTAAGAAGAGGTGGCAAGAATACACAAAAGAACTGTACAATAAAGGTCTTCATGACCCAGATAATCATGATGGAGTGATCACTCATCTACAGCCAGCATCCTGGAATGTGAAGTCAAGTGGGCCTTAGGAAGCATTACTATGAACAAAGCTAGTGGAGGTGATGGAATTCCAGTTGAGCTCTTTCAAATCCTAAAAGATGATGCTGTGAAAGTGCTGCACTCAGTATGCCAGCAAATTTGGAAAACTCAGCAGTGGCCACAGGACTGGAAAAGGTTAGTTTTCATTCCAATCCCTAAGAAAGGCAATGCCAAAGAATGCTCAAACTACCACACAATTGCACTCATCTCACACGCTAGTAAAGTAATGCTCAAAATTCTCTGAGCCAGGTTTCAAAAATATGTGAACCATAAACTTCCAGATGTTCAAGTTGGTTTTAGAAAACGCAGAGGAACCAGAGATCAAATTGCCACCATTCACTGGATCATGGAAAAAGCAAGGGAGTTCCAGAAAAACACCTATTTCTGCTTTATTGACTATGCCAAAGCTTTTGACTGTGTGGATCACAATAAACTGTGGAAAATTCTTCAAGAGATGGGAATACCAGACCACTTGACCTGTCTCTTGAGAAATCTGTATGTAGGCCAGGAAGCAACAGTTAGAACTGAACATGGAACAACAGACTGATTCCAAATAGGTTAAGGCAGACGTCAAAGCTATATATTGTCACCCTGCATATTTAACTTACATGCAGAGTTTCATATAGCTTGGGCTGGATGAAGCACAAGCTGGAATCAAGATTGCCAGGTGAAATATCAATAACCTCAGATATGCAGATGACACCCACCTAATGGCAGAAAGTGAAGAAAAACTAAAGAGCCTCTTAAAGAGCCTCTTAAACAGTGAGTTAGTTAATTAGTTCAGTCGCTCAGTTGTGTCCGACTCTTTGCAACCCCATGAAAAAGCAAACTCTCTTGCTTTTTTGATGATCCAGCGGATGTTAGCAATTTGATCTCTGGTTCCTCTGCCTTTTCTAAAACCAACTTGAACATCTGGAAGTTCATGGTTCACGTATTACTGAAGCCTGGCTTGGAGAATTTTGAGCATTACTTTACTAGTGTGTGGAGAAGGCAATGGCACCCCACTCCAGTACTCTTGCCTGGAAAATCCCATGGATGGAGGAGCCTGGTAGGCTGTAGTCCATGGGGTCGCTAAGAGTCGAACACGACTGAGCGACTTCCCTTTCACTTTTCACTTTCATGCATTGGAGAAAACCCACTCCAGTGTTCTTGCCTGGAGAATCCCAGGGACGGGGGAGCCTGTCTATGGGGTCGCACAGTCGGACACGACTGAAGCAACTTTACAGCAGCAGCAGCAGTTACTAGTGTGTGAGATGAGTGCTGTGCGGTAGTTTGAGCATTCTTTGGCATTGCCTTTCTTAGGGATTGGAATGAAAACTGACCTTTTCCAGTCCTGTGGCCACTGCTGGGTTTTCCAAATTTGCTGGCATATTGAGTGCAGCACCTTCACAGCATCATCTTTTAGGATTTGAAATAGCTCAACTGGAATTCATCACCTCCACTAGCTTTGTTCAGTGAGAGACTTTATATTTTTGGGCTCCAAAATCACTGCAGATGGTGACTGCAGCCATGAAATTAAAAGATGCTTACTCCTTGGAAGGAAAGTTATGACCAATCTAGACAGCGTATTCAAAAGCTGAGACATTACTTTTTCAACAAAGGTCCATCTAGTCAAGGCTATGGTTTTTCCAGTGGTCATGTATGGATGTGAGAGTTGGACTATAAAGAAAGCTGAGCAATGAAGAACTGATGCTTTTGAACTGTGGGGTTGAAGACTCTGGAGAGTCCTTTGGACTGGAAGGAGATCTAACCAGTCAATCCTAAAGGAGATCAATACTGAGTGTTCACTGGAAGAACTGATGCTGAAGCTGAAACTCCAATAGTTTGGCCACCTGATGTGAAGAACTGTTCACTGGGGAAAAAACCCTGATATTGGGAAAGATTGAAGGCAGGAGGAGAAGGGGACGACAGAGGATGAGATGGTTGAATGGCATCACGGACTCAATGGACATGATTTTGGGTAAACTCCAGGAGTTGGTGATGGACAGGGAGGCCTGGCATGCTGCAGTCCATGGGGTGGCAAAGAGTGCGACACGACTGAGCGACTGGACTGAACTGAAAAAGTACTGGGGTACTGCTTTTGCCAGGAGGCCAGAGTTGTGTGTGCTGTAGCTATTGGGTTCCCTAGGGCTGTAGGTTCAGTGGGTGCAGCAGGGACTAGGATCACAGGCACCGTTTTTGCTTTTCCTTGATTTTGCCTTCCCTGTGTGCTTGAATCCACCCACCTTTACATGTACAGATGTGTGAAATTCTCACGTTCTGGTCTTTTTGGCAGAGCCATCTTTGCCGAGCCGAGTTGGATACTTTACTGGTTGCAGATTAAAGGGGAGTGACAAAAGAGGGTGTCTCACTCCACCATGATGCTGACATCACTCTTTGTTTTTATTGTGTGTGTTTACCACTATAAACTTCCCTCTTGGTACTGCTTTTGTTGCAGTCTATAAATTTTGGTACATTCTGCTTTCACTCTCTTTTGTCTCAAGATATTTTCTAATTTCTCCTGTGATTTATTTTGGCCCATTGATTGTTTAACAGTGTACTATTTAATTTCAACATATTTGTGAATTTTTCAGTTTTCTCTGTTTTTGATCTCATTTCATTCCATCCTGGTTTGAAGAGATAATTTGTATGATTTCCATCCTAAATTTGTTAAGTGTTTTGTGGCCCAACAAGTGATCTGTCTTGGAGAATGTTCTTAGTACATTTGAGAAGAATGTGTATTTTGTTGTTCTTGTTGGGTGAAGTGTTACTTTAATGTCTATTATTTCCAATTATTCTACAGTATTGGTCAAGTTCTCTGTTTCCTTATTGATGTATGATCTGATTTTTGATTGATTGATTTTTAAATCAATCGATTTAAAATTGACTGATTTAAAAATTGATTGATTTTTACATTACTGAAAGTGAGATATTGAAATCCCTACCATTATTGTGTTACGGTCTATTTCTTGATTCAATTCTGTCAATGTTTATTTCATATATTTGGATGCTCTGCTGTTAGGTGGGTATAGATTTATAGTTTCATACCTTCGTGGTGAGCTGACTCTTTTATCATTATGTAATGTCTTTGTTTCTTGTGACAGTTTTGACTTAAAATATATTCATCTGACGTAAGTATGGACACTCCTGTTCTCTTTTGGTTATCATTTTCATGGAATGGCTTTATTGAAACTTCTACTTTCAGCCTATAAATAACCTTATATCTAAAGTGTGTCTCTTGTAAAGGGCATACTGTTCTTAATGTTTTAATACATTCAACCACACTATGTCTTTTGATTTTCTGAGTTGTTCCCCATGTAGATATAATTTGGTGTGTTTATAAGAAGAGTTGAGCTCCAGGTTCTGACTCCACCATCTTGATGTCCCAGTGTGCATCCCTCCCATGTCTTTTGATTGGAAGTTTAATCTATTTAAATTTAAAGTACTTACTGGTAGAGAAGAATTTAGTGTTATCATCTTGTTGTTTACATCTTCTAGTCTTCTAGTTATTTTGATACTCCTTCCTCTTTTGCAGTTGTCCTCTGTGTTTTTTTTTTTTTTTTTTTTGTGGTGACACACTTTGATTCCTTTCTCATTTTCTTCTGCGTATCCTCTATAGGTATTTTCTTTGCGGTTACTATATTGCATCAAACATCTATAATAATCTATTTTAAATTAATAAAAACTAACATTAATCACATATATAATTCTACACCTTTATGCTTCCCTGTCCTACTTTATATTATTGATGTCACAAATTATATCTTTATATATTCTGTATCCTCTAACATAGCTTTATAGTTATACTTTCATGACATTATTTATAACATTCTATGACAGAATTATAAGTAATTTACATACCATTATCACAGTATTACCAAACTCTGTATATGTCTATATATTTACTTGTATCAGGGAGTTTTACATTTTCAAGTGCTTTAGTGTTGTTGTCTAATATATTTTTTTCAACTCGAAGAACTCCTTTCAGGAATACATGTAAGGAAGGCAAGTCTAGAATTCTCTGTTTTTCTTTAACTGGGAAGGTCTTTTATTTCTCCTTTTGACTTTTATGTATGTTTAAAATTTTCCTTAATAAAATATTGGAGTAAAATAAAAATAAAGTGAAGAAATTTACAAAATTCAGAAAAATTATTACTAGCAGACACACCAAAGCATAATAAAGTATGTTAAAGTTTTAACATAAATGTTATTAACTAGAGTTAAATATTTGTTAAATATTTCTTGAGGAGAAAAGTCACAGTGAAATTGACCAACTATAAGTGCACTATCAACGAGTTTTGACAAATGCATTACTAACATCCTGAAAGTAACTCCACTTTAATTTTTGAAGGATATTTTGGCTGGCTACAGATTCTAGAATGAGAGTTATTTTCATTTAGCGATGCAAAGGGTAGAGCTCCATTGTTTGTTTAAAAGTTAGGTTTCATTCTAACAGTTGTTACTTTGAATGTGGCCTTTTAAAAAAATGTATTCTGACTATTTCTAATTTTTTTCTTTGACTTTTTTTTTTTTCAGCAGTTTTATTATCACATACCTAAGGAAATCAACTCTGAATATTTATTGGAAGGACTGGTGCTGAAGCTCCAACACTTTGGTCACCTAATGTAAAGAGTGGACTCATTGGAAAGACACTAATACTGGAAAAGACTGAAGGCAAAAGGAGAAGAGGGCAGCAGAGGATGAGATGGTTAGAGAGCATCACCAACTCAATGCATTTGAGCAAACTCTAGGACATAGTGAAGGACAGGGAAGGCTGACATGCTGCAGTCCATGGGGTCACCAATAGTCAGATATGACTTAGTGACTGGATAAGAACAAAAACCTAAATATGCATCTGTTTTTATTTCATTTGTGGCTCATGAGATTTGTTTAATCTGTACCTTAGTGTGTCTAATTAATTTTGTAAAGTTCTCAACTATTACCTTCCTGATAATAGTTGAGAATATTAGTTGAATACCTTCTTGTTTCTCTTCATACTTCATTCTGAGTATTTTCTTTTTTCCAATTCACTGAAACACTCTTTGGCTGTATCTATAGCCTTCTGACAAGACTCTTAACCTTTGCCTACCCAAATCCAACCATTCATAGTTTATCATTACCATCTGCTATATGACCAAAAGAATTAGTCTTGTTATCCTAAATCTGGGTTTAAAAATGTCACAAGAGCAGCCTCAGATTCTCAGATCATGTTTATTCCATAAACTCCAATCTTCATCTCTATAGGCAGTGAGGCAACATTTCCCCATCCCCTCTTTTTTACATATTTGATTAATCTGTCTCATTCCATAGGATAAGAGCTCCATGAAAGAAATAATTTTTGGTTGTCCAATTCACTATTGTTTCCTCACTGAATGAACAGTGCCAGAATTTAAATGTAAGCATTAAATAAATGTTAAATGAATAAGTAGTATGCCACCTTTTTAATGAGAAACTATCAAAGTGAAACTTTATGAAAAATACTAGTTAAAAACTTTATTTTTCAAAACAACACCAAGAACAAAAAGTTACATAGAAGAGCATAACAACTAAGTAAATATTAAGGAAAAAAGTCTGAATTTGAAAGAGGGAAGGAAATCATTTTATTGGTTATTTTTATGATCTTCCCCCAAACTGATTAAGTCTATCAAGATGTGGGTTCAAAAACTCTTCTACTGTCCAGTTTGATTCATGACTTCCCGATACAGTGATAAATTGTTGGTAGTACTGAAATATATGCATTAGGGGCAGAAATGCATTAAGTAGCTTTCTAAATTTTGGTGAGTAAAATGCTTGATTTATTAATTTCCTCCAAGGATCATTTATGGCAGCATTAGCACAGGAGTACCTAAAGCCAAAATTTATCTGAATCCCAAGCTGTTATCAGTAAGGTTTATAGAATAAGGTTTTAAAACCTTCTAACTGCCTTGCTCTCTCTCACCAGATCAGTTTTCTGCTCATTAGCTTGAGGGCAAAGATGGGGAAAGGGTGGGTTGGATAGGAAAGCTGTGCTGAACCAAATGTTGATGAATAAAAGTCATCTTTTTATCATTCTCCTTCTTCTGTCCCTCTGTAAGGAGAGCTATTATAATTATATAAAATATATAATTGTCCCATGAATTATTTCAACAAAAAACAAAATTAAGAGCTAAGTGACAGTAGGGTACCTTAGTAAAATTGGGGCTAAATTTCTGTGAACCTTGCCCTCTTTATAAATGCAATGGCTTTGCCAACAATTAATTTGAAATATTTCTCATAAAACTGTTTGAAAAATCTAAAACAACTATGTAAGGAAGAAAGAGCTTCTGAATAGTTAAAAGTCTTGATTCTTCTGTTAAAGGTTATGCATTTTAATATGATCTTTAGGTTGATTTATGTAAAGCTTTGTATTTTTCATTTTCTCAAGCCTGTCACAGTAGTGATGTATGGTGTATTTTAGCATCAAGTTTGCCATAAGCAATAAAGTCAGAGCCCTAAAAGAAATTTTAATATATTTCTTCATTTTTAACCTGGAGCTTTCCATTATTCACTTATTTTGTTTGGGATCCCATGTTTAGTTGATATAATTTTTATACTCACATAAATAATTTAATATTTAATTCAAAGGTAACATTTAAATAGATTATTCAATAAAAAAGTTAAAGGGTCATTATATATAAAGTGAAAATCTTAGCAATAACTTAAATTTCATACTAACAACCTCTCTAAAGGTTGTATTCTCTGTTCCAGTTTGCTTGGAGTATTTTATCTAACAACAAGATAAAAGGAAAATAAACAAGAAAGTGACTTTCATTAAACAGTACGAAGCATGAAGTGGAAGCATATTTATAAAACCCTACAAGAAGAAAAAACATGAAGTATGAAAGTAGCAAACAGTTAAAAACTCTCATTGCAGAGCTAACTGCTGTTGTAGGAGCTATGAGAAGGAAAAAGAAGAGTCCTTAAGAAATTTTCATCCTAGTAGAAATAGTAAGTCTGTAAACATCAAAACATAAGCTGCTTAAGTTAATTATCACAAGAAAGGACAAAACAGTGTTAGGGCATCTGGTGTGGTTAAGTCTATGTCAGTCTTATATCACGGACAAGACGTACACATTTAAAGAAAAGGAAGAAGAAAGTAAGATAGGTAAAATAGAATGATTAAAGGCAAGGCAGGAGGAAGCAGAAGGCCTGGTAGGACATTTATTCAATGGTTCTGTATTAGCAGAGCAAAGGTACACGTGGGAGAGTCCTGGGAACAAGACTGAAAAAAAATGTTATGGCAACATGTGAGGTGACCCTCAATTCATGGCTAAACATCTTATTTATGAAGAAAACAATGGGGCACCATTATGGATGTTTGTGTAGAGAAACAAAAACAAGAAAGAAAAATCTAACATGGCAGGGGAGTAGAATGTGGGGAGAATAAAAGCAATGAATTAACTTAAGTTTTACCTTGTCCAAGAGTTTGAGCAAGATACAACTTGAACTGGAGAGAAGGGCATGGAGATGGAATAGTGTTTGTGACATTAAAACTAGTTTACAAGGAATTAGATAATCAATTGAATGCTTAGGGTAAAGGAGAGATAGCTCTGATAGATGATTCATTTTTGTGTGTGCCTGAGTTACTAGGTGGAAAACAGTAGTGCTAAATAACAAAAAGAAATGGTGCACTTGGAGGGGAAAGGGAGTTGAAAGTTGGTACATAATGAGCTTGACCCTTTTTGGCAGTCATGTCCAGCAGCCAGTCAGAAATAGGGATGCAGAGTTAAGGAGGAAAAACAGATATTAGTATAAAGACCAGAAAGAGAGTGAGAATTATCTATATAGAGGTAAAAAGTAAACTAGTAGGACAAGATAAAATCTCAGAAAGAGACTAACAGCAATTCATCAAAGCAACTGACAAAGCTAGACTGCAAATGTGTTATGAAGTGTATAGATACTAAAGACATTTTGGGAACAGATACAGATTTTCAGAGTGGTATTCAAGGTATACATTCACGGTCTCACTACTATTTGGGGTAGAGTGTTAATTAATTTGTTAATATGAGTTTAAAATGACAATGTGATTTTGATAAAACATGTGGAAGTGTATCTGTCATTTTTTTTTTTTTTGGCCATGCTGTGTGACATATGGAATCTTTTAATGACTAGGGGTCAAACCTGCATTCCCTGCATTTGAAGCACAAAGTCTTAACCATTGGATTGCCAGGGAAGTTCCATATCCGTCATTTTTGCCCTCTAACATTTAACAAGTGTGGCCGAGAGGAGCTACCCTTCGTCCAAGGTCAGGAGTGGCGACCGAGAGTGCCAGGCTGTGTTGGCACAGGAGCGGCCGAGAGGAGCTACCCCATGTCCGAGGTCAGGGGCGGCGGCAGAGAGAAGCTACCCCACGTCCGAGGTCAGGGCGGTGGCAGAGAGGAGCTACCCCACGTCCGAGGTCAGGGTGGCAGCCGAAGGAGCAACCCCAGGTCCAAGGAGCAGCGGCTGCGCGGGCACAGGAGGGCTGAGAGGAGCTACTCCATGTTCAAGGTCAGGAGGGGCGGCCGTGTGGAGATACCCCTCGTCCAAGGTAAGGAGCAGTGGCTGCGCTTTGCTGGAGCAGCCGTGAAGAAAACCCCACATCCAAGGTAAGAGAAACCCAAGTAAGACACTAGGTGCTGCGAGAGGGCATCAGAGGGCAGACACACTGAAACCATAATCACAGAAAACTAGCCAATCTGATCACACGGACCACAGCCTTGTCTAACTCAATGAAACTAAGCCATGCCGTGTGGGGCCACCCATGACGGGAGGGTCATGGTGGAGAGGTCTGACAGAATGTGGTCCACTAGAGAAGAGAATGGCAAACCACTTCAGTATTCTTGCCTTGAGAACACCATGAACAATATGAAAAGGCAAAATGATAGGATATTGAAAGGGGAACTCCCTGGGTCTGTAGGTGCCCAATATGCTACTGGAGATCAGTGGAGAAATAACTCCAGAAAGAATGAAGGGATGAAGCCAAAGCAAAAACAATACCCAGTTATGGATGTGACTGGTGATAGAAGCAAGGTCCAATGCTGTAAAGAATAATATTTCATAGGAACCTGGAATGTCAGGTCCATGAATCAAGGCAAATTGGAAGTGGTCAAACAGGAGATGGCAAGAGTGAACATCGACTTTCTAGGAATCAGCAAAATAAAATGGACTGGAATGGGTGAATTTAATTCAGATGACCACTGTATCTACTACTGTGGGCAGGAATCCCTCAGAAGAAATCAGTAGCTATCATGGTCAACAAAAGAGTCTGAAATGCAGTACTTGAATGCAATCTCAAAATGACAGAATGATCTCTGTTCGTTTCCAAGGCAAACCATTCAATATCACGGTAGTCCAAGCCTATGCCCCAACCAGTAACACTGAAGAAGCTGAAGTTGAATGGTTCTATGAAGACCTACAACTCCTTTTAGAACTAACAGCTAAAAAAGATGTCCTTTTCATTATAGGGGACCGGAATGCAAAAGTAGGAAGTCAAGAAACGTCTGGAGTAACAGGCAAATTTGGCCTTGGAGTACGGAATGAAGCAGGGAAAAGGCTAACAGAGTTTTGCCAAGAGAATGCACTGGTCATAGCAAACACCCACTTCCAACAACACAAAAGACTACTCTAGACGTGGACATCACCAGATGGTCAACACCAAAATCCGATTGATTATATTCTTTGCAGCCAAAGATGGAGAAGCTCTATACAGTCAGCAAAAACAAGACCGGGAGCTGACTGTGGCTCAGATCATGAACTCCTTACTGCCAAATTCAGACTTAAATTGAGGAAAGTATGGAAAACCACTAGACCATTCAGGTATGACCTAAATCAAATCCTTTATGATTATACAGTGGAAGTGAGAAATAGATTTAAGGGACTAGATCTGACAGACAGAGTGCCTGATGAAATATGGACGGAGGTTCGTGACATTGTACAGGAGACAGGGATCAAGACCATCCCCATGGAAAAGAAATGCAAAAAAGCAAAATGGCTGTCTGAAGAGGCCTTACAAATAGCCGTGAAAAGAAGAGAAGTGAAAAGCAAAGGAGAAAAGGAAAGATATAAGCGTCTGAATGCAGAGTTCCAAAGAATAGCAAGGAGAGATAAAAAAGCCTTCCTCAGGGATCAATGCAAAGAAATAGAGGAAAGCAGAACAGAATGGGAAAGACTAGAGATCTCTTCAAGAAAATTAGAGATACCAAGGGACCATTTCATGCAAAGATGGGCTCGATAAAGGACAGAAATGGTATGGACCTAACAGAAGCAGAAGATATTAAGAAGAGGTGGCAAGAATACACAGAAGAACTGTACAACAAAGAGCTTCATGACTCAGATAATCACGATGGTGTGATCACTCACCTAGAGCCAGACATCCTGGAATGGGAAGTCAAGAGGGCCTTAGAAAGCATCACTACGAACAAAGCTAGTGGAGGTGATGGAATTCCAGTTGAGCTATTTCAAATCCTGAGAGATGATGCTGTGAAAGTGCTGCACTCAATATGCCAGCAAATTTGGAAAACTCAGCAATGGCCACAGGACTGGAAAAATCAGTCTTCATTCCAATCCCAAAGAAAGGCAATGCCAAAGAATGCTCAAACTACCACACAATTGCACTCATCTCACACACTAGTAAAGTAATGCTCAAAATTCTGCAAGCCAGGCTTCAGCAGTACATGAACCGTGAACTTCCAGATGTTCAAACTGGTTTTAGAAAAGGCAGAGGAACCAGAGATCAAATTGCCAACATCCGCTGGATCATGGAAAAAGCAAGAGAGTTCCAGAAAAACATCTATTTTTGCTTTATTGACTATGCCAAAGCTTTTGACTGTGTGGATCACAATAAACTGGAAAATTCTGAAAGAGATGGGAATATCAGACCACTTGACCTGCCTCTTGAGAAACCTATATGCAGGTCAGGAAGCAACAGTTAGAACTGGACATGGAACAACAGACTGGTTCCAAATAGGAAAAGGAGTATGTCAAGGCTGTATATTGTCAGCCTGCTTATTTAACTTATATGCAGAGTACATCATGAGAAACGCTGGGCTGGAAGAAGCACAAGCTGGAATCAAGATTGCCTGGAGAAATATCAATAACCTCAGAGACGCAATGATACCACTCTTATAGCAGAAAGTGAAGAGGAACTAAGAAGCCTGTTAATAAAAGTGAAAGAGGAGAGTGAAAAAGTTGACTTAAAGCTCAACATTCAGAAAACGAAGATCATGGATTCTGGTCCCATCATTTCATGGCAGATAGATCGGGAAACAGTGGAAACACTGTCAGACTTTATTTTTCTGGGCTTCAAAATCCCTGCAGATGGTGACTGCAGCCATGAAATTAAAAGACCCTTACTCCTTGGAAGGAAAGTTATGACCAACCTAGATAACATATTGCAAAGCAGAGATATTACTTTGCCAACAAAGGTCCATCTAATCAAGGCTATGGTTTTTCCAGTGGTCATGTATGGATGTGAGAGTTGGACTGTGAAGAAAGCTGAGTGCTGAAGAACTGATGCTTTTATTTTTTGTTTTTACTTTTTTCTTTTTTTAATTTTATTTTTTAATTGGAGTATAACTGCTTTACAATGTTGTGTTAGTCTGCTGTATAACAATGTGAATCTGCTATAATCATACATATATTCCCTCCTTCTAGAGCCTGCCACACACTCCTTCCGCAACTCAACCCCTTTAGGTCATCGCAGAGCAGAGCTGAGCTCCCTGTGCTAGACAGCAGGCTCCCACTAGCTTTAAGTTTTACACATTGTAGTATATATACATCAGTGCTACTCTCTCAATTCATCCCACCCGTTCTTTCCTTCCTGTGCCCAGAAGTCTGTTCTCTACATCTGTGTCTTTATTCCTGCCATGCACATAGGTTCATCAGTAGGATTTTTCTCAATTCCATATATACATATATTAATATGCAATATTTGTTTTTATCCTTCTGGCTTACATTTCTATATGACTGTCTTAAGTTCAACTATATAATTACAAATGACCCATTTTTTTTTATTTTTAGGAATATTCCAAAAATATGAGTAATATTCCAAAAATATGGAACACTTCATGAATTTTCCTTTACCCTTGCACAGGGACCATGCTCATTTTCTCTGTATCCTTCCAGTTTTAGTATGTGTGCTGCTGGAGCAAGCACAAAAATTGATGCTTTTGAACTGTGGTGTTGGAGAAGACTCTTGAGAGTCCCTTGGACTGCAAGGAGATCCAACCAGTTCATCCTAAAGGAGATCAGTCCTGGGTGTTCATTGAAAGGACTGATGGTGAAGCTGAAACTCCAATACTTTGGCCACCTCATGCGAAGAGTTGACTCATTGGAAAAGACCCTGATGCTGGGAGGGATTGGGGGCAGGAAGAGAAGGGGACGACAGAGGATGAGATGGCTGGATGGCATCACCACCTCAATGGACATGGGTTTGAGTGAACTTCAGGAGTTGGTGATGGACAGGGAGGCCTGGCGTGCTGCAATTCATGGGGTCACAAAGAGTCGGACACAACTGAGCTACTGAACTGAACTGAACTGAGCATTTAATCATCTTTCCTTTGTTAACGACACTTTTGTTTTCATTCTATAAAATCCCCTTCTCTACTACCTGAGTGGGCTCAGGGGTAGAGCTGCTGACTTGGTCAGTGCTTTACTCAAGCCATTGATACATAATACAATTTCTGGAAAAGGAACTCTTACTTATTTCTTTCCTGATTCACACTAAGAATGCTACCTTGATGTCTGTCATTTGCAAAAAAAAAAGTTGAAAGGAGGCAATATTTAACATATTAGGTTAGAATGATGAAAATAAAAAGGATATTCAAGCATATATACATATACATATATACATAAAACTCTGATGACAGAAATCAAAGAAGAATACAGTAAACAGATACCCCAAGGTCATGGATAGTAAGATTCAATACTGTTGTCAGTTCTTTCCAACTTGATCAATAGATTCAATGTTATTCCATTTAAAATCTTACCAAGTCATTTTGTAGATATAAAAAATGGACTCTAATGCTTAAAGGGAAAGGTAAAAGGCCTAGAATAGTCAATACAATATTGAAGAAGACGAACAAAATCAGAATCTGACATTATCTGACTTTAAGATATACTACAAAGCTATAGTAATTAAGACATTGTGGTATTGGCAAAAGAATAGACAAACAAATCAATGAAACAGATAGAGAGCTAAGAATTATGTCTACACAAATATAGTCAATTGATCTTTGACAAAGGGGCAAGAAATATAATGGAGAAAATACAATCTTTTCAATAGATGATGCCAGAACCACCAAATATCCACACATGAAAAAATGAATCCAGACCCAAACCTTATATCCTTTTACAAAAATAAAGTCAAAATGAATAACAGACCCAAATGTAAAATGCAAAAGTATAAAAATCACAGAAGATAAAATGGAGAAAATCTAGATGATCTTGGGTTTGGTGATGACTTTTAGATATAATACCAAAGACATAATTGATGAAAGAAATAATAACCTGGGCTTCATTAAAATTAAAAACTTCTGCTTTGGCAAAGTTACTGGCAAAGAATGAGAAGACAAGCCATAGATCACAAGAAAGTACTTGCAAAAGACATAGCTGATAAAGAATTATTTCCAAAACATACAGAAAATTCTTAAATCTCAATAATAAGAAAACAGAGTTCATATAAAAAATGGGCAGGAGATCCAAGCAGATATCTCACCAAATATAATACAGAGATAGCAAATAAAATATATGAAAAGATGTTCCACATCATATGCTATCAGGGAAATCCAAATTAAAACAGCAATGAGATACTATTACACACCTATTAAAATGATAAAAGTCCAAAACACTGACAATATCAAAAGCTGACAAGGAGGCAGAGGAATACAAATAGTGAACAAATAGAGGGAATAGGAATAGAGAATAGTGAATCTCATTCACTGCTGGTGAGAATGCAAAATGGTACAGACACTTTGGAAGACAGTTGGATGGCTTCTTGTGAAATTAAATACACTTTCATCATATAATCCAGCAATCATATTCCTTGGCATTTACCCTAAAGAGTTGAAAAGTTATGTCCATACAAAAACTTGCACATGGGTGTTTTATAGCAGCTTTATTCACAATTGTCAAAACTTGGAAGCAACCAAGATGTTCTTAAGTAGGTGAATGGATAAATAAATCATGGTATGTCCAGACAATGGAATACTATTAAGCACTTAAAAACTTATGAAAAGACACACAGAAACCTTAAATGCATATTACTAAGGGAAAGAAGCCAATCTAAAAATGGCAACATACTGTATTATTCTAACTATATGACCTTCTGGAAGAAGCAAAACTAGAGAGATGATGAAAAGATCAGTGGTTGCCAGGAGATGGAGGAAGTAAGTGATGAAAGGTGGGGCACAGAGGATTTTTTAGGGCAGTGGACATCCTCAGTATGGCATGTCTAATGATGGATACGTGTCATCCACAGAACGTGCAATACCGAGTGAATTGTCTATGGACCTTGGGTGATAATGATGTGTCAGTGTAAATCCCTCGATTGTAACAAATGTACTGTTGTGGTGGGGGATGTTGATAGTTCGGGGGAACTGTGCATGTGTGGGGATTCTCTATGCCTTCTGCTCAATTTTTCTGTGAGTTCAAAAAACAGCCTGAAGTCAACATAGGTAATGCTGAAAAACTGCATGTTTTTAATCAGTTATAAAATAACCAATAAGAGCTAATGGTATTCTTCCTGATTGTCCAGTAATGTTGAAGCAATGAATATATGCAAAACAAAAATGATGACACCCAGTAAATGTGATTAAATATAGTGATTGCCTTTTCATCTTCATTTTCAAATGCCTTTGCATCATATCATTGGCTGAGATGAGAGCAGAAAATGAGGACTGCAGATGAAGTAAAAGGGAAAAGAAAAATCTACCAGAGATGATGCACAGGATGTGTTAACCAGTCAATGGTTCTACTAATTTCTGATAAAGTAAATATTTCTAAGAATTAAAAAAAAGGGTAATGAGAAAAAGTGGCATAAAATAATTAGGACAATGCTATGTAATTTTTAAATTTAAATAGAAATAGCAGGTTAGTAACAAAAAATGTTTTTCAAGAGTTGTGTATATCATTAGATGTTCTGCAGTTGTCAGGTACTGGGGACACCTAAAAAAACAAAGGAAACACACCATATTTATTCAGTGTCAACGAGTATTGTACCTCACAGAAGTAACATTGTTTTCCCAAAGAGGGCAAATGGTCAGTGAAGACTAACGAAATATCCAAACAGTGTGAATAATGAGCTATTTAGGTAGAGCTGAAGGTATCACGGCCAATGTATCTAAACCAGAATTTGGTGCTTTTGATTTTTGTGTGTATGCACATGGCAGCGAAAGTAGCAGAGACCTGAAATAAGAAGCTTCTTTCCGTGGATCTGGATCTGGAAGAAGTCTGGACAGTTTAGCTTCACTGTCTCCAGGGTTACCAGCTTCTGGGCAAATGGTCACTGAAATAGCCTCCTTTCAGCCCAATTCAATGATCTATTTTCAACTCTGTCTATCCTAATTTTTCTGGAGAAATGACAGCAAATATCATTCTCTACTTTTGGAAACTCCTCCTGATTAAGAGATTTCTGGGGTTCCCATTTTTCTCCTTCTTTTGCCGATCACTGAGTTTCTTGATTCTTCAGATTATCTATTATATATATAAAACTCTGGGTGTGCATCAAGACTTGGTGATAGAACACGAAAGATGCAGAAGCCTTTTCCCAATCCTTTATGTCTTAAGGAGCAGAACTTTTAATCAAAGGGTCTAATCTAGACCTTAACTACTTTACAAAACATTTAAAAATAAACCTGCTGTATCTTGACAATATATTTAAAATAAAACTCTTTATCATAGTTTTTGCTTAATTTTCCATCTTTTATTTGTACGTCTGTTCTCTTGTTTATTTTTGGCACAGCTTTAATTTCTCATTCTCCTCAAATTTTGTATGAGTATTCAATTTATCCTCAAACCTTTCCCCTACAGCAAATGCTCAACAACCTAACTCTTAATTTACTAGATGATTTAATATTTGGTTATACATTGTCCTGTCTTCTCCTCGATTAATGTATATATGATTCCCTTTTCAGATGAACTACAAACTCTTCAGAAATGTAATGTCTTTTATATCATATAGAGCTCTCAGAATCATAAACAGCTGAAAAATTCTTAGTTATTGACTGAGGATCTGAAAAAAATCATTTTTTGCCTTTCATTTGTTGTTACAGAATTACATATATAGAGACAATGCACATATCCCAATTTTCACTTTAAATCACTGCAAATTTTAGCTTACTTGCCTTGTCCTCCAAGTGCAATTCTAAAAAGCGTAGGTAAGCCACAGGTGCAAATGCATCAGCTGAATGTGTGACTACTTCTGATGAATCTCTGAAATAAAATAAAAATTATAATTAGTTTATATACTATGCAAAATCTGTTTTGTGGCAAACTAACGCCTACTAGTGACTAGAAAAGACCAAAAATCCTCATTTATTTCTACTGGAATACTACTGTATACGTATTTACTTCACAATTAGTGATTAACATCTACTTTTAATAATTAAATATTTAATTGGGTAAAAGATGGAGAGAACTAAACTTTCAAGAGTAAGTAAAGAAGCTTTCATCTTTATGAGGACACACAGTTCAACTTTCAGGTTCACTCAGAGCTCTCTGAACAGTTTTACAGCTTGAAGCCTCTATTCAATTTCATTTCCACAAACTTGGTTGGTATGGGCTAACCATTAAACAATAGGGCTTTATCTTCATTATTCTTTTCATTTTCAAGAGGTAATTCATTCAGTGTTTCACACAAAATCTCAATTATCCTTCACAAAAGCAGTACTGGTGATGGTTTTAAGCTCTAGATGAACTCTTCACACTGTAATATCATTGCTATTAAAATTGACTGTCTGACATAGCAATTACCACATTCAGGTAAAATAGTATGAACTGCTTGCTGGCACCATATGGATACACGTAAATTAAATCAACTTTTATCAAAGATACCCTGTAAAGCACATGTAAATAAATAAGATTATGTGTGAAGTTCTAATAACTAATTATTTTTATTGTTGTTGATTAAGAAACAGTGTTTTTGCATTTTAATTGAAACTCTAAAAGCAGAAATTGCTCATCTCTTTTTAAAGCCTCAGGAACTAGTTGCAGTGTTCATACTAGTACATTGTTAGCATTTTAACCACTGTGGTTCAGCAAAATAGATTCTTACTTTGCATCTTTTCCATTTATATAAAATAATTTTGAATCAGTGTTTGTAAAGTTATTTAGTGACAACAGAAGAAATCTCAAAATACTAGGATCCAGTATATTAAATTTTCATGGGCAAAATCTGTTTACTTTTCACATGAAAATCAGAGATAGAGAAAAAGCAGTCTGATGATACCATTCATGAACCTTTTGTATCAAATATGAATCTTGTTAGTGCTTTAAAATTAAATTAAAATGGGCTTCTATGATATTAAAAGTAACACATTACAGTAGAAATAAAATCATTAAAGAGTTGTGATCATGAAAGAAAGTAATAATCTGTCTTCACAGACTACCTAAACCAAAAGATGCCTCCCTGTATAAAGAACAAAAGGAGGAGAAAAAGAAAGCAAAGAGGAGACCTCTTGCTTTTTACCACTTGCCTCTCTGCCTTGTTAACCCTAGTTAAGTTGTCCTGCTTATTTACTCCATACTTGTCTATCCTGGTTCTATATTGCCTCATCAGTTCAGTTGCTCAGTCGTGTCCAACTCTTAGTGACCCCATGGACTGCAGCATGCCAGGCCTCCCTATCATCACCAACTCCGGGAGTTTACTCAAACTCATATCCATTGAGTTGGTGATGCCATCCAGCCACCTCATCCTCTGTCGTCCCATTCTCCTCCTGCCTTCAATCTTTCTCAACATCAGGGTCTTTTCCAATAAGTCAGTTCTTCGCATCAGGTAGTCAAAGTATTGGAGTTTCAGCTTCAGCATCATTCCTTCCAATGAATATTTAGGATTGATATCCTTTAGGATGGACTGGTTGGATCTCCTTGCAGTCCAATGGACCCTCAAGAGTCTTCTCCAACACCAAGGTTCAAAAGCATCAATTCTTCGGTGCTCGGCTTTCTTTATAGTACAACTCTCATATCCATACATGACTACTGGAAAAAACATAGCTTTGACTAGATGGACCTTTGTTGGCAAAGTAATGTCTCTGCTTCTTAATATGCTGTCTAGGTTGGTCATAACTTTTCTTTCAAGGAGCAAGCGTCTTTTAATTTCATGGCTGCAGTCACCATCTGCAGTGATTTTAGAGCCCACAAAAGTAAAGCCTCTGACTCTTTCTACTGTTTCTCCATCTATTTGCCATGAAGTGATGGGACCAGATGCCATGATCTTAGTTTTCTGAATGTTGAGCTTTAAACCAGCTTTTTAGTCTTCTCTTTCACTTTCATCAAGAGGCTCTTTAGTTCTTCTTCACTTTCTGCCATGAATGTGGTGATATCTGCATATCTGAGGTTATTGATATTTCTCCTAGCAATCTTGATTCCAGCTTGTGCTTCTTCCAGCCCAATGTTTCTCATGATGTACCCTGCATATAAGTTAAAAAAGCACAGTGACGATACATAGCCTTGACCTATGCCTTAACCTTTGGAACCAGTCGGTTGGTCCACGTTGAGTTCTAACTGTTGCTTCCTGACCTGCATACAGATTTCTCAAGAGGTGGGTCAGGTGGTCTGGTATTCCCATCTCTTAAAGAATTTTCCACAGTTTGTTGTCATCCACCCAGTCAAAGGCTTTGGCATAGTCAATAAAGCAGAAATAGATGTTTTTCTGGAACTCTCTTGCTTTTTCCATGATCCAGCAGGTGTTGGCAATTTGATCTCTGGTTCCTCTGCCTTTTCTAAAACCAGCTTCAACATCTGGAAGTTCTCGGTTCATGGACTGTTGAAGCCTGGCTTGGAGAATTTTGAGCATTACTTTACTAGTGTGTGAGATGAGTGTGATTGTGCGGTAGTTTGAACATTCTTTGGCATTGCCTTTCTTTGGGATTGGAATGAAAACTGACTTTTCCAGTCCTGTGGCTACTGCTGAGTTTTCAAATTTGCTGACATATTGAGTGCAACACTTTCACTGCATCATCTTTTAGGATTTGAAATAGCTCCACTGGAATTCCATCACCTCCACTAGCTTTGTTCATAGTGATGCTTCCTAAGGTCCATTCCAGGATGTCTGGAGCTATGTTGGTGATCACATAATTGTGATTATTGGGTTGTGAAGATCTTTTTCATATAGTTCTTCTGTGTATTCTTGCCACCTGTCTTAATATCTTCTGCTTTGGTTAGGTGCATACCATTTCTGTCCTTTATTGAGCCCATCTTTGCATGAAATGTTTCCTTGGTATCTCTAATTTCTTGAAGAGATCTCTAGGGCTTTCCATTTTTTCCCCCTCCCTCTATTTCTTTGCATTAATCCTTGAGGAAGGCTTCCTTAGCTCTCTTTGGTATTCTTTGGAACTCTGCATTCAAATGGGTATATCTTTTCTCCTTTGCCTTTCACTTCTCTTCTATTCACAGCTATTTGTAAGGCCTCCTCAACAATCATTTTGCCTTTTTGCATTTCTTTTCCTTGGGGATGGTCTTGATCCCTGCCTCCTGTACAATGTCAGTAACTTCCGTCCATAATTCTTCAGGCACTCTGTCTATGAAATCTAATCCCTTGAATCTATTTGTCACTTCCACTGTATAATTGTAAGAGATTTAATTTAGCTCATATCTGAATGGTCTAGTGGTTTTCCCTACTTTTTTCAATTTCAGTATGAATTTGCCAGTAAGTAGTTCATGGTCTGTGCCACAGTCAGCTCCCAGTCTTGTTTTTGCTGACTGTATAGAACGTCTCCATCTTTGGCTGCAAAAAACATAATCAATCTGATTTTGGTATTAACCATCTAGTGATGTCCATGTGTAGAGTCTTCTCTTGTGTTGTTGGTAGAGGGTGTTTGCTATGACCAGTGCATTCTCTTGGCAAAACTCTATTAGCCTTTTCCCTGCTTCATTTTGTACTGCAAGGCCAAATTTGCCTGTACTCCAGGTATTTCTTGACTTCCTACTTTTGCATTTCATTTCCTATAATGAAAATGACATCTTTTTTGTGTATTCGTTCTAGAAGTTCTTGTAGGTTCATTCAACTTCAGCTTCTTCAGCATTACTGGTCGGGGCATAGACTTGGATTACTGTGATATCGAATGGTGTGGCTTGGAAATGAACAGAGATCATTCTGTCGTGTCTTGGCTCATCAATAGATTCAAATTCTTACTATTGTATATGATCTCATTTTTACGTTAGATTTCAATCTCTTGGGGTTACTACTTCCAGCTTTGGAAACTGACCCTGAGCCTGAATTATGCCTGATGTAGGAGCTTGGTCTTGATATCCTTGACAATGGATACACCAAAATATGTCTAACCTAAACCAATGATGTGTCAGTAGAAAGGGTTTCAGGCCCTCCGTTCTCATGCCAGTTATCCCCACTAGAAACAGAAGATTGGCAGCAAATGGCTCACTTAATTGATATAATTATCACATTTGAATCAAGACTGTTTTCTAGAGAAAATATATAACATTCTAATCATACTATATAACAGAACTAAATGAAGAGGAATATGATTTTTATGGATTCTGTTAAATCCATAATTGACTAATATAATTTCATTCTCTTATACAAAGCCAGAATCAACTGGAAGATAGATAATAGATATCAAATAAATAGCTTGTAGCTTCAAAGAGCATAATGCCACTATTGCTCTTCTTTTCTTTCATAAACTGTCAGTTGAAACTCAACTTTCAAGGGTCTCTGGTTTCTGTCGGCTTCTGATACCCAGAACAGGATCTGCTGGAGTACCCTCAGAGAAACCCCCCAAATTAAGAACAACTGAAGTACAGCAAAAATGCTTTCCAGTTGGCTACCCTCCTCCTCTGTCCCTACTGATACAAGTAATCAGTGCAGCCTCGACCTCTTACAGAATGGAGATTTCTCTATAGCAAACAGCTGCGTTAGGCTTATCCCCAGTTACAACTTCAAAAGGGCAGCTACCTGAGCCAGGTCTGAGTCTCTCTTATCTGAAGCAGACTCCCTCTCAAGGTATGAGATCAGGCCCCACCTTCTCACTTCAAAAAACTGATACTTTCTTTTGAGATTCAGCCATGATCTTGGTTCCTACTTCCCCTCGAAAACACAACCACACATAGATATCCCCTATAAACTCACACTTATCCTCACATTTCTGTGAAGCCTTGCCTGACATCCTCACACAGTGCTAGTTTCCTGCTTTCTGTGCTCTGGTCATGCATTTGTGTGTGTGTGTGTGTGTGTGTGCACACAAATTCAGTTGCTCTGTCGTGTCTGACTCTTTGTGACCCCATGGACTGTAGCCCACCAGGCTCTTCTGTCCATGGGATTTTCCAGGCAAGAATACTGGAACGGATTGCCATTTCGTCCTACAGGGGATCTTTGCAACCCAACAGCCCTTTCATAATACATCTATTATATTAGAATTATGTGTTTCTGTGCTTGTCTTCATTTTCAATGAGGGACCACGTTTTGCTCATCTTTGTCTGTCTGTTCCTCTATACTTCACCTCTGGCTCAGAGAAGAATATATTGCCAGGTATTCACTCATTTGTTGAATAAAAAAATTACTGTATAGTTTAACTTTGTTAAACATATTTACTATCAAAAATCCACACAGATTTTTCAATTACCTGTCTTTACCTGAATATATACATTTTCATACATGCATATTACTTGTATATGTATGCTGCTGCTGCTGCTGCTAAGTCGCTTCAGTCGTGTCCGACTCTGTGCGACCCCATAAACGGCAGCCCACCAGGCTCCCCCGTCCCTGGGATTCTCAAGGTAAGAACACTGGAGTGGATGAACATCATCACACATATATACCAATAACATCATATAGCACCTCTAGCGTAATAAAAATAATTATATAAATTTAAATACAAGGGAAATTAGTTCATAAATTTTAATTTCCCAAGTGATATAGGAGAGACATGAGAAAGTAGATAAGGAAAGTTCTTGATTCATCCCCACTGCTAAATGTGATATTAGGATGCTCTGGGCTGAATTATGTCTTGACTTGAATCGGTAGAAACTAGGAGTGAGTGGGGAAAATGAGTACATAATGTTTTAATCATTGAATTTAGTTCTTTTCATCCCTCCTTCCTACCCACTGTTTCTTCTATCCATCCACCCATCCCATACATAGCAACTGTATAATAGTAGTATATTAATATTGTTAGTTCAAATGGAAATGTGGGGTTGTATCAAATACTGACATTAAAGATGTGTTCATCAATAGCAAGAAGAAAATTATCACTTTCATTAATACAGTACTGGTACTTTAGTTTTTACTTTTTCCCCCCAAAATATTGGCTATATTTCTTATGTTTCAATTCTTACTTTCGATACACATACATACATATTTCAAAGTAAGAAACAATAGGAAAATAGGTTTATTATTTTAGGACCTGCAAGTATCTTCTTCTCTTAAAGACTAAGCCGTAATTCTTTTTATCAAGGCTCCTCAGGAAAAAACTCATTTTCTGACCTAAAAATTTGTATCTAGAGGTGGGTAGGCACATTGTAATTGATGTGAAACGTATATTGTAAAATGGTCTAGTAAAACTTTTTCTAAATTACTTCCAGGCAAAGACTGGTATGCTAGTCTTTCCTACAAGATTTAAAAAATGTTAATTGGAATATATCTCTAATATATCTCATAATAAACTTCTAGAAAGTGAAAGTCACTCAGTCATGTCCATCTCTTTGCGACCCCATGGATTATACGGACCATGGAATTCTCCAGGTCAGGGATCCTGGAGTGGGTAGCCTCTCCCTTCTCCAGGGGATCTTCCCAACCCAGGGATCGAACCCAGGTCTCCCAAATTGCAGGTGGATTCTTAACCAGCTGAGCCACCAGGGAAGCCTAAACTTCTAGAACCACCCATTTGTCTCAATTCCTTCATTATACAAGAGAGTTAATCTCTGTTTTTTTATTTTAAAACAATTGCCAATCATAATAAAATAATTTTACATGAAAAAGTTTATTTTTTTCTCCTGTTAGATGTAATCTCCTTTTTAACAATAAAATTTTGAATCAGAAATTTAAAAGGGGACTCCTAATAATCAAGTAGTCATATGCTAATTGTGGAAATTCACTACTATATCAAATAGAATAGGAAATAGCATAAATTTGTCTCCCAAATGAAGTCCAACTTACAGGATCCATGATGATTAATAGTCAGTTGTTAACAACTAGTTGCCTGGTCTAAACTTATCTTTTAATTTTATCACAAGGACAACTATCTCTAAGTGAAATAATTTACATAATGGTTTTAGAATGTGCAATGCTTGTTCACTCATATCGTCACATTCAGTGCTTATCAGATAAGCATGGTAAGGACATTTTCTTTTTTTTAAAGTGAAGGAAAGATTTTGCATATAGTGGGTGATATTCTTTTTCCATTCAACTACTATAACCTGTAAGTATAACTTAAGAAAGAAATGCATAAAAGTGAAATAGTATATATACAAATCATAAGTAAAATTAATTCAAAGATATTCAACATTTATTAGTGCCTACTGTATGTTCTGAGAGTTAAGTTATGAAAATAGGCACTGGGGGCAATAACTACCAAAGTTTTTAAAAATGGAAGGATTTAGCAAAGTAGGGATAAATGGGAAGGCCATCTAGAGAAAAGAATTCAAATAAAGCTGTGAAGCTGAGGTGAGGCAGAAAATATGAAGAAAAGAAAGCAAAGAATTTGCTTAAGCATCAGATTTAGATTAGCGATTAGTTGATAAGAAAGAAATATCCTCAGCACTTCCTCCTCTGTTCTTAAGGGGTGCACACTACAGTATTGCTGATTAGCCCCTCCATTCTTAAAGAACCCTTACAGAGTAGGGCAGCAGCCTGCAGAGTCCTACCCACATCATTCTCCTCAACAAATGATTACCCAGTTCAACTGAACAGCTCATTTTGGCACTAGAGGGTTCCAATATACCTTCCCCGACTTCCCTCTCTTCAACATCATGACAAACTCCCATCATGCCATTGTCTCAGTTAGGTTGAGGTTTCCTTATCTACAAAATGATAAGATGAAAGATTCATTTTTCAGGTCTAAAGTTTACTATTATAAACAAACCTTCTGGTTATGTAATGTAAAGCAGTACATTTCTTATAATTCTAGGTTGTCCATAAAGACTTCTAGGTGCCCCAGGACCTCAAGTTGTCAAATAAATAGGAAGAATATTCTTCTTTGGCCTTTTTTTCTCTTACTGTGCTTTTAATTTTTTTCCTAATTTTGTTAGTCCCATATTCATAAGTATACTGCAAGTTTCCCATTATACTGTAATTTCACCCTAGCATGCAAATGCTCTTCTTGAGTAACAAAACAGTATTTTTTCACAGAAGCAATACCTAATGCACAAGTCAATCATGAATTGTTTCGTAAACACTGAAGTCAGGAGAAATACCTCCTGTTTATGAAATTTTTCTTGTGACTCTTATTCTTTACCATTTTGTGTCAAATTCTATGCAGATGTGTCTTACTTCCACCATTTTGGAGACAGGAACTATGTCCAACGTCCACGGTGCTCAGTAGAATGTTTCAGGCATAATAGGTAATAGGTACATATCGGCCAAATGCATTGTTATGTTGATGATTATTAATGGGAAAGAAGTTAGAAGAAACAAGAAAAGCAAGAGTGGGTAAATACTGCAAAGGATGAGGTCTTGGCTATGTTTCTGAAGATAAAGGTATTTTTTAGAAAATTCACCTCAAGTTGTTTTCACTTCTTAGAACACTCCTTCCCTCATTATTAGTATGTACAAAGAAATCACCTTTCAGTGTTGAAAACACTGAAGTGGTTCATTCGATCCAAGATTCTAATCTTTTAGCAGATGAGGTTTCTGAAATCAAGCATAATTCTGACAAGCTTTTCAAGAAGCTAAAGAGCGTAGGAAAAGCAAATAAAATGCTCTCTTAGCGTATGAGAAGAGTGACATCAATTAAGAGTATGGGTAATGATGTAACCAACCGAAGAAAGTCCCTGTCTTTTACTACACAAATGTTTAACAATTTATGGCAAAGAAATCACACTACTCACCATAAACAGAATTCATTTTTAAGAAGTTTATATGTAAAAATAACCCCAAATAATTGAAGAGAACTGTTTAGTATAACTATTCTAAGTTATTAAAGCCAAGAAGAAAGAAAAAGAGGATGGAGTTAATGGAACCCACAGGCTACTGATGTGGCAGTTTATCAAATGTAGCTGTAATGAAAGATAAATAATACAGGCAATTCACACTTCATGAAAGGATAAAAGTGTCAGTGTGTAGGTACCAGTTTTACTGCAGGCCATAATCAGCAAGTAAACGAAAGTGCAATGTCTAAAAAGTTTATAGGCTTCTATGAAGGCCTCGTCTTGTCAGGTATTGATTTAGGTATTCAGACGACTTCACTGGTATTAAACAAATTGAGTGTTTGTGAACTTGGAGGACATGTTCTATTTCTCCCAACAAAAGTTGCCTCCAGCTTAAAGTTAAGTTGCTTCCATCACTTAAATTTGAGGAAGGGTAAGAAAATGCTGAAATGATATCTTACACAATTATTTTCTTCTTAAATAGAGGGCAATCCAAAGTGAACGTTTCATATTCTCCACCTTCTCCACAAACATGGACTCCATATTTCTTAGAAAGCTGAAAACAGAAAAAAAGAGAAAGAAACAGGAAACTTAAAATTTAGATAACAAAAATGTTAACTTATTTTGTCCTAAAAAAATATCCATGTTAGAAACTTTAATTCCAAAACAGATTGTGAGCTATAGGAAAATGACTTACGTTTCTGTTTAAAAACTGTTAAAAACCATTTGAAGAATGTTATCATAAATCATAGCATTTTAAATAATCCCCAAATCCTTATAAAAAGATATATTGGACCAATATTTTTATGTATAATGAAAAAGCTTAAAGATTACTATAAAGTTTGACACTAGCTTTAGCTTCAAAAGGAGGAAAGATACTAAGTCATTATGTACTAAATGAGGATATATGCAGCCAAATTGTGCTTTCCCTGCCCTTTGACCTATATATGGAAGGGGAAAAAATGCGTTTAGAAAATTTCTCAGACAACACAAGAGAATGTAATCTAAGGCCTTTCCTTGGGCCTATGAACAAAAGGAAGTCATAAACATGGTTATTATGCTTAAGGCTATTATTAGTAGTAAAGTTCTAGGAATATCAAGATCTAATGAAGTTCCAATGCTGCAGACAAGCCCCGGGAGGGTCTAACTCCAAGAAAAGCTTATAATGTTGTCTGATTAAACCTGAAATTAAAAAAAAAATAAGCAAAGAAACAACCACTCCCCACCCTGACCCCATGCTTTGCATGAAATAGAAGTTGTTATTTAAATGATCCTGATACTGAGAATAAAATCCTCTCTTATTGGGCTGGAGCAAGGCTGGAATCAGAGCTGGGGAGCACTCTCACTAGCTGTGCAACAGAATCATTCTGGTCTTTCATGGAGGCTTTGTCACTGTGATTCTAACTCCTTCATTCTGAATTTCATAGCTTTTCCTGCTTATAGCCTCTCGTAGCCCCAAATCCTCATAGCCCAAAGGAAGGGTGACTCCATTGATGTTCTCTGTTACTGCCAGTGCTGGGACTGTGGCCTAAGTTTTCAGTTTTACCTGCATAAATATTACACATTTATTTATTTGGTTATTTTTATAGTTGTGCTACCATTCCAACTCCATTACATTTCATCTATTGACTATGTGCCCTTAGGGATTGAAAGGATGGATCTATGAAAATTCTATTCCCTCTAAGGATCAGTGGTAATGTGAATGACCTATAAAGCAAAACAGCAAGAAAAGTGAGGGAAAGAAAATGAGGTGGCATTTAGTATATGAACTTGCAAAAACTTAGTAGATAAATTTTCACCATGGTGGGTCATGAAGTAGGGAACTGGAAAGGCAGAATTATGGCAGCTGGCCATTATGAGAGCAGATAACAAGAATAGATTACAGTAGTAAACCAAATTAAATTAATGTCTGCTTTGCAGTAAAAATGTAGGAATAATAATGGGGTATGGATTTCAAGGGCGTTTCCTTGTTCTGTCAGCTAGTGCCCGACCCCTTCTGTGCTCATCTCCCTTCATTGGTCTTCTCATTCTAGTGACTTTCTGCCAAGGGAACCTTCTACTCTCATCTTTATGGTCAGTTTTTTTTTTTTTATGTGGGAATATATCTTAATAACCACAGACTTCTTTTTATTAGAAAATGTATAATTGAAGCTTTGCAAAATTTCTATAATCTACCACAAAAGCATAACTGAATTATTTTGTTAAATTAATGTTGGCATAGCTGTTATCCTACTGAAGTAATTCTGTTAGTCCCTAAGTAAAAATAATGTAAACTGCTATATTAAACCAACCAGCACTAGGAAATCTAAAATTTGGATGAATCCAGTGATATTTTCAATTCACATAGAATATTTCCATAATATTCAACCAGTCAGTTCTTCCAAAAACATTTACTGAATAGTGATTATTGGGCAGGCTTTGCTAGATGAAAAAGTTCCAGGAGTAAACAAACAATGTCCTTCGTCTCTGGAAGCTTACTAAATATATTGCACCCTATATTTCAATACCACAGAATGATGAAGCATTGATGTTGATTCTATAAATAATATGTGCAATCTCTTCCCCCTCTACCACTCGCTGACCAGCATGGACACAGATTCCAAGTCAAGAAAGATTCTACACAGACAGATTTCAGAATTCCAGAATCCATGGGTTCCAGATTCCAAGCGTGCAGTGGATTTTATGGCTGATGAACCACGAAGTAGCCTATGAACTCTTAGGATGTCTTTCGCAGACTCTCTAAACTCTATTAGCTTAAAGCTCTAGTAGACATAAGTATTCAGAAAAATTCCATCCTTTTTGGCTTACGTTTGGCCAGTTCCAAGGCCCTTTGGTGTCCTGAGAGAACCTCCTCAAGAAGCAAAGCCTAAGCTAGCCACTTTCTTTAGGAATCTTTAGCTAAGGCACAGCGCTATGTTAGAAATCAACAACCTGGTACCACAAAAGCGTGACGTGTGCATGTGACTGGGCTTCCCAGGTGGTGCTAGTGATAAAGCGCCTGCCTGCCAACACATCCGATCCCCAGATCGGGAAAATCCTTTGGAGGAGGGCATGGCAGCCCACTCCAGTACTCTTGCTTGGAGAATCCCATGTATGGAGGAGCCTGGAGGGTTATAGTCCAAGGGCCTGTAAAGAATTGAACATGATTGAAGCAACCTAGCATGCATGTGTGATTTGATTTTTTGAAAAAGGGGTCAGTTAAGGTAAGTGGAGAATCTAGAGACATATTTGTGGTATGAGACGTTCAATCTGCTTTTCTAAAACATGTAAGCAAGTGTTGCTCATATCTACACTACTCATAGAAAGTAGCAACTTTATTCTGACATATATCAGTTCTGTGTCTGGGTTTCAACTCAGAATTAGTATTATTGTAGGCCAGCACCTCCTCATTTCAAATACAGTTTCTGCAGTTCACTTTGATAGTTTCTCTGTCAATATCATTGTAATTGAAAATACTGGATAGGCTTTCCTAAGGTTTAGTTCCTTACTGAATTATCGTGATTCTTTCTATAATTTAAATGCATAAGATAGAAAACTATATTGAAAAATAAAAAAAGTGTTTTTCAAGTTGCTTTTTTCCCCACTAAAGTATGATATAAAGGATTAAGACATTTATTAAATAGTTTCAGTTGGTATATAAAAAGTGGAAGCAGACAATTGTTGTCACCATAATACCAAAAATATGCCAGATCAGCTACAAAACCACACCTTTGTGTTTTACATAAAGAGATCTGAGAATGCAAAGGCATCTGGATGAACCAATAGCAGATCAGGGTAAGCTTTTCTGAGATGAGTGAAGATTCATGGCCACTTTCTTAATGGGGGAACAGACTGAGTAGAAGCAAAGCTTCATGGATGTGGGATGTCTATCAGCGTATGTGGAAAGCCAAACTCTTGTGGACCTCTGTGATGGATTATTAAGAGTCCTGAAGAGACCCAGGGAGTATGTATAGCTGCCAATTTTTTTTCAGAGTCTTAACTAAGTGCACACAGTGGCTACCCTCAGAAAACTGCCCCTCTCCAGGGCAGGAGAGGGGAGAGACAGAGATCCCTTTGAGAACACCTGCCCATCAAGTCTTTTCTATTGAACTTTCAAGGTACCAAGGGGTGGTGACAGGGCAGGAAGATTGAGAGATTTCAGCCAAGACTTGGAAAGCCAGAGAGAAGGCAGAGAAAGGCTGAGAGTAGTAAGGCCTTAAAAAGGCACAAAACAGTGGTGAAGGACTTTAAAACATGGGGACAGGGTAGAGGGAAGAGGGAGAGAGAGATCTCTAGACTCATTGGAGAATAGATCACATGCCCTGACAAAGGGAGAACCTTTATCCTGCTTTCAAAACATTTCAAACAAGTAGCAAACTGAAACGAAACAAAAATCAAACCAGACTCACCTCAACTGGAGAACAGACTAAAAAGAATAAACACCTCAGACTAGCTGTCACAGAGAGGAAGTGGTGTGACTTTTCTGGAGTAAATATTTACTCCAGTCTCTGTTGTTCTTTTTTATTCATTATCTACCATAAAATATATAAAACAAATTAAGAGATAAAAAGTGAAAGAATGACTATAATCAGGAGAAAAACAAACAAAATAGAAACAGATCCACACATTCACCAAATATTGAACCCAACAGACAAGGACTTTAAACATAAACTATAATTATACATTAGAGATTTACTGGAAAAGATAGATAAAATTTATGAACAGAGATAAATTTGAGCAGAATTAGAAAACTAGGGGGAAATATCTTTAGGTTCATATTCTAGTTCCAACACTGATTGGGCATGGGACCTGGGATGACTTGCTTGTTCTCTGAATTTCCATTTGCTTAGGGAAAGCCTGTCCTCAGGGGGATGCTGTATTAAAAGATATAATACATATAAAGCTTTTAATCCAATGCTTAGTATATTATTTCTCTATTAATTGACCCTACCCTTGGACGTTCTGCTGTTTATATATACCTTCTTTAAGGATCATGACTCCTTCTATATTTATTCATGACTCCTTCTATCATCTCTATTGCAAATGGCTCTCAAAGTGAAAACCTTAGTCATTAAACTCTCTCCCATGTATCTTCTCCCCCCACAACTCCAAATACTTATTGAATGTTTTACTTGGGAGCATTGATTGGAAAGACTAGAGATCTCTTCAAGAAAATTAGAGATACCAAGGGAACATTTTATGCAAATATGGGCTCAATAAAGGACAGAAATGGTATGGGCCTAAGAAGCAGAAGTTATTAAGAAGGGGTGGTACGAACACAGAAGAACTGTACAAAAAAGATCTTCATGACCCAGATGATCATGATGGTGTGATCACTCACCTACAGGCTAACATCCTGGAATGTGAAGTCAAGTGGGCCTTAGGAAGCATGACTACGAACAAAGCTAGTGGAGTGATGGAATTCCAGTGGAGCTTTTTCAAATCCTAAAAGATGATGCTGTGAAAGTGCTACACTCAATATGCCAGCAAATTTGGAAAACTCAGCAGTGTTCACAGGACTGGAAAAGGTCAGTTTTCATTCCAATCCCTAAGAAGGGCAATGCCAAAGAATATTCAAACTACTGCACAATTGCACTAATCTCACACGCTAGTAAAGTAATGCTCAAAATTCTCCAAGCCAGGGTTCAACAGTATGTGAACTGTGAACTTCCAGATGTTGAAGCTGGTTTTAGAAAAGGCAGAGGAACCAGAGATCAAATTGCCAACATCTGCTGGAACATGGAAAAAGCAAGAGAGTTCCAGAAAAACATCCATTTCTGCTTTATTGATTATGCCAAAGCCTTTCACTGTGTAGATCACAATAAACTGTGGAAAATTCTTCAAGAGATGGGAATACCAGACCACCTGACCTGCCTATTGAGAAACCTGTATGCAGCTCAGGAAGCAACAGTTAGAACTGGACATGGAACTGGTTCCAAATAGGAAAAGGAGTACGTCAAGGCTGCATATTGTCACCCTGCTTATTTAACGTATAAGCAGAGTACATCATGAGAAATGCTGGGCTGGATGAAGCACAAGCTGGAATCAAGAGAGAAATATCAATGCCGGGAGAAATATCAATAACTTCAGATATGCTGATGACACCACCTTAAGGCAGAAAGTGAAGAAGAACTAAAGAGCCTCTTGATGAAAGTGAAAGAGGAGAGTGAAAAATCTGGCTTAAAAACATTCAGAAAACCAAGGTCATGGCATCTGGTCCCATCAGTTCACGGCAAATAGATGGGGAAACAGTGGAAACAATGGCAGACTTTATTTTTGGGGGCTCCAAAATCACTGCAGATGGTGAGTGTAGCCATGAAATTAAAAGATGCTTACTCCTATGACCAACCTAGACAGCATATTAAAAAGTAGAGACATTACTTTGCCAAGAAAGGTCCATCTAGTCAAGGCTATGGTTTTTCTAGTAGTCATGTATGGATGTGAGAGTTGGACTATAAAGAAAGCTGAGCACTGAAGAATTGATGCTTTTCAACTGTGGTGTTGAAGACTCTTGAGAGTCCCTTGGACTGGAAGGAGATCTAACCAGTCCATCCTAAAGGAAATCAGTCCTGAGTGTTCATTGGAAGGACTGATGTTGAAGCTGAGACTCCAATACTTTGTCCACCTGATGAGAAGAACTGACTCATTTGAAAAGACCCTGATGCTGGGAAAGATTGAAGGTAGGAGGAGAAGGGGATGACAGAGGATGAGATGATTGGATGCCATCACCGACTCAATGGACATGGGTTTGGGTAAACTCTGGGAGTTGGTGATGGACAGGGAGGCCTGGCGTACTGCAGTCCATGTGGTCGCAAAGAGTCGCACATGACTAAGTGACTGATCTGAATTATTGTTTTAAATAAAACACAGTTCTTGATTTTTCCTCAAAATCTTCTCTCCCTGCTCAATTTCTATAATAGTTCAATCAAGCTTGAAATACCTGAGTGGAACTTAACTTCTTTTCCTTCTGCCACACAGCCTACATTTAAAATATTTTTTTTTTTTTCAAGCAACAGGAATTCTACTTTATTGCTGGTGGAAACATAAAATGGTATAGCTACTTTGAAAGACAGCATGTTAACTTTTTACAAAGCTAAACATGCCCTTACCATATACAATCCAGAAATCACACTCTTAGTTATTTACCAAAATGAGTTGAAAAATTATGTTCATACAAAAATGTGCAAGTGATTTTTTTATATATATATTTTTAAATTTAATTTTATTTTTAAACTTTACAATATTGTATTGGTTTTGCCATATATCAAAATGAATCCACCACAGGTATACATGTGTTCCCCATCCTGAACCCTCCTCCCTCCCCATACCATCCCTCTGGGTCATCCCAGTGCACCAGCCCCAAGCATCCAGTATCGTGCATCGAACCTGGACTGGTGACTCGTTTCATATGTGATATTATACATATTTCAATGCCATTCTCCCAAATCATCCCACCCTCTCCCTCTCCCACAGAGTCCAAAAGACTGTTCTATACATCAGTGTCTCTTTTGCTGTCTTGCATACAGGGTTATTGTTACCATCTTTCTAAATTCCATATATATGTGTTGGTACACTGTATTGGTGTTTTTCTTTCTGGCTTACTTCACTCTGTATAATAGGCTCCAGTTTCATCCACCTCATTAGAACTGATTCAAATGTATTCTTTTTAATGGCTGAGTAATACTCCATTGTGTATATGTACTACCACTTTCTTATTCATTTATCTGCTGATGGACATCTAGGTTGCTTCCATGTCCTGGCTATTATAAACAGTGCTGCGATGAACACTGGGGTACACGTGTCTCTTTCAATTCTGGTTTCCTCAGTGTGTATGCCCAGCAGTGGGATTGCTGGATCATAAGGCAGTTCTATTTCCAGTTTTTCAAGGAATCTCCACACTGTTCTCCATAGTGGCTGTACTAGTTTGCATTCCCACCAACAGTGTAAGAGGGTTCCCTTTTCTCCACACCCTCTCCAGCATTTATTGCTTGTAGACTTTTGGATCGCAGCCATTCTGACTGGCATGAAATGGTACCTCATAGTGGTTTTGATTTGCATTTCTCTGGTTATGAGTGATGTTGAGCATGTTTTCATGTGTTTGTTAGCCATCTGTATGTCTTCTTTGGAGAAATGTCTATTTAGTTCTTTGGCCCATTTTTTGATTGGGTCATTTATTTTTCTGGAATTGAGCTGTAGGAGTTGCTTGTATATTTTTGAGATTAGTTGTTTGTTAGTTGCTTCATTTGCTATTATTTTTTCCCATTATACCTACACTGAAACCAAGCACCACACAAGGGCCAACAAGTTCCAGGGTAAGACATACCAAGCAAATTCTCCAGCAACACAGGAACACAGCCCTGAGCTCCAAGATACAGGCTGCCCAAAGTCACCCCCAAACCATAGACATCTCATAACTCATTACTGGACACTTCATTGCACTCCAGAGAGAAGAAATCCAGCTCCACCCACCAGAACACAGACACAAGCTTCCCTAACCAAGAAACCTTGACAAGCCACCTGTACAAACCCACACACAGTGAGGAAACACCACAAACTCCATAAACTGCCAGAATACAGAAAGGACACCCCAAACTCAGCAATTTAAACAAGGTGAAGAGACAGAGGAATACCCAGCAGGTAAAGGACAGGATAAATGCCCACCAAACCAAACAAAAGAGGAAGAGATAGGGAATCTACCTGATAAAGAATTCCAAATAATGATAGTGAAATTGATCCAAAATCTTGAAATCAAAATGGAATCACAGATAAATAGCCTGGAGACAAGGATTGAGAAGATGCAAGAAAGGTTTAACAAGGACCTAGAAGAAATAAAAAAGAGTCAATATATAATGAATAATGCAATAAATGAGATCAAAAACACTCTGGAGGCAACAAATAGTAGAATAACAGAGGCAGAAGATAGGATTAGTGAATTAGAAGATAGAATGGTAGAAATAAATGAATCAGAGAGGAAAAAAGAAAAATGAATTAAAAGAAATGAAGACAATTTCAGAGACCTCCAGGACAATATTAAATGCTACAACTTCGAATCATAGGGGTCCCAGAAGAAGAAGACAAAAAGAAAGACCATGAGAGAATACTTGAGGAGATAATAGTTGAAAACTTCCCTAAAAGGGGGAAGGAAATAATCACTCCAGTCCAAGAAACCCAGAGAGTCCCAAACAGGATAAACCCAAGGCGAAACACCCCAAGACACATATTAATCAAATTAACAAAGATCAAACACAAAGAACAAATATTAAAAGCAGCAAGGGAAAAACAACAAATAACACACAAGGGAATTCCCATAAGGATAACAGCTGATCTTTCAATAGAAACTCTTCAAGCTAGGAGGGAATGGCAAGACATACTTAAAGTGATGAAAAAAACCTACAGCCCCAGATTATTGTACCCAGCAAGGATCTCATTCAAATATGAAGGAGAAATTAAAAGCTTTACAGACAAGCAAAAGCTGAGAGAATTCAGCATCACCAAACCAACTCTCCAACAAATACTAAAGGATATTCTCTAGACAGGAAACACAAAAAGGGTGTATAAATTCGAACCCAAAACAATAAAGTAAATGGCAACGGGATCATACTTATCAATAATTACCTTAAACGTATATGGGTTGAATGCCCCAACCAAAAGACAAAGACAGGTTGAATGGATAAAATATTTCTTGAATTTATTTACTGAATCAACAAATATTCACTCAGGACTTACTAAATCCTATTCTATACATAAGGCATGTGGCAACGAATGAGACAAAGTAAACACTCCCTTCGTTTCTAACACCCTTCCTGATCATTTTGGTCTTGAACTATTACAGTAATCTCTTGTCTCCCTGCTTTATTTTCACCCCTCTCATCTACGGTACATGTTATCAACACACTAACTTTCCTTAACAATATAAGAGATGGCATTCATCCTCTCAAAAACTTATGGTGTTGACCACTGCCTAGTCAATAAAAATCAAGCTCTATAAACTGAGAGTCAAAAGACTTCAGCCATTTGATCCCACCCTTCACAAGAATACCAAGACATAAAGCTAATACAATAGGAAAATTAAATAAAGATTCAAAAGAATCTTGACTGGCTGAAAAAAAACCTGAAGACTAAATCTTAAAAACTGAAATAAAAAGTAATAAACAGTAATAAACATAACATGCAGCTTCCTTCTGGTCTACTTACAGAAATCACTATTATTGCCTGTGGAGTTGTCCTGTGCTGCCTTGTCACATATTTCTGTATTGCATCACTATGAATTTCAGCGTTTGTCATGAGACTATAAGTTTCTAAATTTCTTAAACCCTCTGAAGCCCATAGTTCTCTCCCAGTAGTGTGTGTAGCACATGGTACTCAAAGACCAAATGACTCTCTTCTCCATGGTCCAGCTATCCTGCATACTTCCAGAGAAGAGTCTAACTGGCCTTGTACTCACAGAAAGTAAGCCACCACCAAACAGAATTATCAGGTAAAAGGGAGGAGAGAGTTACTGATTGCTTTTGATATGCCCTTAGAAATAGGACAAAATAGGATCAACATTTTCTGTTTTTGGAACTCTAAAACTAAATAAAATTTACACATGGTAGTCAATACTTTTCTCATCTAACCCACTGAATCAAGAATGTTACTATTTTTACCAATTTGGGGAATATTATACAGAAGATTCAAATCAGATGACTATTTTATAAACTTAATATACCTGCTATTTTGTCTGACATTAGTCAAGTAGTCTCATCCTTCATATAAATGCAAAAAAATAAAGCTAATAAAATCAATAAAATAAAACAAAATTTCAAAAGGATCTTGACCAGATGAAAAGAAATATGTTGCTGTTTTCTAACCAGAAGCAATAAGATCAGTTTTTACTTGTGTCACAATATAATTTTCATTGTATAAAAACATGCTCTTTGCTTCATATACATCTAAATTATGCTATGTTCTCTTTTGGATAAAATTTTTAGGGAAGGTGGACATTAATTTTTCAACTGACTATTGTTAAGATAAACTTTCTAAAACACATTTTGAACAGATGTGGCTGACTTGGGTCATTTCATGGCTTATAAGAATGCCTTGGAGTCTGAGCATTTAAAAAGTGAATTCCTAGGGTAAATGTAAAGGAAATTACTTATATGATTCTATTTTTTTCTGGTACATTTATTCACATAAACATTCATATTCATAATAACGCCATTTGAACTCTACTGAGTATTGAACTGAAAAGGTCATGGGGCATCATGATTTCCCTGTTTAATTTTTTATCCCTTTAAAAGATTGTAATGATCATACTAGTGAGAATTTCTTATTAAATCAAAATATTTCTTCTTTTAAACCTGTCTCATTTGCTGTTAGTAATCTTAAAACTGGAAAAAATACAAGAATGGCCAAATGAAACTGTACTTCCTTCATCCCTCCTACCACTTAGATAAAACCATGATGTTTATAGAACATATCATAATTTCTTATATAAATGATGTATTTAACATATAAAATAATTTGACCCTGCATATATTCATTCATAGCAGTTATTAAAGAAGTATTTATTGAATGTCTACTGTAGGTTTGGCATTGTTTTAAGTGCTGGGAGTAACAATAGGAACAGACATAAATTTTGCATAAAACAGCTTACTGTCTGCAGGTACAGGGAGAAAGTCAAACAAGCAGTTACAATAAAGGGTAGGGGTGGGTTTGGTGAACGCATGAAATGCAGTGGGACTACAAAGCATGGGATCTAACTGGAAGAACCTCAAAAGGCTTCTCAAAGAATCTAAAGGATAAGTTAACCAGGAAAGTCTGGAGGGAGACATGGAAAGAGAAAGAGGGAGGGGGAGGGGAAAGGGGATGGGAAGGGAGAGAGGGAAAAGGCAAGAGAGATGAAAACTGCTCCAAAAGGAACAGCATGTGTTAAGTCCCAGAGTACATGACGGGTACTAAAAACTGAAATAAGTTTGGCATTTGTAGTTAAGTTGCTAAGTTGTGTCTGATTCTTCATGACTCCATGGACTGTAGCACACATGGTTCCTCCGTCCTCCACAGTCTCTTGGAATTTACTCAAGCTTATGTCCATTGAGTCAGTGATGCTATCTAACCATCTCATTCTCTGCAACTGCCTTCTCCCTTTGCCTTCAATCCTTCCCAGCATCAGAGTCTTTTTCAGTGAGTGACCTTCCAATGCATATTCAGGGCTGATTTCCTTTAGGATTGCCTGGTTTGATCTCCTTTCAGTCCAAGGGGTTCTCAAGAGTCTTCTTCAGAACCACCATTCAAAAGCTTCAGTGCTCAGCCTTCTTTATGGTTCAATTCTCACATCTGTACATGACTACTGGAAAAATCATAGCTTTGACTATATGTACCTTTGTTGTCAAAGTGCTATCTCTGCTGTTTAACATTCTGTTTAGGTTTGTCACAGGTTTCCTTCCAAGAATCTTTTTGATTTTTGCATAGCTGAAGCATAACTAGATGAGTAATAGTGGAGAGATGAGGCTAAAAACCTAGAAAGAGGACAGATGTTATGGAGCTTTATAAGCCATACTGAGTTATTATCCTCAGGTCAATGAGAACCCATGGGGATGTTCTAAACAGAGAATTGACCGGATCTCATTTGTCTTTTAGAAACATCATTCTGGCTGCACGTGGAGAATGGGCTGGAGGGCAGTAAGTCACGAAGCAGAAAGAACTGAGAGGTCGCTGGAGGAATCTTGGCAGGAGGAAATAACCTGAAACAGGGAAGGAGCACTGAGGATGGAGAGGAGAGGGCAGATAGGTTGAGAGAGTTTTTAGCAGGTTTAAATAAGTGAATGGAGAAGTGAGGAAAGTTTTTTTTTTTAATTAAGAAAAATTTGCAGCTTTCTGCATTGGGAAACTGGATGGATGGTGGTTCTGTTTACTGGTATTTCAGTACGAACAGCAATGGGCTGGGACACTGTTTAATGACCTTTTTTTCCAAATTTTATGTATCATGTCATACAACTGATGCCTCAAATCTTTGTGATTATTTTCCTAAGGCTTCTACGTTACTGTGTTTTCTAAGCTACTGCTAGGCTTTTCCAACTCCTTTCCTTCCCGCTGCTCCAAAATTATAAATATCCTTCATGATTCTATGCTTTATTCTTCTTTATCCATTTATTCCTCCTGATAGCTTATGCAGTCCATGGGTTCGGCTAATCACCTTTAGGTTATTCTGTTACTGCAAAGTGTTGAACTGACGAACTGATGATTCATCGGTACCGATGAACACTCTCACTACTAACTAAAGAAAATGTGCTTTATGCGTTGAAGTTAAGAAAATGATAAAATTATTTTATTTAATCTTCAAAATGACTTTTAAGAATAAAAAACAGCATAGGCTCTGAAATCAGATAGATTTAAAGCATAAATTCCAGTTCTGAAACTTCCCAGCTCTGCGACTTTGGAAAAGTAACTCACCTTCTAAGTGATCCCTCATTTTTAAAATATAAAAATTAATAGTAGCAACCTCATAGGCTTGTTACATAATTAAATAACATAATGCATAAAAATACTTAGGTCAGAGCTGTAATACACAGCTTAACTATAACAGTGGGTAAAGCACATATTGTAGTGAGGCGCAGTGAAAGCAGAATTGTGTAATATATTGGTCAAAAGCAGTAGCTCTGGAGGCAAATCATTCTCGGTTCACATCATCCTTCATTCAAATTATAGCTCTGTCACTTTGTTGCTATGCAGTCTAAGGTCATGCAAACTCTCAGAGCCTCAGTTTACTGATCTGTACAGTGGAGAAGACAACAGTACCTACCTCACAGGAGTGCTGTTTTCAGTAACAAAACCATGTGAAAAAAAGGTCTAATATATTACACAGCACACAGTAGATACTTGATGAAATGGTTACTAATTTTATTTCTTTTTCCTTTTCCAGAGACAAAAACTAAACTGATTTGCAAAGGATATGTAGCTTAGAACTAAACAAACTCATAATTTAAAGTTGTGTCCTAACTCATAAATAATAAACCTTAGTCTTTAGCCTGAACACCTCAATTGTGTGCCAACCTTGTAGTTTTAAAAACACATGCTTCTGGTTTATAATTTAAAACTCTGTATATTTAAGACCAATCTTACCATGTTCCTTTTCAATCCTGTTCTCTGCAAACATGTGTGCTTCTTATTTCCCCAATTATTTGTGTGTGGATTAATCTTTGATTCTTCCTTTTCCAGCTTCTAGCCATTTGATGCTGATTTCTTTTTCATTCTTCCATCAGAATCTTTGTTTGTTCTGTGTCTCTGTCCCTACTGTCAGAGGTTTCATGCTTTAAGTCCTCAGACCTGTTTCAATAAGAGCATCTTAGACTCTTTCTGATTTCCAGTTTCTTCTCTCCCAGTCCAGGAATACTGCTACCACACTAAATTTCCTGAGATATGTTTTAATAATAAATATCCCTGTTGATGAGCCTTCCATATCTTATTTCTCACCCCAAATCTCTTGGTCCATCTCTCAAGGCCCTTAATGACTGGGTCTAAATTTCCATCTCACCTGTTTCGTATTAATCTACCAACATGAGCTGTTAGTTTCATTTAAATAAAACTCCTTATTGTCCTTGCATGTGTTCTTGCCAAGCAGTCTACAGATTCACTTTGTCGCCACCATCAATACAAAAAAGGTCTTAATGATCCAGAAAACCATGATAGTCAAGTGGGCCTTAGGAAGCATTACTACAAACAAAGCTAGTGGAGGTGATGGAATTCCAGTTGATCTATTTCAAATCCTAAAAGATGATGCTGTCAAAGTGCTGCACTCAATATACCAGAAAATCTGGAAAACTCAGCAGTGGCCACTGACTGGAAAAGGTCAGTTGTCATTCCAATTACAAAGAAGGGCGATGCCAAAGAATGTTCAAACTACAGCACAACTGCACTCATTTCACATGGTAACAAGTTAATGCTCAAAATTCTCCAAGCCAGGCTTCCACAGTACATGAACTGAGAACTTCCAGATGTACAAGCTGGATTTTGAAAAGGCAGAGGAACCAGAGATGAAATTGCCAGCATCCACTGGATCATAGAAAAAGCAAGAGAATTCCATAGAAATATCTATTTTTGCTTCATTGACTATGCCAAAGTCTTTGACTGTGTGGTTCACAACAAACTGGAAAATAGTACTCCAATCTCTTTAAAAATTCTCCAGGATGTCTGACTCTAGGTGAGTAATCACACTATCATGGTTTGTGATCTTTCATGGTTTTCATCCTGGCTAAAGAGCCTCTTGGTGAAAATGAAAGAGAAGAGTGAAAACGCTGGCTTAAAACTCAACATTCAAAAAACTAAGATCATGGCATCCAGTTCCATCACTTCATGGCAACTAGATGGGGAAACAATGGAAACAGTGGCAGACTTTATTTTCTTGGGCTCCAAAATCACTGCAGATGGTGACTACAGCCATGAAATTAAAAGACATTTGCTTCCTGAAAGAAAAGCGATGACAAACCTAGACAGTGTATTAAAAAGAGACATCACTTTGCCCACAAAAGTCCATATAGTCAAAATTATGGTTTTTCAAGTCATCATTTATGGATGTAAGAGTTGGATGATAAAGAAGGCTGAGTGCCAAAGAACTGATGCTTTTGAATTGTGTTAGAGAAGACTCTTGAGAGTCCCATGGACTCCAAGGAGATCAAACCAGTCAATCCTCAAGGAAATCAACCCTTCCAATATTCACTTGAAGGACTGATGCTGAAGCTGAAGCTCCAATACTTTGGTGCCATCTGATGCAAAAAGCTGACTCAGTGGTAAAGACCCTGATGCTGGGAAAGATTGAGGGCAGGAGAAGGGGGCAACAGAGGATGAAATATTTGGATGGCATCATTGGCTCAATGAACATGAGTTTGAGAAAGCTCCATGAGATACTGAAGGACAGGGAGACCTGGTGTGCTGCAGTCCATGGGGTACAAAGAGTTCGAGATGACTGGGAGACTGAACAACAAAGTATAAGTTTCATCCATCCTTTAGACCAATTTAAGTTCTAAGACTCCCATGACACTGCTTTCAACTATTCCAGGTCAGGTGGTCATCTTCCATTTTTAGCTTCCAATTGCATTTATAGTAAATACCAACTGGGCTTTATCTGATCAAAATTATTAGGATCCCTCCTCATAAGACTCTAAATTTAATGCAAAAATACCTTTTTTAACTTATTTTACAGTACACACTCAATGAAATGTGAGGAACATGTTCATGATAATATATTGGAACAGCCACTAACTATGGAGGACCTTCATTTCTTCTCTTTAACTGCAAATATTAATGGGCTCTACTGCTGAGTCAAATTCCTTAAAGTACACCTTTCAGAATTTTCCTCCCTTCCTTTAAAACCTTCAGTTGCTCATTGCTTAGATAATTAAATCCTCAATTCAGTATTCAAAATTTCTCACAATATGGCTTCTAAATTTTTTCTCAGTTTCCTCTCCAAGTACTTAAGATATATTCCAAATAAGCCAGCCAGTCAAAAGTTCTATCCCCATTCTTAAAGTCCAGTATGGCTGTCAATTTACCTCTCAATTTATTCAGAATTCTCTCAACAACATACAATGTTTTCTTTGAAATTCTTTGGTACATATTATATACTATCTTAGAGTACATTTTTTAATTTAACAACTTTCATTATATTTTTAGTTGGAGGATAATTGCTTAAAATATTGTGTTAGTTTCTGCCATACATCAACATGAATCAGTCATAGGTATACATATGTTCTCTCCCTCTTATACCTAGACTATGCCTCATTGACTCAATGAACATGAGTTTGAGCAAACTCTAGGCGACAGTAAGGACAGGTAAGCCTGGAATGCTGCAGTTCATGGGGTCACAAAGAGTTGGACATGACTTAGTGACTGAACAACATTTTAATACTTCTTGTAAATTATAAGAGTCACTGAATATCTCAGCCATAAAGCTCCACATATCCTTCCAACTCTGTTATATTCAAAATTTAAAAAATTCCTCTCAAGGATATTCTACCTTCCTCTTAACATTCAAGGTCAGTTATAGGTTTTCCTTTCCATAAGTTCAGCAGTGTAGGGAATAAGGCTTAAAGTTCCATCTCTCACCCACAACATCAAATCACTTTAGTGAAATTCTTTGTCTTTTGCATTGTTAAGTGATAGGTAGCTTGGACTGTAAATTGTTCTTTTGTCAAACTCATAAGGAAGACAAGTTAACTCATATAAAAGAGAACTTGGAATAGAGCTTTAAGCTTGAGGTTAGCATTACAAGTACCCTGCTTTAGCTCTTGTAGCAGCCAGCTAAGCAGTATACTCCTTAGTCAATACATATCTGCTTACCTTTGACTCAAGACTAGAAGTCAGATTTCCCAATTCTATGTGAATAGAATAGCTCTGGAAAAAGCAACCAGATCTACATAGTCACCATTTTTATATAATATGATTTCATCTTCCATTTAGCAAACAACTTTTACTTGGAAGATCTTAATAAATCTCATGATTAAAGAGTAACCACTGCTGGTAAAGACAGTGAATTGAATCCATGCACCTACTCCCACCCTCTTCTAAAACTTCCATGGAAGGTATTTCATAAAAAGGCATAAATTCAAAAAAGATGGGGAAAATCAGAGAGCAAGCAACAGAATCAAGAACATTGGAACCTAAGCCAACAGGGAAGCATGCAAAGGACTGACCCAATTTATACAGGAAATTAACTCTTTACTCTAAAGCAATAAAGTAAAGGATTGATGGCACCAGTTACTTCTGAAAGTAAAGGGAAAATGTGAAAAGGACATCAAAATAAGAGGGATAGATTGGCAGTCTTTTTAACAAGCAGTCAGATTCCCTAGAGAAGGCAATGGCACCCCACTCCAGTACTCTTGCCTGGAAAATCCCATGGACAGAGGAGCCTGGTAGGCTGCGCTCCATGGGGTTGCTGAGGGTGGGACATGACTGAGCGACTTCACTTTGACTTTTCACTTTCATGCATTGGAGAAGAAAATGGCAATCCACTCCAGTGTTCTTGCCTGGAGAATCCCAGGGACGGGGGAGCCTGGTGGGCTGCCATCTATGGGGTCGCACAGAGTCGGACATGACTGAAGCGACTTAGCAGCAGCAGCAGCAGATTCCTAGATCCTTTCCCTATAGGCTGACAACCACCTCTACTTGACCCTGTCAGAACACTGAAGGTTTATCCTCTGCAAAGGGAAAACAAATGAACTAACCTGGGAGAAACAAGACACAGCTGAGGACAGAGGTACTATAAAAAAAAACAGAGGGATTCAGTTAATGTATGCACACAAGATTCTAAGACCTCTAGCCATTTTCCTTGTCAACTCCAACAACAACAGCAAAAACCTGCAGCACATCTTCATGTTAAGAGGAGGCTGGAGGATCATTTGGAATATAACCAGCTCATATTAAATGACCCATATATACTCCCTTCCAGTGTGAAACTCAAGGTCACACAGCTCCATCCACACACTTAGTGCTTGCAATAAAACTTTTAGGTCTCCACTCTTAAACATGAGTAGAACACCAAAGATTAGCAGAATCATCTATAAGATGAAAGATAGAGATCAAAATAAACAAAGGAAAAGACTGACTATGAAGGAGAGAAGAAAAATTATTTAAGGATAAAGCATTACAGATTAAAAAAAAACATTCAGAGAACAAAAATGTGCTTTTAGAAATTAAAAATAAGATATGAAAAAATTTAACTAAAAGTTTAACTGTAAAATTGTGAAATTCTTACAGAAAGAGTAAAGTGATGTAGGTGAAAATTAAGAGAAAAGTTAGAAGTTCAAGGAACATCTAAATAATAAGAATCCAAAGAAGCAAAATTGGGACTGGTTCAAAATTGGCAAAGGAGTACGTTGAGGGTGTATATTGTCACCCTGCTTATTTAACTTATATGCAGAATACATCATGTGAAATGCTGGGCTAGATGAAGCACAAGCTGGAATCAAGACTGCGAGGAGTCAACAGGTTATATCAATAACCTCAGATATACAGATGATACTACCCTCTTTGCAGACTGTGAAGAAGAACTAAAGAGCCTCTTGATGAAGGCAAAAGAGGAGAGGGAAAAAGCTGGCTTAAAATTCAACATTCAGAAAACTAAGATCATGACATCCGATCCCATTACTTCATGGCAACTAGGTGGGGAAACAATGGAAACAGTGGCAGACTTTATTTTCTTGAGTTCCAAAATCACTGCAGATGGTGACCGCAGCCATGAAATTAAAAGATGTTTACTCCTTGGAAGAAAAGTGATGACAAAGCTACTGCTACTGCTAAGTCACTTCAGTCGTGTCCGACTCTGTGTGACCCCATAGAAGGCAGCCCAGCAGGCTCCCCCGGTCCCTGGGAATCTCCAGGCAAAAACACTGGAGTGGGTTGCCATTTCCTTCTCCAATGCATGAAAGTGAAAAGTCAAAGTGAAGTCGCTCAGTTGTATCCAACTCTTAGCGACCCCATGGACTGCAGCCCACCAGGCTTTTCCATCCATGGGATTTTCAAGGCAAGAGTACTGGAGTGGGGTGCCATCGCCTTCTCCGGATGACAAAGCTAGACAGTATTAAAAAGCAGAGACATTACTTTGTCCACAGAGGTCTGTATAGTCAAAGCTATGGTTTTTCCAGTAGTCATGTACAGATGTGAGAGTTGGACCATGAAGAAGGCTGAGTGCCAAAGAATTGATGCTTTTGAACTGTGGTGTTGGAGAAGACTGTTGAGAGTCCCTTGAACTGCAAGGAGATCAAACCAGTTAATCCTAAAGGAAATCAACCCTGAATATTCATTGGAAGGACTGATGCTGAAGCTCCAATACTTTGGCCACCTGATGTGAAGAGTTGACTCATTGGGAAAGAGCCTGATGCTGGGAAAAATAGAAGACAGGAGGAGAACGGGACAATTGAGGGCTAGATAGTTGGATGGCATCACGGGTTCAATGGACATGACTTTGAGCAAACTCCAGGAGATGGTGAAGGACAGGGAAGCCTGGGCATGCTGCAGTCCATACGGTCGTAAAGAGTTGGACATGACTGAGTGACTGAACCACAAAAAGAAATAAAAAGAAAGAGTAGGTAAACACCAGTGAAATAATTCAAGAAAACTGCCCAGAACTGAAATTTTCAAGCTGAAAACTCTACCTGTCTCAGCACAATGGATAAAAACATTCATGCCTAAGACATAGCACATAAGACTTTATAATTTTGGGGGCAAAAGAAGTATCTTACATACTCTTACACAGAGGAGATGGAGAGAGAAATAAATAAGGTTGCATAGAAATAGTCAGGAGTCAGAATAACTTTGGGCTTCTCAACAGCATATCAAGCTGCAAGGAAATGAAGCAATATTATCAAGATCTGGAAGGGAAAATATTCCTAAAACAGAATTTATGACTTACTAAAGAACCAATCAAATGAAAGGAAAGAATGAAGACATTTACAGATATGCATACACTCTCAAAGAGTCCTGTGGACTCTTCCTTAAAAAGAATGTGTGCTTCACAAAAATGAGATGGAAACAAAGATAAAAGAAAGACACTGGATCCAGGAAACAAGGGATCTAACAAAGAAGAAAGGTAAAGGGGTCTCTTGGATTATGAGAAGATGATGGATGACAGCCTTGTAATAGGCATAGAATGAAACTGACCCAGATTATGTACATCAGGTCTAAGGCCCTGGAAAAGACTTCAGGGAGAGGAAACTGAAAAACTATTTAGTATGTCTGAACATCTGGCTAAGAGACTAAGAAACTGTCAATGAGTAAAGCACTGAATTAGTGATTAGTACATAGAATATGGAATAAATGAATAAAGCAAGACAATTATAATTCACATGAAAACATATGAGGATCAAGAAGCAACAGTTAAGAACCTTGTATTGACCAGCTGATTGGTTCAGGATTGAGAAAGGAGTATGGCAGGGCTGTCTGCTGTCACCCTGTTTGTTTAATCTATACACTGAGCACATTATGAGAAATGCTGGACTAGATAAGTTACAAACTGGAATCAAGAGAGGTAGGAGAAACATTAACAACCTCAATAACACTCTAATGGCAGAGAGTGAAGAGGGACTAAAGAACCTCTTGATGAAGGTGAAGGAGGAGAGTGAAAAAGCTGGCTTAAAACTAAATATTAAAAAAACCAAGATCATGGCATCCAGCCCCAGCACTTGATGGCAAATAGAAGGGTAAAGGTGGAAGCAGTGATAGATTTCCTCTTCTTGGGCTCTAAAATCATTGTGCATGGTGACTGTAGCCATGAAAACAGAAGACAATTGGTTCTTGGCAGGAAAGCTATGACAAACACAGACAGTGTGTTGAAGAGCAGAGACATTACTCTGCTGACAATGGTCCGTATAGTCAAGGCTTTGGTCTCTCCAGTGGTCATGTATGGTTGTAAGAACTAGACTGTAAAGAAGACAGAACACCAAAGAATTGATGCCTTCAAACTGTGGTGCTGGAGAAGACTTCTGAGAGTCCCTTGGACAGGAAGATCAAAGCAGTCAATCTTAAAAGAAATCAACCCTGAATACTCATTGGAAGGACTGATTCTAAAGCTGAAGTTCCAGTATTTTGGTCACCTGACGCAAACAGTCGACTCACTGGAAAAATCTCTGATGCTGGGAAAAACTGAGGGCAGAAGGAGAACAGGGTATCAGAGGATGAGATGGCTGGATGGCATCACCAATGCAATGGACATGAACCTGGGCAAACTCCCGGAGATGGTGAGGGACAGGGAGGCCTGGCGTGTTGCAGTCCATGGGGTCACAAAGAATTGGACATGACTGGGAGACTGAACAACAACACAGGAAAGGTTTACTAGCAGAGTTTACTACCTAATGAGGCTGTGTTTTGAGTTTTTATAGTTATTGTAATTTAAACACTGACTATTCATACAACCAGAATTGCAGTATTATGTGGGAAGATGGAATGAGGAAAAGGGTACACATATTTGGTGGAGACAAAGGGAGTAAAGATAGCTAAATCTGCATAATCTAGAGTGAGAAATCAATAAATAGTGCTAAATCTGAGGGAAATCATTAAGTAATACAAAGACATACAGGTAAAAATCAACCATAAGACATGAAAGTGAGATGATGAAGTAAGTAAGAGGCAAGAAAGATTCAGAGGGTTGTTTACATAGCAAAGAATGAAGAATCATTTCAAAGACTGAGTTCAACAAACATTGTAAAATATCACAAATATAGGAATACTCTTCAAAAACATTTAAAGAGCAGTCCAAAGCTTTTAAAATTTGATGTAATTTTATATTAAAATTCATCTCCTTTTCTGAACAATGAGAAAATAATCCTGGGGGGAAGAAGCACAAAAGATAAAATAATTTTTTAATCCATTGTTTATGTATCACATAATAATTTTAGGAACTTGCAGAAACTTAAGGAGCAATGGCTGAAATGATTCCATAGTTAATTTAGAGTAATAAATGTATAAGCCTTGAAGTTTTATTTTTTGATCCAGAAATTATAATTCCTAGGAATTTATCTAAAGAAAATAATAATCAGCAATATACATGAAGATTTACTAGGAAAGATAATAATCAGAATAGTGTTTATAATAATTTAAAAAGAAATAACTTTTTAATAACTTATTAGGTTGTTGAAAAAGTAATGGTGGTTTCAGACCATGAATTTTAAATCATTATAACTAGACTCAAACACATCTTTATTAATTAAAATAGAAATGAGTACAATCAACACATTTTTGGTAATGAGGTATAAGTTTGTTTATTCCTGTAGCATAAAAAGCCATGTTTTGGGATTTGATAAACTCTTGGAAAGCATTTTCTGCCTCCTGCTGGTTGTGGGAGCATTTTCCCTGCAAAAAGTGGTGGAGATGCTTAAAGAAGTGGTAGCTGGTTGGTGAGAGGTCAGGTGAATATGGTGGATGAGGCAAAACTTCTTAGCCCAATTTGTTCAACTTTTGAAGCACTGGTTGTGTGACATGTGGTCAGGCGTTGTTGTGGAGAAGAACTGGGCCCATTTGGTTGACCAATGCTAGCTGCAGGCATTGCTGTTTTCGGTGCATCTCACTGGATCTGTTGAGCATACTTCTCTAATGGTTTTGCCAGGAATAAGAAAGCTGTAGTGGATCAGATGGGCAGCAGATCACCAAACAGTGACCATGACCTTGTTTTGGCACAAGTTTGGCTTTGGGAAGTGCTTTGGAGCTTCTTCTTGGTCCAAGCACTGAGGTGGTCATTGTCACTTGTTGTATAAAATCTACTCTTTGTCGCACATCACAATCCAATTGGGAAATGGTTCATTGTTGTTGCATGGTATAAGAGAAGAAAGATGACTCTTCAAAACAACAATTTTTTGATTTGTTTTCAGGTCATGAGGCACCCACTTCCTGAGCTTTTTCACTTTTCCAGTTTGCTTCAAATACCAAATGACCTTAGAATGGTTGATGCTGAGTTCTTCAACAATTTATCCTGTAGTTGTAAGAGGATCAGCTTTGATGACTCCTTTCAATTGGTAGTTGTCAACTTCTGATGGCCAGCCACTATGCTCCTCATCTTCGAGATTCTCATCTCCTTTGCTAAACTTTTTGAACCACCATTACTCTGTATGTTCATTAGCAATTCCTGGGCCAAATGCATTGATATTGAGAGTTGCCTCCCTGCTTTATGATTCATTTTGAACGTGAATAAAAAAATCGCTTGTATTTGCTTTTTGTCTAACATCAAATTTATAGTCTAAAGTAAATATAAAATAAACATCAAGTAATAAGTCATTAGCAAAAGAACATAAAGTAAGATGTGCATGAAAATGATGTATAATATAATCACAGTTTCCAATCAAATGCAAAAGTTCAACAATGTAAAACCACAATTACTTTTGTACCAACCATAGAGACAAATATTCCCAACAAGAATATATTCACATGTAGAATATGAATATGATGGAATCTACACAGCCATTAATTAATGTATTTTCAAATAGATTTAGTTCTGTGGGAAAGTAAACACATCATAATATTATGAGAAAAAAAGGAGACAAACTATATGTATAGTTGAACCAAACTGTGCAAATACAATACGTACAAATATTTAATGATATGAACTTGAGTGTACAACAAAAGCTCAGGAAATAAAAATCAGGGAATACACCAACACATTAGCAACATGCATCATGGGGCAGAAGAACTATGCTTTTTTTTGCTACCTTATACTTTACCATATTGCAAATTTGCAGTAACAGTCAGGTATTCTTATGTCTTATTAAAAATATTTATTTTATTTATTTGTTTCCTTGGCAGTGCCGGGTCTTGGTTGCAGCACACAGAACTTTGATCTTTGGTATGGCATGCAGGAACTTAAGTTGCAGCATTTAATTACCTGGCCAGGGACTGAACCTAGGCCCCCTGCATTGGGTGTGCAGTCTTAGCCACTGAACCCCAGAGAAGTCCCTTATGTTGTTATTTTAAATTTTTCCATTTATTTATTAACGAGAAAAGGGATGGGGGGATAGGCAACATAGCGGTAGAGAATTAAGAGCTACAAACTATCATATAAAGTAAGCTATGGGATATATTATAAAGTATAATAAATATAGTCAATATTATTTAGAATAACTGTAAATGGAGTATAACTTTTAAAAATGTGAATCACTATATTGTACATCTGTAACATAATACTGCAGATGGTGACTGCAGCCATGAAATTAAAAGATGCTTGCTCCTTGGAAGAAAAGTTATGACCAACCTAGATAGCATATCGAAAAGCAGAGACATTACTTTGCCAACAAAGGTCTGTCTAGTCAAGGCTATGATTTTTCCAGTGGTCATGTATGGATGTGAGAGTTGGACTGTGAAGAAAGCTGAGCACCGAAGAATTGATGCTTTTGAACTGTGGTGTTGGAGAAGACTCTTGAGAGTCCCTTGGACTGCAAGGAGATCCAACCAGTCCATTCTGAAGGAGATCAGCCCTGGGATTTCTTTGGAGGGAATGATGCTAAAGCTGAAACTCCAGTACTTTGGCCACCTCATGCGAAGAGTTGACTCATTGGAAAAGACTCTGATGCTGGGAGGGATTGGGGGCGGGAGGAGAAGGGGACGACAGAGGATAAGATGGCTGGATGGCATTACTGACTCGATGGACGTGAGTCTGAGTGAACTCTGGGAGTTGGTGATGGACAGGGAGGCCTGGAGTGCTGCGATTCATGGGGTCACAAAGAGTTGGACACGACTGAGTGACTGAACTGACTGAACTGAACTGAACATATAATACTGCACGTCAACTGTACTTCAATAAATAAAAAATAAAAATTCCTATTTATCTCTATTCCTTATCCCCTTTTCCTTATCACAGACATATATTTAAAAGTATTCCATGTGTATCTTTTGTCTATGTCCTTGCAAATGTATTATGATTTTGTGTCCCTGTATTTTTAATTTATTTCAATGGTGCTTTTATTCATTCAGCACTTTGCTACCATTTGTACATTGACAGTAAAATATGAAGGGATTTGAAACTTGAGGAGCAGAGAGGGAATAAAATGGTCATTATGGAGAATGGGTAGATAATTTTTTTGTGAAATGTAAGACTGACAGGTCTTGTGAGGAACTTGCTAAAGTAGAATAAAGTAATTTCTGTGTTTAAACATATTATGGTAACACACAGGTTAATTCACAATCAACATAATGGTAATCCTAAAGCTTTACTTGCCTTTCTAAAAATAATCTACAGATGCTTGAAACCTGACCTCACAACTTCAAGTTTTAGAAGCATCTTTTGCCAAAACTCCAGTCTCCTATCTCTGAAGTTCCCTTTCTTTCACCCTCATAAGTTTAATTACATTATTTACATTGCTTTTGTAGAAGCAAAATTTAGCCCAATGGTAGTGAATAGATGTGAACATAGATATGCTGGGCATAGAACAAATTACTGTGAAAAGAGTCCTATCAGAGGGGCATGGAAAGCAGCCATGTCCATCATAAACAATATCAAAGTATCTAGAAATCAAAATAATTTGTCACAATTATATAATCATTTCAATCTTTTGCTATTTTCCTAGCTCATTTTCAAATCTTTTCCTAGCTCATTTCCAAATCTTTTACTATTTATGTCACTCATTGGAAAAGACCCTGATGCTGGGAAAGATTGAAGGCGGGAGGAGAAGAGGATGACAGAGGATGAGATGGTTGGATGGCATCACCGACTCAATGGACATGGGTTTGGGTAAACTCCGGGAGTTGTTGATGGACAGGGAGGCCTGGCATGCTGCAGTCCATGGGATCACAAAGAGTCAGACACGACTGAGTGACTGAACTGAACTGAACTGATTTTCCTAGCACATGTTAGATGCTTAATAATACTTAATAAGGGGCTTCACTGGTGGGCTTCCATGGTAGCTCAGCTGGGTAAAGAATCTACCTGTAATGCAGGAGAGCCTGGTTCAATTACTGGGTCAGGAAGATCCCCTGGAGAAGGGATAGGCTACCCACCCTAGTATTCTTGGGCTTTCCTGGTGGCTCAGACAGTCAAGAATTTGCCTGCAATGCGGGAGACCTGGGTTTGATCCCTGGGTGGGAAGATTCCCTGAAGGAGGGTATGGAAACCCATTCCAGTATTCTTGCCTGGAAAATTCCATGGACAGAGGAGCCTGGTGGGCTACAGTCCATGGGGTTGCAAAGAGTCATACACAACTGAGTGACTAAGTACAAGCATAACGCTTAGTAAAACAAGAAATGAACATTTTAGGGATTTCTAAGCATTTGGTACATATTGATAAGCCATAAAATAATCAAATATCTGAAAGAAAAATGTGAAACACATACAGTTACTGACAGGTGTAACTGCTAACAGTTCATATTACAGCACTGGCATTAACAGTGTCCAGAGACAATTTGATGAAGAACATGGGAGGGAAAAATGGTAACTTAATAGAGGAGTTTCCTTCTTTCACAGAAGTAGGGTGATTTTCTTTTTCATTTTTTGTAACTGTAAAATTTCAAAAATCCAAGTTACACTATTCTCGTTAATTCAGAATTGCCATACTAATCCTAACATTTGATCCCTAATTCTAATAAAATATAATACAGTTAATAGAGTAAAAATAACAAGATCTTTCTTTAATATTTAAAACACATTTAGACTTTGACAATGATAAACAGTTGTAACCTGAAGCCTCGGGATAATTTGTTTACTACTCGGTAAGTTAATTTCCTAATTGGTAAAAGAAAAGAGGTTAGATTAGATAATCTATAAAGGAAATTTTCTCTTGCATTTCTGATGGAAATGCACCTTATCATGGAGACCATCAGGGACTGTACTTTGAAAGTGAAAGTGTTAGTTGTTCAGTCGTGTCCAACTCTTTTCAGGCTGCAATTGACTGCAGCCTGCCAGGCTCCTCTGTCCATGGAATTTTCCAGGCAAGACTAATGGAGTGGGCTGCCATTCCCTTCTCCAGGGGATCTTTCTAGCCCAGGGATTAAATCCAGGTCTCTTGCATTGCAGGCAGATTCTTCACTGTCTGAGTTATCAGGGAAAATAAAAGTAAACTTTTTGACAAACAATTTCCTTTTTAATATAGCTTACTTAATTATTCTTTTAGTGAGCGCAACAGAGTAGTCATAACTTTTGTAATTAATTTTAAACACTTTCATACCCATCTGAGGTTTAATTTTATTACAAAGCTGTATCATCAATGTATCTCAGAATTTCTAAAAATTGATTGTATAATTAGCATATCATGGCATTGTTTATTTTCCTCCTTTAGATGCCTGTATTTTGAGAAATACTCTAAATTCTTACCTCTAAGAGATAGGGCTCCATTTGATCCAAGGGTTTTCCAAGATGCTTATCTGGATCTAAACCTGCCAAGACAGGTCAAATATTTATTTTACATAACTATTAAACTGGAGGTTTAAAAACACATTTCCATTCCCTTGGTTCCTCTTTGCCTAGAAAACTAGTGTATATATATTTTAAAGTGCTCTGATTCTAAAGCAAAATTTACTTTGCTAGTATTTATTTTTCTATTCCCCTTGGGTAACTGCTTTTCTTGCTCCTGAAAAGTAAGTTTCATTCCAGTTCATTTTTAAATTGCTCTTCATCAACTACCAGATGCATTGTTTCAATCCCTTTTTCATTTTTGAGGAACTGTAATTAGGGTAGGAAAAAAACTATCATTTAGAAGATAAGAAATTGAAATCCAAGGCATTTTAATTATTATAATTTGTTTTTACTCATGGAGACAACAGTGAGAATTTTTCTGACACACCTATTTTGTATAAATTTCAAACTTATTTGGAGAATAAAAGTAGAAAACAAGAGAGTGGTAGGCTGTAAGCCTATATAATTAATTCACTTAATAACACATGAACAGAAATATTACCAAATTAAATGACAGCGTATTTTAATGACCACTTGTGTGACAGTGTTTTCTAAGAAAAAAAGAAACTCTGAAAAATCATTACAGTAAGAGTAGCATGTGCATAATCTCTGATGAAAGTGTTCCAACTGATAACAGCAGAGTTTATGTGAGTGATGGGGTATAGGTAGACTACTGTGGACAACAGGAACTCGTCCCACATTCCAAAATTCATCTTCCAGGGGGAAAAATCACATGCCACAATTCAGCTATGAAATGAATGAACTCACTTTAGATATTTACATCCATAGTATTTGCAGTAGCTTAAGCTTATTTAAATATGCTATTTTTACATTTTTATTGGTTTAAACCATTTAGCTTATTGAGTATACGAACTGAGTAACAATTTTCTGCTTCTAGTTGGATGCCTGTTTTGGTAACATGATATTTGTTATAATCACATACAGAATAATAAAAGGGAAGTCAGATAAAGATTGAGGATTCTCATATAGTAAAGCCAAAGCAAACAACTCAAACTAGTAGCACTAGGTAGATTAAGTCAACTCCCTTCATGGCACCCTTATCATGGTGTATTCACTAAAAGCAAAATTTCAGTTGGCTGGGTAAACACATTGATGAAGTAATCACTGACTTATTCTAGTCTCTATTCATGTAGAACACTTTTCAAAGTTTAAAATGAATAAGTAAATGAAATATTTTGAAACAAACACTTATGTAATCATCACTCAGATTTAATAAACATAAATATCTTGCCATATTTCCTCCACAACTTCAAGAAATAAACATCACCAACATAATAGAATTTCACAGTATATCTACCCCTAATTAATCTATTTTCCCTAGTCTTTCAACATGAATAACCACTCTTATCAAGTATTTCCCAACTATGCTTTTATAATTTTATTACAAGTGTACATATCCAAAACAATATTTGATGTTGTTCATGTATATCAAATTTTAACATGAATGATAACTTTTGTTTTTTTCCAGTTCCCTTTGTTAATGAAAGATTTATTTATATTGATTACTGTGGCTCTGGTCCATCCATCTTTACTGTTCTATTTCATTATGGAATTTACATGTCCATTTTCCAGTAGGTGGACAGCTGGGCAATGACTTATTTCTAATGTCTGTTTTTCTACTAGGAAGAACTTTCTGTGCTGCATTAAATATGCATATATGTAAAATTACCATGATAGTGTAGAAAAACTATAATATAATTGCTATTTTACATATATATATATTTATACCTATATATATAATCTTCAAGTCTACTATATATTGCCAAATTGCTCTCCAAAGAAGTATTGTTACTTTGTACTTTCACCATCAAGGAAATAAACCCCTAGTTCCCATAATACGAAAACAGTTTAATATCAGATTTTTCATCTTTGCCAATCTGATATACACAGACATATAAAAAATGTTTTGGATACTTGTATTAGTTTTAACCTTATGATTACTATTAAAAATAAGCACTTTTCCATATTTCATTGCCCATTCATTCAGGTTTTCACTTCTGTGAACTGCTTATTAAAATCATTTGGTTTTTTAAATGCTGTTTTCCCTTTTATTTGATGATTAATTGTTCTTGATATATTCTGAATGCTGATTCTTCATCATTACGGGCACAGTAAACATTTTGCTAACCAGTGGCTTGTTATTACACTTTTTTATTGGGGGAAGGTCTTTTGATAAACATAAAAATTTTAACCTTATAGTAGTCAAAAGAATTGTTACTTAAAAATGTTTTTCCTTTCTTTGTAATAAATTCTTTCCTTCCCCAAGGAAATAATGTGAGTCTTTTATATTTTCCTTTTGAAGTTTTAAAACTTTGTATTCACATTGAGATATTCAACTTATGTAGAATTTACTTTCAGTTATCATAGCTAGAGTGTTATAATTCTATCTCTTATTTATGGGTAAAGTATTGTTTATGGAAACCTTTCCCTACCTCTGCCAAACACAACATCTCTATCAGTTCAGTTCAGTCACTCAGCCGTGTCCGATACTTTCTGACCCCATGAACCATAGCACGCCAGGTCTCCCTGTCCATCACCAACTGCCGAGTCTACCCAAACCCATGTCCATTGAGTCAGTGATGCCATCCAACCATCTCATCCTCTGTCATCCCCTTCTCCTCCTGCCCTCAATCTTTCCCAGCATCAGGGTTTTTCAAATGAGTCAGCTCTTCGCATAAGGTGGCCAAAGTATCAGAGTTTCAGCTTCAACATCAGTCCTTCCAATGAACACACAGGACCGATCTCCTTTAGAATGGACTGGTTGGATCTCCTTGTTGTCCAAGGGACTCTCAAGAGTCTTCTCCAACATCACAGTTCAAAAGCATCAATTCTTTGGCACTCAGCCTTCTTTAGAGTCCAACTCTCACATCCATACATGACTACTGGAAAACCATAGCCTTGACTAGACAGACCTTTTTTGGCAAAGTAATATCTCTGCTTTTTAATATGCTGTCTAGGTTGGTCATAACTTTCCTTCCAAGGAGTGAGGGTCTTTTAATTTCATGGCTGCAATTAGCATCTGCAGTGATTTTGGATACCCATACTTCACAGCAAATAGAAGAAGAAAAGCTGGAAGCAGTGGTAGATTTCTTCTTCTTGGGCTCTAAAATCACTGTGGCTGGTGACTGCAGCCATGAAAACAGAAGACAATTGGTTCTTGGCAGGAAACCTATGACAAACCTAGACAGTGTGTTAAAAAGCAAAGATATCACTTTTCTGACAAAGGTCCATATAGTCAAGGCTATGGTCTTTCGTAGTCATGTACAGATGTGAGAGTTGGACCATAAAAAAGGCAGAGTGCCTAAGAATTGAGGCTTTCACACTGCAGTACTGGAGAAGACTCCAGAGAGTCCCCTGGACAGCAAGGAGATGAAACCAGTCAATCCTAAAGGAAATCAACCCTGAATACTTATTGGAAGTACTGATGTTGAAGCTGAAGCTCCAATACTTTGGCCACCTGATGTGAACAGGTGACTTATTGGAAAAGACCCTGATGCTGGGGAAAACTGAAGGCAGGAGGTAAAAAGGGTAACAGGATGAGTTCATTGGATGGCATCACTGATGCAATGGACACGATTTGGGCAAACTCCAGGAGATAATGAGGGACAGGGAAGCCTGGCATGCTACAGTCAGTGCGGTTGCAAAGAGTTAGACACTAACTGGTGACTGAATAGCAACTCTTGTATGATTGCAGTGGAACATGTTTTTCAGAAATTTGCAGCCAGATTTATAATTTTTATTTTTTACTGTGAAATGACTCTTCATATTCTTCGACCATTTTTCTAATAGACTACTCATCATCTTTTCTTAATAATACTGAAACATCTCTAAACAAAGGCTATTTATTTCATGAATTCACATAAGGTAGAAGACTTTATTGGTGACCAGTCTTTTACGTTAGACAGATTTTGTCACATATTTGGCAACTTGAGGAGTTTCATCAAGGTGCCAGTTTTTTGCTGTTTTTAATATTTTCTCTGACTTTTAATTTCATAAACTTTACTCTTACTTTTATTACTTCCTTGCTTCTATTTATATTTATTCAGTAGTTTATTTATTCTGGATTCTTGATTTGAACACTTGATTCATTTATATTTACATATTTCTTATTTTTTTAATAGAAAGATTTTAAATACCAATTTAGCTGCATCCCAAAAGATTTGAAAGTGGCACATTTGTTGTCATTCAGTTGTCAATATTTTGTCATTTTTATTGTTATTTAAGATTACTCTTGTGTCAAACATGTTTGTTTACTTCTACTACTTTTTTTTCCTTTCTAATTTGACTGCATATGGTCAAGACTATATCTTTATACTACAATTCTTCAAAATTTGGTAAAGTTTCTTCATGACTTATAGATAATTACATATTATAAATGCCCCATCTGTGCTTGGAAAGTGGATCTGTTGAAAGCAAGTTCAGTTCAGTCACTCAGTCGTGCCCAACTCTTTGTGACCCTGTGGACTGCAGCATGCAGGCTTCCCTGTCCATCACTAACTCTCAGAGCTTGCTCAAACTCACGTTCATTGAGTCGGTGATGCCATCCAACCATCTCAACCTCTGTCATCCCCTTCTCCTCCTGCCTTCAGTCTTTCCCAGAATCAGTCTTTGCCAATGAGTCAGTTTTTCAGCTTCAGCATCAGTCCTTCCAATAAATATTCAAGACTGATTTCCTTTAGGATGGACTGGTTGGATCTCCTTGCTGTCCAACGGACTCTGAACAGTCTTCTCCAACACCACAGTTTAAAAGCATCAATTCTTCAGCACTCAGCTTTCTTTATAGTCCAACTCTTACATCCATATATGACTACTGAAAAAAACCATAGTTTTGACTAGATGGACCTTTGTTGGCAAAGTCTCTGCTTTTTAATATGCTGTCTAGGTTGGTCATAGCTTTTCTTCCAAGGAGCACGCATCTTCTAATTTCATGGCTGCAGTCACCATCTGCAGAGATTTTGGAGCCCCCCAAAATAAAGTCTCTCACTGTTTCCATTGTTTCCCCATCTATTTGCCATGAAGTGATGGGACTGGATGCCATGATCTTAGTTTTGCAAAATAAGATTTTATACTTAAACACACAAAATCATGACCTTAATTGTTAATTCTGCTGTTCAAATCTTCTATGACCTTACTAATATTTTATTTACATGAACTATTATTTCAAATAAAGGGGTGGTATAAACTCTCAGTACGATTTTGGTTTTAATAGTTTGTTATAATTCTGTCAATTTTGTTTTATACGCTTGAGAAGTAAGTTGTTACACACAAACTCATAATTTCTAAACTTTTGAGAATATTATTCCTTTATTGAGAAGCAGTGAGCTTTTCATCTCCACATATGACTTTTATCATACATTCTATTTATCAACATTATAATTTCAGCTTTCTTTTGTTAATATTTTTCTGATTTACACATAACCAGGGTTTGAAAAATTTTATTCTATCTTATAAATACAAGTTCACAGAATTGAGCTTAAATATTTTATATTTTTTATATTCTACATTTTTTTTTCTGGACCTGTTTCTGTCACCTTATTGTGGACTTCTTGTTATATTAAACTTTATATATCATTTTTCCTTTGCCATTTTCTGCCTCATACCAAAAAATAAACAAAAAAAGATCAAAACAGTGTTTTGCCTGTTTTCTTGGCTGATTAGAAAGCTGTATACTGGATTTCTACTCTTTCAGTAATCACTGGTAATTTTTAACACACATTCAAAACCATAGAAAAGTGTTAGTCACTCAGTCAGGTCCAGGTCTTTGAGACCTCCATAGACTGCAGCCCTCCAGGCTCCTCTGTCCATGGAACTTTCTAGGCAGAATACTGGAGTGCCTATCCATTCCCTTTTCCAGGGGATCTTTCTGACCTAGGAATTGCCTTCTGGGTGAATTATTTTTTTCTGCTTCACTCATTCTCTCTTTGACTTGGTTCATCTAGAGTTTATTCTGCCCACTGTAATATTTTGTTTTTTAAATGACCATATTTCACTGCCGAAATTTCTAATTGTTTCTTTTCACATCATACTGTTTTGAGTGATTTAGTTTTCTAACTGATTGCTTTTTCTTTAATGGATGCTTTATTTTTATCTTTTTCAGGTTCTCCCTCATAGAGGGCTATGATCGTCCAATTACTTTTGCCTATTTCCTGACCCTTGGTAGTACAGCCCCACAGCTTCAGTTCTGAACTATTTTGTATTCTATTCATTCCTAATTCACAGTGATGTTTATAATGCTTTCAGTCTCTCATGACTGAATCTATGAATTTATGTTTTGTGTTCTTAATAAGGATCTGGGAGTAAATAAATACCTATCTAAAATGCATGAAAAGTATTTTAAGAGCACATGGCTTTATATAGGTTGGCACTGAAAGATCAAATCCAGAGTCTTCCCATTTTCCTTGCAGTCTTTAAATTCACTGCAAAGTTATCAGGCCCCAGGTCTGAACTATTAGAGAAATATCTGTTATATCTCATTTCAAAGATGGCTGTATTCCATGACATACCAGTAAAGTGATTTGGCTTGCCTTTAGATAAGAGAGTCAGTAAAATATGTAAACATAAGTCACATTGAGAACATTTTTTCCAGATGAACCCATATTCATCATAGAAGCATACCATGGTAAAAATTAGTCGATTATTTCAAGATTTTTGTGTATTCAAAGAAATATTTTCAATTTATTTATTCCTAGGATAAGCACTGAAAATCCTATGGAGCTGAAACAATTAGAATAAATAAAACTTTAAAGCTTTTGGGGGCGGTCCTAAGATGGTGGAGGAATAAGATGGGGAGACCACTTTCTCCCCTACAAATTCATTGAAAGATCATTTGGACGCTGAGCAAATACCACAAAACAACTTCTGAACACTCGCGGAGGACACCAGGCACCCAGAAAGGCAGCCCATTGTCTTCAAAAGGAGGTAGGACAAAATATAAAAGATAAAACGAGAGACAAAAGAGTTAGGGACAGAGATCCATCCCGGGGAGGAAGTCTTAAAAGAGGAGAAGTTTCCAAACACTAGGAAACCCTCTCATCAGCGGGTCTGTGGGGAGTTTTGGAATCTCAGAGGGCAACATAACTGGGAGGAAAAAGTAAATAAATAAAACCCACAGATTAAGTGCCTAACTGCAACTCCCAGCAGAGAAGTAGCCTAGACACTTGCATCCGCCACCAGAAAGCTGGGGCTTAACAGGGAGGCGCTGGCTGCACTGCTCAGGGTTAGGACCAGGCCTGAATGCTCTGAGGGCAATCTGAGGGAGCTAACCTGAGATAGTAACCCAAACTGTGGGATAGCCAGGGAGGGAAAAAAAAAGAAGAGAGAGAGAGAGAGAGAGAACTTTCCTGCAAAAAGCTCTAACCTAAAGCATTGCCAGACTGCTCACAGAACAAAGGACTGAGTGAATACCAGAGGAGAGTTAGCCAGCTGTGGACCAGCCCATCCCCCGCTGGAGACAGGGAGGCAGGTGGGTGACAGTCAGAGCCTGAAGGAAAGGGGAAAACTCAGCCCCAGAGACAGCATCCCCTAGCAAACTGTGAGCAGGCTCCCAGTTGCTAACCAAGTCTTCCTGGGATCCTGGACGGTTGATATCCATCAGGAGGGTCACAGCCAGAGATCAGCGCCTCAGAAGAGACAACAGCACACCTGAGACAGTGTTCCCACTGCGCACCCAGGACACTGAGCAGCTGGGACCGGGGAAGTGATAAAACTCACCGCCCAGCTGGGAAGAGTACGCTCGCCAAGCTTCTGATCGCCTGACCTTCTTGTACTTGAGAAGGGCACAAAATGCAGGCCCAACTGAGTCTGTGCCTTTGTGGAGTACCTGAGAATCTGAATCTGAGTGGCGGAGATCTGGGAAGTGCATGCAACCCAGGGCCTGCTTCAGACAGTTCCCTGGCAGAGCAACCTGGAGCCTGAGCAGTGTAGACTGGAAAGGCACACACGCCGTGAGTGGGAGGCAAACCCAGTGTGGCCCAGGCACTGTGAGCACTCCCCATACATGCCAGTGATATTTGTTTCCAGTGTTCCTCCCTCCCCGCAGCACAACTGAACAAGTGAGCCTAAATAAATGACCACCTTTGCCCCCTTGTGTCAGGGTGGAAGGTAGATACTGAAGAGACTTGCAAACAGAGGAAGCCAAAGTAAACAAAGAAGTGGGAACAGCTTTGGAAGTGACAGGTGCAACAGATTAAAACCCTGTAGTTAGCACTGGCTACATTGGAAGGGACCTATAGACCTTGAGAAGAAGTATAAGCTGGAACAAGGAACTATGTGAAACTGAACTGACCACACACTGCCCACAACAGCTCCAGAGAAATTCCTAGACATATTTTACCATTATCATTTTTAAATTAAACAATTTAAAAAAAATTTTTAAGTTCTTTATTACTCCTTTAATTTTCATTTTTAAACCTAATATTACCTTGGGAAAAAAAGACCCTATTTTTAAAGCAAATTTCATATTGTTTTATATAACTTTCATGATTTTGTTTTGCTTTTTTAGCACTGTATTTTTGAGAGTCTAACATCTACTCTAGATTTTTAACCTTTGCTTTTTGGTATTTGTTATCAATTCTGTACTTTAAGAAACCAAAATCAGTACCCATTTTAACTTAGGAGTGTGATTACTGGCTTGATTGCTCTCTTCCCTTTTGACACTCCTTTTTCCTCCCCAAGGGCCCCTCTATCTCCTCCTTCCCCCTTCTCTTCTCTACTTAACTCTGAGAATCTCTTTGGGTGTTCCAGGCTGTGGAGAAAACTTAGGGAACTGATCAGAGGTTAGATTGGTCCCTCTCCTTTTGACTGCCCCTCCTCTCCTCCTGGTCACCTCTATGTCCTTCCTCCCTCTTCTCTTCTCTATGGAACTCCGTGAACCTCTCGGAGTGTTCCAGACTGTGTACACAAATAGGAAATTGATTACTGGCTAGACTGGTCTCTCCCCTTTTGATTCCCCATCTTCTCCTCCTGGTCACCTCTAACTCCTTCCTGCCTCTTCTCTTCTTCATTTAACTCTGTGAACCTCTCTGGGTGTCCCTCATCGTGGAGAATCTTTTCTCCTTTAACCTAGATGTTTTATCATTGGACCTGTATGGATGGAGAAGTCTTGAGACTACTGTAAGAATAAGACTGAAAGCCAGAGGCAGGAGGCCTAAATCTGAAACTTGAGAATACCAGAAAATGCCTGAATTCAGGGACTATCAATCGACAAAAGCTCAGCCGAAAGCCTCCATACCTACACTGAAACCAAGCTCCACCCAAGAGCCAACAAGTTTCAGAGCAAGACATACTAAGCTAATTCTCCAACAAAGCAGGAACATAACCCTGAGCACAAAAATACAGGCGGCCAAAAGTCACACCAAACCCATAGACACCTTAAAACTCACTACTGGACACTTCATTGCACTCCAGAGAGAAGAAATACAGCTGCACCTACCAGAACACCGACGTGAGCGTCCCTAACCAGGAAACCTTGACAAGCCACTCGTCCAACACCATCCACAGGGTGGCTAATAAACACATGAAAAGATGCTCAACATCACTCATTATCAGAGAAACACAAATCAAAACCACAATGAGGTACCATCTCATGCAGATCAGAATGCCTACTATCAAAAAGTCTACAAACAATAAATGCTGGAGAGGGTATGGAGAAAAGGGAACCCTCTTACACTGTTGGTGGTAATGCAAACTAGTATAGCCACTATGGAGAAGAGTGTGGAGATTCTTTAGAAAACTGGAAATAGAACTGCCTTATGATCCAGCAATCCTACTGCTGGGCATACAACACACTGAGAAAATCAGAATTGAAAGAGACACGTGTACCCCAATGTTCATTGCAGCACTGTTTATAATAGCCAGGACATGGAAGCAACCTAGATGTCCATCGGCAGATGAATGGATAAGAAAGCTGTGGTACATATACACAATGGAGTATTACTCAGCTATTAAAAGAATGCATTTGAATCAGTTCTAATGAGGTGGATGATACTGGAGCCTATTACACAGAGTGAAATAAATCACAAAGAAAAACACCAATACAGTATATTAACACATATATATGGAGTTTAGAAAGATGATAATGATGACCCTATATGAGAGATAGCAAAAGAGACACAGATGTAAACAACAGACTGTTGGACTTTGTGGGAGAAGGCAAGGGTGGGACGATTTGAAAGAATAGCACTGAAACATGTATATTATCATATGTGAAATAGATTGCCAGTCCAGGTTCAATGCATGAGGCAGGGTGCTCATGGCTGATGCACTGGGATGACCCTGAGGGATGGGATGGAGAGGGAGGTGGGAGGGAGGGTCAGGATGGGGAACACATGTACACCCATGGCTGATTCATGTGAATATATGGCAAAACCCACCACAATATTGTAAAGTAATTAGCTTCCAATTAAAAAAAAAAACAAGCTTTAAAGCTTTAAGGAAGATTCTCAAATATTTTTCTGAAACACATATCATTTCACTAGGAAAAATAGCTAAAATAAAAGCAGTACATTTTTTCTCAGAGCTAATAATGAAATAAGCTGCATGTATAAGTCTTTATATTTTGGTAATAGGGTCTACACCATGTTTGGTGAGGATGGTAGGCATTATTTCCAGCCACAGTCTGATGATTTAGGTATTTCACACAGGGCAGACCAATCAGTAATGACACTTCACATACACACATCAATAGATTATTCCAATGGACATGTAATCCCAAGGAAACATGGGACCTGAGAAACAATTTTGACACATTGTAAATTTACCAGAGATTATGTCTGGAGACTTTGGTAGGCATCCTTGGCTTACCAAATGATTTAGCAATTTTTATTATATCTCATGAGATGATACTATTTAAATAGGCTAAATTTCATTTCCAAAAAATCTAAGTTTTAATAATGAAACAGCTTGTCTAGATTTCACACAATAGTGTACATATTTATCTCAATTAATCTACTTTAACACTGTATATAATACACATTTGTTACTGTGGTTGGTAATGTCTACTCAAGTCCTTTTCTTCTGATGCTGGTTACTCAGCCCAAGTGCAATCTGTCTTTCCTTTCATTTTTCTGTTCATTATAAAGTGACAAATTACTGGGGATCTCATGATCACTATCCATAAGACATGCACTTCAAATTGTTTTTATAAAATATTTTCCTGGACTAGATCCAGAGATCCCTAGCAATTCATCCCTAGCAATAGATCCCTAGCAATTCAAGCTCCTGACCTTGAGAAATCAATGGCCTAAAGCCACCCTGATCTCTGAGATCTCTTCTAAATTGGTATACCATCACACAGGGGATGATGATAGTCAGGGATGTGGTAGGAAGATTATTCATACTACCCTGGAATATACTCAGATATGGAACTTTTCTCAAGAAATTTTTTACTGCCTAAAACACTGATGTTTCCATAAATACTAAACTATATGCAAATGAAAACTCTTTGTAACTTATTTTTATAAATATAATAAATGAATATTTAATTTTTTAACACATTTTCTTCATTTAGAAACATCTTAGCATTGTATGTACAATCTTTATGATATTTAATTTCTCTAAATGGAAGAAGACAGTTATTAAGATAATTTTAAAAGAAGGATCTGGAGAGACAGATCACTTCAACATAAAAAACAAACCTGTTAGCTTATCTATAAATATGAAGCTCAAATATGTTAATCTTTATCTCATGTATTTTGGTTTTTTTAACTAGATGATATGCACAGAGAATTCTGACATTTAAGATCATTCATAAGTGAGAATGGAAGGACAGGGTCATATTAGTATCACTAAAATATATTTATCGCTGGATTTATGCTTTAAGTACTTTAGAGAGAAATATTTTAAATAATAAAGTCAATGTTTGAGTTAATATCTAACACAAAGCTTAACAAAATAAATAACTTCTTAGTTTAATTTACTTGTTTTATCAACAAGAATTCATTTATATTTCTAAGCTCAGCTAAAGAAAGATGCTAATACACCAATATATTTGCTCTCAAATGACTCACTATATAGAACCATTTTAGAATATATGAATATATAACAATACCTCAGTAATTTTAAGATCCATCTTATATATTCATTCTATTTTCAATTTTTAAGCAGTAAGCATTTAACTGGTAAGTGTAGCCAGTCCAAAGTCATAATCTTCTCTTACTTTGAATAAATGCTAGTATCTAGACCCAATACAATTTCAGTATAATTTGAAATCTCTATCCTAATCTTTGTAATGTCATCATTCGCATTTTATTTTATACAACGTTAGAACTTTTGAGGGACTGTGAAAAGCCTATGAAAAAGCCACAATGGTTCACCGGCTTTTTCAATGCAATTCAACTTTATCTAAAAGCTTCAATTTATCCTAGTTTTTGAAAAAAATGTTTCTTTTTCAGATTCATTCAATTTAGGTGTCTCTTCTCTAGCAAAGGCTGGGTCATGAAAGGACATAAACTGTGCTTCACCAAAACCCTAACAGTCTGTTCAATTTACCTCCTGAATCCGTCAGTTGTGGAATGTGTTTCAGTGTTTCTAGTTCCCTTATGAAAACCTTTATAATCATTGAGACAGTAATATTTAATAACATTTATATAAATGCAAACATCAAAAATATTAATATTAATAATGAAAGTGAAAATGAAATTCACTCAGTCATGTCCAACTCTTTGTGATCCCATGGACTATACAGTCCATGGAATTTTCTAGGCCAGAATACTGGAGTGAGTAGCCTTTCCCTTCTCCATGGGATCTTCCCAACCCAGGAATCGAACTGGGGTCTCCTGCATTGCAGGCGGATTCTTTACCAACTGAGCTATCAGGGAAGCCCAATATTAATAAATTAATAAATACATAAATAAGTTAAAGTTATTAACAAAATTTTCTCCAAAGTAGAGAAAAATTTACCATAAATCCTGACACCTAAGCATTTAATCATGTATTATAGACATTCCTTGATGGAAGCTGGGTGGATGAATAAACCCACAACAAGATCTAGGCACTGGATAACTCCATGCAGAATTAAGAAATTAATTAGGAGGAAGAGCCATAATTTGCAGAGTTGACATCTATTTTACTTTACTTGCATGTATCAATGGGAAGCAATTACAATTCAATTAAAATATTCAATTTTATTACTTTACTGACTGACCTTGAAGTTAATGCCTGTTTTATTTAATTGCATCATCTATGAATAAATGTTAACCCTACAATGTTATGCCCCATTATTTTCAATGCATTTTTCAACTTCTCAACTGAATTATATCAGTCAATTTATTGTCTACTGTCATGAGAGCAAGTGGAGGTTTATTTCTTTGTGACAGCCCAATATATGAGAGAAACATTACAAAATGTTTGATAATGCTATTTTTAACAGAGTCAAGAAAAATGAATTGTGTTCTCATTTCAACTTTTGTAGCCTAGACATTTACTGTAAAATCAGTAGGTGATATTAGAAAAGGTATAATCACTCTGAGAGCAATTTTTAGTCTGACTATAATTCTTGATAAATTTCATTGCAGGCAGAAATGGAACATCCCGTGTATCTTCAAAAGTTAAACACACACACACACACCCCTATTAATCTCTTCCTATTTTTACCAGGCTCTCTGGCTATCAGAATAAGTGGATTTCATCTAAAAAGTTCTAATGTTTTTGTTAGGGCTTCCCTAGTGTCTCCGTGGTAAAGAATCTGCCTGCAATGCAGGAGAGGACGAATTTGGTCCCAAGGTCTGGAAGATCCCCTGGAGGGAAATGGCAGACCACTCCAGTATTCTTGCCTAGAAAATCTCATGGACAGAGGAACCTAGTGGGCTACAGCTCATGAGATCTCAAAAGTCAGACACAACTTAGTGACTAAACCACAATCACCACCAATTTTTTTGTTCCCAGATTTCAATCGAACATACCATTATCTTACAATTGAGAATTTAATTAATGAAATCACTATATTAATGTCAAAAAGAACAAATAAGACTGATTATATGATCTCTAAAGCAAAAATTAGCTCAGATGTTTTGAAAGTTGACTATTTGGAAAAGGATCTTATTTCAATTTCCAATTTTCCACTTCTACAATTAGATTACTAAAAGCTTAGCTATCTTAGAGGGTATGTTAGGATTCATCTCAACATGTAACTTCTTTCTGAAATCTATGAACTGGTAGCTTACTTCAATATAAGGAGACTTATACAACATAACATAACATAAAGTTACTTATAGAACATAGTGTTCTTGCCTGGAGAATCCCAGGGACGGGGAAGCCTGGTGGGGCTGTTGTCTATGGGATCGCACAGAGTCGGACATGACTGAAGTGACTTAGCAGTAGCAGCAGCAGCAACATAAAGGAGATTCGGATACTTTATGGATTCACTTTTGAGATCCACAGAACCCATGAAATGAATGATCAAAAAATCATGTTAAATATAATTATGCAGTTAATGATAATCAATATTTGCTGATGATAGCCTAAATGGTCCTTTGTCTATTTTTAAAATACTATAAAGTTTTAATATGTAAAAAATGAATAAAAAGTGAAAGATGTGCAAATTAAAGAAATTTTTAAAGGGAGGATTTGAGATACTTATTAAAACTATTTAAGATATTTAACATAAATATCTTCCTAATTTTTCATATTAATTTTTGACATAATAAAAAGTGGAAAGTGAAAGAAGCCTGACAATGAGTAGAGATTGTTTAAAGAGGTGAAAGTTGAAGTTAAAAAAGCAGACAAAAGTCAAATCCTATGGATCTTTGTGTTTAATTTTAAAGAGTTTATACTTGACTGTAAGGTCAGAGAGAAGACAGAAGAATTCTAAGCCAAGGATGGCATGATCCAATTTAACCTTTACAAAGATTACTCTAGCTTCAGTCAAATTCATTGACAGGAAACAAGACTGACAGTAAGAAGGCAAATAAAGGAACTGCTGCAATAATTAGTGAGGCAGGACCTAACAGACAAAAGCAATAGGTATGGAAGGAAGAGAACAGATTTGAGAGCAACATATAGTAGGCAGGATACATATTACTTGCTGATGAATTGGGTCTGGTGAATAATACAGGAAAAAGAAAAGGCACAGATAGGGGTGGTCCTAAGATGACAGAGGAATAGGACAGAGAGATCACTTTCTCCCCCATAAATTCATTGAAAGAACACTTGAACGTTGAGCAAATACCACAAAACAACTTCTAAACGCTGGCAGAGGACACCAGGCACCCAGAAAGGCAGCCCATTGTCCTCAAAAGGAGGTAGGACAAATATAAAAGGTAAAAAGAGAGACAAAAGAGTTATGGATGAACCCGTCCCAGGCAGGAGTTGTAAAAGAGGGTAAGTTTCCAAACACCAGGAAACCCTCTCACCGGCGGATCTGTGGGGAGTTTTGGAATCTCAGAGGGCAACATAACCAGGAGGAAAAATAAATAAATAAAACCCACAGATTACATGCCTAACATCAACTCCCAGCGGAGAAGTAGCCCAGATGCTGTGTCTGACACCAGCAAGCAGGGGCTGAACAGGGAGGCACCAGCTGCATTGCTTAGGGTAAGGACTGGGCCTGAATGCCCTAAGGGCAATCTGAGGGTGCTAATGTGAGATAGCAACCCAAACTCAGAGAGAGAGACATTTCCGGCGGAAAGCCCTAACCTAAGGCACTGCAGGGCCCGCTCACAGAACAAAGGACTGAGCCAATTACCAGAGGAGACAGGTTGAGGACCAGCCCATCCCCCGCCAGAGACAGGGAGACAGGCAGGTGGCAGCCAGAGCCGGAAAAGGGCAATTTTGGCCCCAGAGATGGCATCCTGTACCAAACTGTGAGCAGGCTTCTAGTTGTTAACAAGTCTTCCTGGGATCCTGGACGGTTGACATACACTGGGAGGGTCGCAGCCAGAGATCAGCTCCCAAGAAGAGACACACGGCACACCTGAGACGGCGCTCCCACTGTGCACCAAGGAAACTGAGCGGCTGGGACGGGGGAGGTGATAAGACGCACCACACCTGGGGAGTGTGTGCCCACCAAACCCCTGGTCACCTGAACTGCTCGGACCTGGGAAGGGCACAAAACACAGGCCCAACTGAGTCTGTGCCTTTGTTGAGTACCCGAGAACCTGAACCTGAGTGGCTTAGACCTGGGAAGTGCATGCAACCCCGGGCCGGCTTTAGACAGTTCCCCTGCAGAGCAGCCTGGAGCCTGAGCAGTGTAGACTGAGAAAGCACACATGCTGTGAATGGGGGCAAACCCAGTGTGGCTGAGACACTGCAGCACTCCCCACACATGCCAGTGATATTTGTTGGCATTGTTCCTCCCTCCTCACAGTACGACTGAACAAGTGAGCCTAAATAAATGACCACCTTCACCCCCTTGTGTCAGGGCAGGAATTAGACACTGAAGAGACTTGGGAACAAAAGAAACCAAAATAAACAGAGGGAACCGCTTTGGAAGTGACAGGTACAACAGGTTAAACCTTGTAATTAGCATCGACTACATTTGGACTGCAAAGAGATCCAACCAGTCCATTCTAAAGGAGATCAGTTCTGGGTGTTCATTGGAAGGACTGATGCTAAAGCTGAAACTCCAGTACTTTGGCCACCTCATGTGAAGAGTTGACTCAGTGGAAAAGACCCTGATGCTGGGAAGGATTGGGGGCAGGAGGAGAAGGGGACGACAGAGGATGAGATGGCTGGATGGCATCACCAACTCAATGGACATGAGTCTGAGTAAACTCCAGGAGTTGGTGATGGACAGGGAGGCCTGGCGTGCTGCGATTCATGGGGTTGCAAAGAGTCGGACACAAATGAGCGACTGAACTGACTGACTGTAAGCTGGAACAAGGAACTATCTGAAACTGAGCTGAACCTACACTGCCCACAACAGCTCCAGAGAAATTCCTACACATATTTTACTATTATCATTAAATTTTTTTTAATATTTAATTTTAAAAAATTTTAAAGTCCTATATTACTCCTTTCATTTTCATTTTTATAACCTACTATCACCTTGCCAAAAAAAGGACCCTATTTTTAAAGCAAACTTCATATATAGTTTTTATAACTTTTGTGATTTTTTTTTTTAATATTGTATTTTTGAGAGTCTAACCTCTGCTCTAGATTTTTAATCTTTGCTTTTTGGTATTTGTTATCAATTTTGTACCTTTAAGAATCCAATCCTCAGTACCCATTTTTACTTAGGAGTGTGATTACTGCTTGATTGCCCTCTCCCCCTTATTACTCTCCTTTTTTCCCCTAGGTCATCTCTACCTCCTCCCTCCCTCTTCTCTTTTCTACCCAACCCTGTGAATCTCTCTGGGTATTTCAGGCTGTGGAGAACACTTAGGGAACTGATTACTGGCTAGATCTGTCACTCTTCTCTTGATCCACGCCCCCACCTCTCCTTCTGGTCACCTCTATCTCCTTCCTCCCTCTTCTCTTCTCTATGTAACTCTGTGAACCTCTCTGGCGTTCCAGGCTGTGGAGAGCACATAGGGATTTGATTACTGGCTAGATTGCTCTTTCCCTTTTGGATCCCCGCGCCACCCCCCCTTCTCCTCCTGGTCACCTCTATCTCCCTCCTCCCTCTTCTCTTTTTCATGTAACTCAGTGAACCTTTCTGGGTGTTCCTCATTGTGGAGAATCTTTTCTCCTTTAACCTAGATGTTTTATCATTGGACCTGTATGGATGGAGAAGTCTTGAGACTACTGTAAGAATAAGACTGAAAACTAGAGGCAGGAGGCTTAAGTCCAAAACCTGAGAGCACCAGAGAACTCTTTACTTCAGGGAACATATATCAATAAGAGCTCATCCAAAAGCCTCCATACCTACACTGAAACCGAGCTCCATCCAAGAGCCAACAAGTTTCAGAGCAAGACATACTAAGCTAATTCTCCAACAAAGCGGGAACATAACCCTGAGCACAAAAATACAGGTGGCAAAAAGTTACACCAAACCCAGAGACACCTCAAAACTCACTATTGGACACTTCATTGTACTCCAGAGAGAAGAGATCTAGCTCCACCCACCAGAACACCAACGCGAGCTTCACTAACCAGGAAACCTTGACAAGCCACTCGTCCAACCCCAACCACAGGGAGGAACCTCCACAATAAAGAGGAACCACAAACTGCCAGCATACAGAAAGGCCACCCCAAACACAGCAACCTAAACAAGATGAAAAGGCAGAGAAATACTCAGCAGGTAAAGGAACATGATAAATGCCCACCAAACCAAACAAAAGAGTAGGAGATAGGGAGTATATGTGAAAAAGAATTCAGAATAAAGATAGTAAAAATGATCCAAAATTTTGAAAACAAAATGGAGTTACAGATAAATAGTCTGGAGACAAGGATTGAGAAAATGCAAGAAAAGTTTAACAAGAACCTAGAAGAAATAAAAAAGAGTCAATCAATAATGAATAATGCAATAACTGAGATCAAAAGCACTCTGGAGGGAACTGAGGCAAAAGACAGGATAAGTGATGTAGAAGATAGAATGGTAGAAATAAATGAAGCAGAGAGAAAAAAAGAATTGAAAGAAATGAGGATAACCTAGAGATCTCTGAGACTATGTCAAATGCCCCAACATTTCAATCATAGGAGTCCCAGAAGAAGAAGACAAAAAGAAAGGCCATGTGAAAATACTTGAGGAGATAATAGTTGAAAACTTCCCTAAAATGGGGAAGGAAATAGTCACCTAAGTCAAAGAAACCCAGAGAATCCCAAACAGGATAAATCCAAGATGAAACACCCCAAGACACATATTAATCAAATTAACAAAGATCAAACACAAAGAACATATATTAAAAGCATCAAGGGAAAAACAACAAATAACACACAAGGGGATTCCCATCAGGCTAACATTTGATCTTTCAATAGAAACTCTTCAGACCAGATGGGGATGGCAGGACATACTTAAAGTGATGAAAGAGAAAAACCTACAACCCAGATTACTGTATCCAGCAAGAATCTTATTCAAATATGAAGGAGAAATCAAAAGCTTTACAGACAAGCAAAAGCTGAGAGAATTCAGCACCACCAAACCAGCTCTTCAACAAATGCTAAATGATCTTCTCTAAACAGGAAACACAGAAAAGGTGCATAAACTTGAACCCAAAACAACAAAGAAAATGGCAATGGGATCATACTTATCAGTAATTACATTAAATGTAAATGGGTTGAATGCTACAACCAAAAGACAAAGACTGGCTGAATGAATACAAAAACAAGACCACTATATATGCTGTATACAAGAGACCTACCTCAAACCTAGGAACACATACAGACTGAAAGTGAAGGGCTGGAAAAAGATATTTCACGCAAATTGAGACCAAAAGAAAGCAGGAGTAGCAATAGTCATATCAGATAAAATAGACTTTGAAATAAAGGCCGTGAAAAGAGACAAAGAAGGACACTACATAACGATCAAAGGATCAATCTAAGAAGAAGATATAACAATTATAAATATATATGCACCCAACATAGGAGCACTGCAATATGTAAGGCAAATGCTAGCAAGTATGAAAGGGGAAATTAACAGTAACACAATAATAGTGGGAGACTTTAATACCCCCTCACACCTTTGGATACATCAACTAAACAGAAAATTAGCAAGGAAACACAAACTTTAAATGATACAATGGACCAGTTAGACCTAACTGATATCTATAGGACATTTCACCCTAAAACAATTAATTTCACCTTATTCTCAAGTGTACACAAGAGCTTCTCCAGGAGAGATGACATCCTGGGCCATAAATCTAGCCTTGGTAAATTTAAAAAAATTAAAATCATTCCAAGCATCTTTTCTGATCACAATGCAATAAGATTAGATGTGAACTACAGGAAAAAAAACTATTAAAAATACAAACATATGGAGGCTAAACGACATGCTTCTGAATAACCAACAAATCACAGAAGAAATAAAAAAAGAAATCAAAATATACATAAAGGAATGAAAGTGAAAATACAACAACCCCAAACCTATGGGACACTGTAAAGGCAGTGCTAAGAGGAAGGTTCATAGTAATACAGGCTTACCTCAAGGAACAAGAAAAAAGTCAAATAACCTAAATCTACACCTAAAGCAAGTAGAAAAGGAAGAAATGAAGAACCCCATGGTTAGTAGAAGGAAAGAAATCATAAAAATTAGGGCAGAAATAAATGCAAAAGAAAAAAAAGAGACCATAGCAAAAATCAACAAAGCTAAAAGCTGGTTCTTTGAGAAGATAAATAAAATAGACAAACCACTAGCCAGACTCATCAAGAAACAAAGGGAGAAGAATCAAATCAACAAAACTAGAAATGAAAATGGAGAAATCACAACAGACAACACAGAAATACAAAGGATCATAAAAGACTACTATCAGCAACTATATGCCAATAAAATGGACAATTTGGAAGAAATGGACAAATTCCTAGAGAAGTATAACTTTCCAAAACTGAACCAGGAAGAAACAGAAAATCTTAACAGACTCATCACAAGCACGGAAATTGAAACTGTAACCAGAAATCTTCCAGCAAACAAAACCCCAGGACCAGACAGCTTCACAGCTCAATTCTACCAAATATTTAGATAAGAGCTAACACCTATCCTCCTCAAACTCTTCCAGAAAATTGCAGAGGAAGGTAAACTTTCAAACTCATTCCATGAGGCCACCTTCACCCTAATACCAAAACCAGACAAAGATGCCACAAGAGAAGAAAACTACAGGCCAACATCACTAATGAACTTAGATGCGAAAATCCTTAAAATTCTAGCAAACAGAATCGAACAACATATTAAAAAAATCATATATCATGACCAAGTGGGCTTTATCCCAGGGATAAATATGCACAAATCTTTAATATGCACAAATCAACAAAGTTATACATCACATTAACAAACTCAAGTATAAAAACCAAATGATTATCTCAATAGATGCAGAGAAAGCCTTTGACAATATTCAACATTCATTTATGATAAAAATCGTCCAGAAAACAGGCATAGAAGGAACATATCTCAACATAATAAAGGCTATATATGACAAACCCACAGCAAACATTATCCTCAATGGTGAAAAATTGAAAGCATTTCCCCTAAAGTCAGGAACAAGACAAGGATGCCCACTCTCACCATTACTATTCAACATAGTTTTGAAAGTTTTGGCCACAGCAGAAAAAGAAATGAATCCAGATTGGAAAAGAAGTAAAACTCTCACTGTTTGCAGATGATATGATCCTCTACATAGAAAACCCTAAAGACTCCACCAGAAAATTACTAGAGGTAATCAATGAATATAGTAAAGTTGCAGGATATAAAATTAATGCACAGAAATCCCTTACATTCCTATACACTAACAATGAGAAAACAAATAGAAATTAAGGAAACAATTCCATTCACCACTGCAACAAAAAGAATAAAATACTTAGAATAAATGTACCTAAAGAAACAAAAGACCTACATATAGAAAACTGCAAAACACTGATGAAAGAAATTAAAGATGACACAAATAGATGGAGAAATATACCATGTTCATGGATTGGAAGAATCAATATAGTGAAAATGAGTATACTACTCAAAGCAATCTATAGTTTCAATGCAATCCCTATCAAGCTACCAACGGTATTTTTCACACAACTAGAATAAATAATTTCACAATTTGTATGGAAAAAGAAAAAAACCTCGAATAGCCAAAGCAATCTTGAGAAAGAAGAAGGGAACTGGAGGAGTTAACCTGCCTGACTTGAGCCTCTACTACAAAGCTACAATCATCAAGACAGTATGGTACTGGCACAAAGACAGAAACATAGATCCATGGAACAAAACAGAAAGCCCAGAGATAAATCCATGTACCTATGTACACCTTATCTTGGACAAAGGAGGCAAGAATACCCAATGGAGAAAAGACAATCTCTTTAACAAGTGGTGCTGGGAAAACTGGTCTACCTCTTGTAAAAGAATGAAACTAGAACACTTTCTAACATCATACACAAAAATAAACTCAAAATGGATTAAAGACATAGATGTCAGACCAGAAACTATAAAACTCCTAGAGGAAAACATAGGCAAAACACTCTCTGACATGAATCACAGCAGGATCCTCTATGATCCACCTCCCAGAGTAATGGAAACAAAAGCAAAAATAAACAAATGGGACCTAATTAAGTTCAAAAGCTTTTGCACAATGAAGGAAACTATAAGCAAGGTGAAAAGACAGCCTTCAGAATGGGAGGAAATAATAGCAAATGAAGCAACTGACAAAGAATTAATCTCCAAAATATACAAGCAACTCCTGTAGCTCATTTCCAGAAAAATAAGCGACCCAATCAAAAAATGGGTCAAAGAACTAAACAGACATTTCTCCAAAGAAGACATACAGATGGCTAATAAGCACATGAAAAGATGCTCAACATCACTCCTTATCAGAGAATCGCAAATCAAAACCACAATGACGTACCATCTCATGCAGGTCAGAATGCTTGCTATCAAAAAGTCTACAAACAATAAATGTTGAAGAGGGTGTGGAGAAAAGGCAACCCTCTTACACTGTTGGTGGGAATGCAAACTAGTACAGCCACTATGGAGAAGAGTGTGGAGATTCCTTAAAAAACTGAAAATAGAGATGCCATACGACCCAGCAATCCCACTGCTGGGCATACACACTGAAGAAATCAGAATTGAAAGAGACACGTGTATCCCAATGTTCATTGCAGCACTGTTTACAATAGCCAGGACATGGAAACAACCTAGAGATCCATTGGCAGATGAATGGATAAGAAAGCTGTGGTACATATACACAATGAAATATTACTCAGCTGTTAAAAAGAATACATTTGAATCAGTTCTAATGAGGTGGAAGAAACTGGAGCCTATTATACAGAGTGAAGTCAGAAAGAAAAACACCAATACAGTATACTAACGCATATATATGGAATTTAGAAAGATGGTAACAATGACCATATATGCGAGACAGCAAAAGAGACACGCATGTATAGAACAGTCTTTTGGATTTTGTGGGAGAAGGCGAGGGTGGTATGATTTGAGACAATAGCATTGAAACATATATATTATCATATGTGAAACAGATCACCAGTCCAGGTTTGATGCATGAGACAGAATGCTCAGATCTGGTGCACTGGGGTGACCCTGAGGGATGGGATGGGGAGGGAGGTAGGAGGGGGGTTCAGCATGGGGAACACATGTACACCCATGGCTGATTCATGTCAATGTATAGCCCAAACCACTACAATATTGTAAAGTAATTAGCCTCTAATTAAAAATTTAAACAATTGCATTTTACTCAAACACACACACACACACACACACACACACACACACACACACAAGAAAAGGCAAAGATAATTCACAGGTTTCTTACTTGTCAAAGTAAAACATGGTGTCAACAAACATGATTTACTTCAGATATAAAACAGAACACAAGACAGTTTGGGAAGTAAAATAAAGGGCAAATTCAATTTTAGACATGAGTTTGAGGTTTCAGGGAATCAACCAAGAAGAGGTATTTGTCAATTAGGAAAATGGGGTGAGAGCCTAGCACAGAAGTCTGGGCTGAGGATACTAATACAGAAACAGATGACATGAGATGAAATCACTCAAGGAGAATTTGTAAAGGAGAAAATAAAATATACGTAAGAGCTTGGAGGAACATCAAACTTTGATAGCCACAGCAATCAGAGAACTGTTCAAAATACAGATTTTATCTGATCATCTTCATTTTAAAATCCTTTATTTGTACTTCTGGGCAAGATGGTTATATGAGCACTGGCATTCAGTTCTTTCCTTTTCTTCCTTTTCTTCTGTGATGGTTAATTTTACATGTTAACCTGAGTTGACCATGGGATGCCCAGATGAAACATTTTTTCTGAGTGTGTCTGTGGATGACACTGGCATTTGAATCAGTAGTCTCAGTAAATTGCCCTCTCCAACATGGGTGAGCAATACTCAATCTGTTGAAGCCCTAAATAGAGTAAGGGGCAGAGGAAAGAGGAATTGACCCCCCCTTTTTTTTTATTGCCTCACTGCTTGAACTGGGACATTCATCTCCTCTTCTGCTTTCAGACTGGACTGTACATTAGTGGATCCTCCGGTTCTGAAGCCTATGAACCTGAACTGAGTTATACTACTGGCTTTCCTGGATTTCCAATTTACAGACAGTAGACTGTGGGACTTCACAGCCTCCATAATTATGTGAGCCAGCACCTCATAATACACCTCTTTTTATATCATGTTGGTTTTCTCTGGAGAATCCTGACTAATACATGTCCTCTCCATTACAAACTCCACTTAAAAGATCACTGAATAAAGGAAGAGGAAAGTATCAGCACTGAAATTGCCCAAAATTTGAACTAAATTTGTTTGCTTGAGTGAAGTTGGAATCAAATTCAGAAGAAAATCTGTCCTAAGACATTTCCAGTGAAAGAATAACTTGCTACAAAGAGAGTACAGGTGACTCCAGAGAACCCTGATTATTGTCCATACCTTAGATTGTACACTGTGAGACGCAAATCTCACCTGGTTTTTATGTAAATTTACAGTCTCTGATCCATAAACATTTCTAAATATTTACCTACATATGTTTGAGATATCAACCAATACAATAGTACTTTTCTGAAAGAGAATTTGTCAGAGGCCAAAGCCCAACAAACGTTATAACATATTCTTGTTCCAAGCAGTTTTAATACATAAACATTGGGCTCACATCTGAGATGGAAAAGTTTCACTTTCCAACCATTGCAGATATAGAATGATATTGAAATATTCCTATACACAAATATCTGCTTAGGCAATACAGTTATTAAATAGTCTTACTACTAAATAGAAAAACAGAAGAAGGCTCAAAGATTTATCTTTCCAGGAGGAATTTTCAGTTAATTGTTATATATTAACATGAAAGTTCTAGTGTAAACTGACTAACATAGTCATAAAGGTTACTATAGAGGGACAAGTTTTATAATAATATGCATTAAAATAAGATTTTATATATTTGTGAATATTGTGTTTTGTATATTTTAAAGAATAAAGGGAATTGTAGAGTTGAAGGCAGAAAGGTTCAAGAATTATAATACAGTACATACTTTTTGGAAGGCAATACACACACACATATATGTATACGTACAGAGAAGCTCGGGATGAAGAGAATCTTAATGTATTCAAAAATTCAAAGCCTATATCCATACTAGAACCAAACAGTCATATGAGTAACATTTTTAGACCAGCCTGCCCTACCTGGTGAAGAAAAGATGGGCTTTTCAGCCATAAAATGAACAAAATCAGCATTTATTTCCTCTGCTGTAATATATATGCTGCCTAAGCCAGCACTCTTCTGCTGTTGTAATCTGCTACTTTCCTTTACAGACTGAGCAAAAAGCACTCTATTCAGAGATGAGGACTAGTAGTGTTTGTATTTGAACCTTAAGGAAACATTCTATTGCATATACTCAAAATCTAATATTTAAGCCTTGATTTTCTTTTCTTTCAATTTAAAATGGTATTTACAACACATTTGCAAGATACACACAAGATGGCAGAGTAGAAGGACGTGCATTCATCTTCTCCTGAGAGAACTCCGAAACTGCAACCTGCTGCTGAACAACCATTGACAGGAAAATGTTGGATCCCACCAAAAAAAAAAAAAAAAAAAAAACCCACATCCAAGGACAAAGGAGAGGCCCCAGCACAACCCACCAGAGATGCTCAGGTGGGTCAAACAAAAGCTTATGTGCACCAGGACCCAGATATTCCACAGAGACTGAGCCAGACCTGACTTTGAGTGTTTGAGTGACTACTGCAGATGCACGGGTCAGCAGTGGCCTGCCACAGGGACAGGGGCTCTGAGTGCAGCAGACCTGGGACATGTGGTGTGTGGCATAAGCCCTCTTTCTTGGAGGAGGTTGGTATTACCCCACCATAGAGCCACCAAGCAGATGACCTACACACTGCAGAACAATTATACCAAAGAAACTCTCACACTGTTAAGAAAGTTCTAGGACCCACAACAGATTTCCCAACTTGGGGATCTGGCAAAGGGACTGAGAACCCCCAGGGAATTTGACTTTGGAGGCCAGTGGAATTTGATTACAGAACTTCCATAGGACTGGGGAAACAGATTCTTGGAGGGCACAAACAAAACCTTGTGCACACCAGGATACAGGAAAAAGGAACAGTGTCCCCACAAAATACTGAGCCAGACTTGCCTGTGAGAGTCCAGGAGTCTCAGACAGAGGCATGGGTCAACAGTGGCCTGATATGGGGTCAGGAGCACTGAATACAATAGTGTAGGCATAAGTTCTTTTGAAAGAGGTCACCATTACCATTGCCACCATTACCCACCCCTACCATAGTTAGGACAAACAACAGGGAGGAAACACTGCCCGCCCATCAATAGAGAACTGGATTAAAGATTTGCTGACCCCACCCATCAAAATAAGACCCAGATTCCCCCACAGTCAACCTCTCCCATCAGGAAGCTTCCACAAGCCTCCTATCCTTATCCATCAGAGGCCAGACAGAATGAAAACCACAATCACAAAAAACTAATCAAACAGATCACATGGATCACAGCCTTGTCTAACTCAATGAAACCATGAGCCATGCTGCGCAGAGCCACCCAAGACAGATAGGTCATGGTGGAGAGTTCTAATAAAATGTGATCCACTGGAGAAGGGAATGGCAAACCACTTCAGTATTCTTGCCTTCAGAACCCAAGAACTGTATAAAGGCAAAAAGATATGACACTGAAAGATGAACTCCGCAGGTTGGTAGGTGCCCAATATGCTGCTCGAGAAGAGTGGAAAAATAACTCCAGAAAGAATGAAGAGACGAAGTCAAAGTGAAAACAGCTCACAGTTGTGGATGTGACTGGTGATGAAAGTAAAGTCTGATGCTGTAAAGAACAATATTGCATAGGAACCTAGAGTTATGTCCATGAGTCAAGGTAAATTAGAAGTGGTCAAACAGGAGATGAAAAGAGTGAACATCAATGTTACAGGAATTAGTGAACTAAAATGGACTGGAATGGCCAAATTTAATTCAGATGACCATTATATCTACTACTGTGGGCAAGAATCCCTTAGAAGAAATGGAGTAGCCCTCACAGTCAACAAAAGAGTCCAAAATGCAGTACTTGGGTACAATCTCTAAAGTGACAGAATGATCTCTGTTCGTTTCCAAGGCAAACCATTCAATATCACAGTAATCCAAGTCTATGCCCCAACACTAATGCTGAAGAAGCTGAAGTTGAATGGTTTTATAATGATGTACAAGACCTTCTAGAACTAACATCCAAAAAAGACATTCTTTTCACCATAGGGGACTGGAATGCAAAAGTAGGAAGTCAAGAGATATCTGAAGTAACAAGCAAGTTTGCCTTGGAGTACAAAATGAAGCAGGGCAAAGACTAACAGAATTTTGCCAAGAGAATGCACTGGTCATAGCAAATACCCTCTTCTAACAACATGCTAGAGACGACTCTACACATGGACATCACCACATTGTCCACACCAATTTCACACTGATTATATTCTTACAGCCAAAGATGAAGAAGCTATATACAGTCAGCAAAAACAAGACCGGGAGCTGACTATGGCTCAGATCATGAACTCCTTATTGCCAAATTCATACTTAAATTGAAGAAAGTAGGGAAAACCACTAGACCACGCAGTTCAGTTCAGTTCAGTGGTTCAGTCGTGTCTGACTCTTTGCAACCCCAAGGACCGCAGCACACCAGGCCTCCCTGTCCATCACCAATTCCCAAAGTTTACGTGACTGATAGCACATTTGGGAGATATTAAACGTTTCGATTTCTATGTTTCAATACTTGAGCTAGAAATTCTATGCTAAAGTACTTTGTATAAAGGTAAAAATATATTTCTAGTAGCAATTAACTAAGCTTGAATGCACATTAAGTAACCTTTTTTAAACAAATAATTATTTGAACAAAGTTCAGGTGTAAAAAATGTTATGCTAACCACAGAATATGAAAGAATAATGGAATCTGCTTTTAACCTTCACCGTTCAGCATTATTTTCTAGGAAGACTATTGCTTGTGAATGATTTTAATTATGTCCATTATTATCCAGATAAATGACAGAAGAGTGCAATGTGTAGAAGCAATAATTAATATGCCTTATCTTGGCTTATTTGGGCAGTTATAAAAGAAAAAGCAGATTAATGCATCGTATAGGAAATTACTGTAGGTGAGTATGTGTAGGAGTAAAATTCAGCAATTGGGACATTTGCACAATTGTAGCTTATTTTCTAATTAGTATGGGCATCTCTTAATGTTAACCTAATGAGTGAAACTTTAAAAGAAATACGTTCAAAACTTGAAGAGAAGAAATGGTTAGCAGCTTTCTAAGAGGAAAGTAAGGGAGTTAAAAATAATCCAGGCTGCTTGGAAGACATAAAGGGACAGTAACAATAAGAGATATACAGTGTGCCCATTATTTGAAAGGTCAAAGGGAAATCTATGGATAGTTTAAAAAAACCTGGAAATAATTTCACAGAGTCACTTATGAATACATTGAAAGTATTTAGAACATTTTTTTCACATTTGTGTTTTTTGTTCTGAGTTAAATACCAAAAATATATTGTTGGGGAAAAAAAGAATTTGAAAATTAAAAGGACAAAAAAATTACAACATGAAGTAGCCGACATGAGTGGCTGGACTAACTGCTGAGTTTCTCCCCATCAGTGAAGACTTGCAATAAGGACAAGTAAGAGGATAAGAAGCAGCAGAGAAATTTAATTCCGTTTTATTTGACATTGACCTTTGCTGCACAGCATAGTGGGGAAACGACTATTCCAAGGGCACTTTCTGAGAAAATCAGTGGGGGTAGTAGCAGAGAGCAATCTCCTAGGAGGAAATAATAGAGCAACTTGAGAAATTCCACAGTAATAAATCACCATGGCCAGATGGTATTCAACTGAGAGTTTCTGAAGGAAATAAAGTGTGAAATGGCTCCACTACAGATGAGAATATGCAATGTATTCAGAAAATCACAACTGTTTTCAAATACTGCCATTTTTCTAATATGGTAGTTTTTCTGTAAGAAATAAAAACAATCAAATTACAATTTATAGACGTACAGACCAGTGTCTCTCCTGGTGATAATGGAGAAGCTGATAGAGTCTAATTAAGAATAGCTTCCTTCAACCAGGATAAGGTTAACCTGCTAAGGTCAAATCACCCACTGAGTCTATAAAGAGAACACTGTTTCTCTCCATCCTATTAAACTTATCTGGAAATGTCAATAAAATACTAGATAGAAGTAAACCAGTAAATGTAATTTATTTGGGAATTACATGAAGCTTTTAACAAGGTCACATGAGACTACTGGGAAAAATAAATAAGCACAGTCTTTGGGAAGAGAGGCCACAAGAGAAACTTCAGTCATTAATTGTAAAACTTGCTAAGTAATGAAAACAAAGTTTCAGGGACAATTTCTCTTTTCTTCCCTAACACTGCGTTACCTCTTCCAGACACATATAGATCACCTTTGGTTTAAAAAACAAATAATAATTTCACTATAGACAAGATGTGGAGTAACAGTAGGTACCCTACATGCATAGTTGCTTAGTCGTGTCCAACTCCGTGATCTTATGGACTGTAGCCCACCAGGCTTCTCTGTCCATGGGATTTTCTAGGCAAGACTACTGGAGTGCCTTGCCATGCCCTCCTCCAGGGGATCTTCCTGACCTAGGGATCGAACCCAGGTCTCCTGTATAGCAGTTGGATTCTTTACCATCTGAGACACCAGGGAAGCCCAAGAATATTGGAGTGGATAGACTATCCCTTCTCCAGGGGATCTTCCAGACTCAGGAATCAAACTAGGGTCTCCTGCACCACAGGCAGATTCTTTACCGGTTGAGCTACCACGGAAGCCCATAGGGAAATGTCTTTCCAAATCATGTGCTTCCAAATCAAGAAAAACAAACAAACATATAGTAAGAGACCAACGGGCAAGGGTAAAATAAGCACGTAACAAAATTTTTACCTAACAAGTGGAATCTGAAAACCATAACTAGTTTAAATTTCTCATCATGTTCCATGTAAGCTTCAGATTTTAATGAAAACTAAGAAGTCATAATTAGACTGATTTTTATGTATTTAAATGAGGGCTGTCACCTTCACAGTGGCCACCTTTGCACAGTATATATGCTTTTTCCAGTAGAATACATATTCGCCTTTAATCAATCCATTTCCAAAATTCTCTCTATAGAACTGCCCTCAGAGCAAGTGGCATATTGTTCTAAAGTTACCTAATGGGGGCAAACCTCTACCCTTCATGAATAGAGCCATGAATACAGTCTTTGGGGAAGGATGGAATTTCCTCCCAGAAGCAACCTTAGTCAGCTCAGTTCTACAACCTCAGATTACTTCTGTTTCAGCATGACGGGACAGGTTTACATAAGGAAGAGCAAGGGCATGAAGTAGAAGTTGAAGAAAGTCACACAAGGGCCTATGGCAACCTCCTAATGCCACTACTTGACAGCTCCAAATGTCAAAAAGTTCTGATACCAAACCAAGATTTGCTTCACTATACGGCTTCCACTTTCTCTTAGAATTGTTCTCTGAAGCCACAGAAAGTATCAGTAGACTTTCAAATACTATAAGTAAAGTCGTTCAGTTGTGTCCAACTCTTTGTGACCCCATGGACTGTAGCCTACCAGGCTCCTCTGTTCATGGGATTTTCCAGGCAAGAGTAAAGGAGTGGGTTGCCATTTCCTTCTCCAGGGGATCTTCCCGACCCAGGGATCAAACCCGGGTCTCCAGCATTGCAGACAGATGCTTTACCATCTGAGCCACCAGGGAAGCCCTCAAATATTATGGACTGCTATAAAAATTGCCATTCTCCTTGGCCCAGTAACCTGCTGCCTTCACTTCAGCCTAAATATATGGCTCCTTTAAATAGTCCTCACAAAAGCAAAAGAGTCCCAGAAAAACACCTGCTGCTGCTGCTAAGTCACTTCAGTCGTGTCCAACTCTGTGTGACTCCATAGATGGCAGCCCACCAGGCTCCCCTGTCCCTGGGATTCTCCAGGCAAGAACACTGGAGTGGGTTGCCATTTCCTTCTCCATTGCATGAAAGTGAAAGTGAAGTTGCTCAGTCATATCCGACTCTTAGCAACCCCATGGACTGCAGCCTACCAGGCTCCTCCGTCCACGGGATTTTCCAGGCAAGAGTACTACTTCTGCTTTATTGACGATGCCAAAGCCTTTGGCTGTGTGGATCACAACAAACTGTGGAAAATTCTTCAAGAGATGAGAATAACAGATCATCTTAGCTGCCTCCTGAGAAATCTGCATACAGATTAGAACTGTACATGGAGCAGACTGGTTCCAAATTGGGAAAGGAGTACGTTAAGGCTGTATATTGACACCCTGCTTATTTAACCTATATGCAGAGTACATCATGTGAAATGCCAGGCTGCATGAAGTACAAGCTGGAATCAAGATTGCCAGGAGAAATAACAATAACCTCAGATATGCAGATGATACCACCCTTATGGCAGAAACCGAAGAGGAACTAAAGAGCCTCTTAATGAAAGTGAAAGAGGAGAGTGAAGAAGTTGGCTTAAAATTCAACATTCAGAAAACTAAGATCATGGTATCCGGTCCCATCACTTCATCACAAATAGATGGGGATACAATGGAAACAGTGAGAGTTTATTTTGGGGGGCTCCAAAATCATTGCAGATGGTGACTGCAGCCATGAAATTAAAAGACACTTGCTCCTTGGAAGAAAAGCTATGACCAATCTAGATAGCATATTAAAAAGCAGGGACATTACCAACAAAGGTCCATGTAGTCAAAGCTATGGTTTTTTCAGTAGTTATATATGGATGCGAGAGTTGGACTATAAAGAAAGCTGAGCACCGAAGAATTGATGCTTTTGAACTGTGGTGTTGGAGAAGACTCTGGAGAGCCCCTTGGACTACAAGGAGATCCAATCAGTCCATCCTAAAGGAAATCAGTCCTGAATATTCATTGCAAGGACTGATACTGAAGCTCAAACTCCAACACTTTGGCCACCTGATGGGAAGAACTGACTCATTTGAAAAGACCCTGATGCTGGAAAAGATTGAAGGCCGGAGGAGAAGGGAATGACAGAGGATGGGATGGTTGGATGGCATCACTGACTCAATGGACTTGAGTTTGAGTAAGCTCCAGGAGTTGGTGATGGATGGGGAAGGCTGGCATGCTGCAGACCATGGGGTCACAAAGAGTTGGACACGACTGAGTGACTGAACTGAACTGAACTAAATGGTCCTCCAGTGGCACCATTTCTTGTCCCTTCAGTGTTCTGGTCACTCACCACTCACTAAATTATAGGTGTTTCTGTGTCCCATCTTACTCTAATCTTTCCCCCAGTTTAAAAAAGCAATTTCCATTCCTTAAAGGAAATACAAGAAACATAAAACAAAATTTTTAAATTTTTCATATTTAACACTTTCTGGAGATATTTGCTGCTAATCCATCATTGGTTTTATTTTCAGGGTTCCCCGCCACCAAGGAATACATTTCGCCTAGTCTGAAGATCCTGATATTCATCCTGTTTGTTAATGCAACCCCTCATATTCCCTTAGCTGCTTCAGGACCGAGTTTGTACCTACAATGTACACATGTAAGTGTAAAATCAAAACCTCAAAGATTTTTCTCTCAAGTCCTAGTGTTAAGCAATATCGCACCCATTCTATGTTTTGAAGTTGGTTTTAGGGATTAAAAACCAGAACTCTGTATATTTACCTCTATTACATTTCACCTGGTCAGCTTTAGTCTCTAGTTCCAGCCAATAATGCGAGTCAGTATTCTGATTCTATCATTCAAAGTATTAGTGATCCCAAGAACCTTAGTGTCACAGATTTAATCAGCATACCATGCAACTGCTCATTCAAATAATTGTTTAAGAGAATGAAAGAGCAGAATAGAGAAAGAATGATGTGATACATCAACATGGGCCTTCCTACATGTTGATACTAACGTATTATCAACTTCTTATGAGGTTTGTTTAATTAAACATGAATTAATTAAGTCATTTGTTTTATCTTCACTTACAGACATACATTCTTACATTCTCATACTCTGATTCTTTATACAAAAGAAGTCTTTGAAAAACTGTAAGTTAAATCACATTTTAAGTATCAACAGAATTCAATATTGTAAGGATTTCTGTAATGAGAAAAAACCTATCCCTGATACGAATAATATTTTAGTAATGCTATTTTAACTGAGTATTGGTGTGTAGTTTTTATGAGTGAGGAGTGGCAAAATCATAATAGTGATTAGCAGGAGCTAGATTCCAGGAGATTTTGTACAGAAGAGATAAACCTACACTTTGGGGGGAAAAAAGAGGAAAAAATAATTTGTTATTGTGGATCTGTGTCTTGGAAAATCATTAAACCTTTTTAATTTGTAAAGACTGAATTAAAAAGGGAAGTATCAAAATACAATATTTACTTGTTCAAATATATATTGTTTAAGTAAACCTTAAATTTTTTTAGTGACAGTAAACAGAATGAAGGACAACAAAGGATGGAAGTAGTCTTAAGTCATGTAATGCTAATGAATTAGGGAAATAGAATAACTGTATACCATCAGCAACATTCATTTCTGACTGTAGTCTACTATTTGTTAATACATTCATTGCTTCTTTGCTTATAAAGTACATAAAGTTATTTACCTAAAAGATAAATGGACACCCTATACTTTAACATTTTTGCCACTGATATGTTAAAAAAAATATGTTGAAAAAAAAAAAAGTTGCAATTATTGAAGCACAGCTGAATGGCCCCAGAGCACACAGACTCCATTAAATTTGCTTACATCTAATTACTCCTGCCTAAGGCAGGTGACAAATTTATTCTTATAAAATCTTTCTTTATCCAGTACCCCCAAAATAAAATGAAATAAAATCAGTCATTTTCAATCTAATCACTATCTAAAACTATTTGTAGTATAGCATTTGCTCTTTAAGACCTTATAAAGATGGGCTTTGTGCAATAATCATTATAATTATGTTTTTAATTGCTTAATACAAACATTTTCTCCCAGAAACACTGGTGTAAGTCAATTATGAAATCATCTATTATCTTTCAAATTAAACCATTTCAGTCACTTAAAAACATTGTTATTTTGAAATTGTTATTCTAGTTGATACTATTCTAATTGATGCTATTCTAGTATCCCAAATCATAACTATATCTCATCTGAAATACCTGAAATATCTTTAACAAAGCAGATAAAAATGTGAGATTAAAAGTATAATACAGGAAGTCAAAAAGTCCCAAGATTTAACCACAATTTAGACACTGACTTTTCTGAACCTGTCAAAAAAGAAAAATACATCTAGCTCCACTGAAAACCACAGGCTTAATTGTCTTGCCTATATTCCATCTGCTGCATGGAAAACTTCCAGTGATTTTTAGAGGTGGAGAAAGAGAGGTGGATTGGATTTATGTTGCAGCACAATTATACAATATCTAAGTCTCTCTTTTTGCATAACAAGAAAATAAAACAGTAGAGGAAATATATGAAAAACAAACAAGCAAGCAAGTTACTTACAAAGGAGAAAATTCAAATTATCCATGAACATGTGTTGACTTTCACATGTTAAAGCAAAAGAAAGACAACCTGAGCTCAAGAAAAAAATTTTTTGAAATACCTATAATTCCTGAATAGATATTGAAGACGTATTTCACTAGAACAAATTAAGAAAAAAAAAAAACAGTTAAGAGAAGGGAAGTTGTAACATAAAATAACTGGTGTTAAGAACCAAAACCCAGTCAGATATATACTTGTGTCAAAGAAGTTCTATAAATCAGATCATGAAATGCAAATGTTGATTCTAGAAAACACTGAGGGCAAGAGGAGAAGGGGGGTGACAGAGGATGAGATACTTAGATGGCATCACTGACTCAACGGACATGAGTTTGAGCAAACTCCTCTGGGAGATAGTGAAGGACAGGGAAGCCTGGCGTGCTGTAGTTGATGGGGTCATAAAGAGTCAGACAGCTTTTCGACTGGACAACGACAACAACATATATATGCATTGCAGGCAGATTCTTTACTGTCTGAGCCACCAGGAAAGCCCCTGTGCGTGTGTGTGTGTGTGTGTGTGTGTATAATAACTATATATATATATATATAGTAACAATAATGTGTGTTCAAACTTCGGGAGTAGAAACTGGGGGAGAAATGTTATTGGAAAAAGTAACATACAGGCACATACCAAACACATACAGGCAAAGGATTCAAATTCCTTGAAATTAGAAGAAATAAGAATTGAATGAAGATAACTTGTCAACACAAAGAATCAGTAGCATTCTCTCAGGAGAATGCTTTCTAGGCAGGATTCTGAGTTTCAAATCCCCTCAAAGATACCTGCTGCTGCTGCTGCTAAGTCGCTTCAGTCATGTCCAACTCTGTGCGACCCCATAGATGGCAGCCCACCAGGCTCCTCTCTGTCCCTGGGATTCTCCAGGCAAGAACACTGGAGTGGGTTGCCATTTCCTTCGCCAATGCATGAAAGTGAAAAGTGAAAGTGATGTAGTTACCAATAAAATTGTCTGACTAGAGTGAAATCCCATCAGGTCTCTCTAAACTGGAATTGGTAAACATTTTCTACAACCGAAACAGTAAACATTTTGGGTTTTGTGGGCCATATGGTTTCTTTTGCAATTACTCAACTCTTACATTGTAACAAGAAAGTATCCACAGGCAATATGTAAACAAATAAGCATGGCTATATTCTAATAAAACTCTTTCTCTATTCATCTTTATTTTCAGCTTATAAAATAGAACATATAAGGTCCATCATGTTAAACATATTACTGAAAAAAATACAGCAAGCCATTTTGAATCAAAGGTCAATCCTTTGTATCATTGGGATATAAGGATCCCAAATAGGACTGTTTCTGGCCTGTCTATGGGCTAGTCCCTTAAATTCCTTATATTGATTAGGAAGGACTGAAAAGATTTTATTATATTTTATGTATTAATTTAAAAATTATGATCTGAAAAATGATTTTGAAAAGATTAAAGCTAATTATAATTAAAGCTAATGAATCCCTCTTAGAACAATGTGAAACATTAAAATATCCCACAGAGCAAAAGATAGAAAATTTTTTTAAAAATCATGAAAAATAGTTAACATCAAATGGATAAAATGAAAATGGGTAAGAAGAAAAATTAAGAAATTACTTATTGACTCACCAATCTTACTGAGACTCTCTCAGACAACAGAAAAAGAGGAAACACTTGTAAGTTTTATGAGGCCAGGGTAACCTTATTACCCGTATATGTCATACTAGGAAAGAAGATTGTATCTTTCTTTTCAACATGCATGCAAAATTCCTAAACAGAGTATGAACAAACTGAATAAAGCAATAAAGAAAGGGACAATTCATTATGCAGCGTTATATGGCAATAATAAAACATCAAATACTGATCCAGGCTATAATATACACAAATCTTGAAAACACTATTTCAGATGAAAGAAGCCAGTCATATGAACAAGACAACATATTGTAGGACTCCATTCATAGGAAATGTGCAGAATAGCAAATATATAAAGACATAAAGATGGGAATACACTGTGAATATACTAATAACTGTACACTTTAAATGGGTGAACTGCATGGCATACTAATTATATTTCCATAAAACTGTTATAAATAGTGTACAGTATATAATAGTTACATGCTCAGACAAAACAGATATAGAACTTTTAAGAGATGAGAAGTGAAATTCAGGAGAGCACATGTAAAAAATTATTTTTAACTGTTCTCAACAATTACAGTGATGGTGGGGGTATTAGCACTGTGATTCTGAAACTGTTGTTTCACAGATTGCTAAAATTTTAATATTTGTATTTATTAACATGCTGAAAGTCAACATGAATTTCTTGGAGCAGAACAGATAATACTCATACACACAGTAAGTAGATAATATCATTCTGGTTCTTCTTGGTGCCAGCTCTTTACCCAGAAGCAAGATGATGAGAATGAGATGCAATCTTTCAAGTAGTTGCATCCTCTGTAGGTAAGGTATAAAGCTGCGTATTTACTTAGGAAAAAGGGGACAGTTGTTTCCCCTCTCCTTCTGAGAGATTCTTTGGAAAAGTAAAAGCAAAGACTTGTGTCTTCATTTTGTAATGTAAAAAATCTCTCTCTGGGGAGGAATAAAACTAGTGTCTCCAGTTTTACAACCCAGGAGATGTCTCCAAGGTCCAGGTCTCATCCCTCCACCCTTGAAATGTAAACACAGACCTCCAGAGAAGTAAGTCTCTCTGGAGTCCTCTCTGTCTATTCCATCATACATTAAATTCTAATGCTTGCTTTTAACGAGGTCCCAAGTTGCTGCAAAATTTGCTCAGAAAGCCCTAATTGTGCAGAAGCATAAATGCATTTTCTCTACAACCCTACTTACATAATATGGTACAAAATAAATGAGAAATTGAGTTAAACCAAAAGATTGGATTGTCAAGTCAGATTCAAACAAATCTTGAGACCTTATTCAGCACCTATCTTTACTGATAATTTAAAGAACAGAAGTAAACAAACAACACAGCAATTCAAGCAGAGGTCAAGGAGCATCAGAACAACTCTCCATGTCCTTCACTGTCATACTGATCATGCTCTGGCACAGGAGGGCATAAAGAGTCAATTAGGACTACAGCACCATTCTTCATATCTTGCCCATCAAAATCAACTTTCTTCTGCATACATTCACTTTTATTGTGACCAGGGTGGTGTGACCAGAGATATTACTGTATAATTAAACTGTGGATTCCATCTGGTTTGAGGATTTACCTCTATCCCAGACGTCATAGTATAGGTTTTACCAGCCATTGGTTTCCAGATGTCATTGTGCAACATGCTCTCTTCAGGTCAACATAGTGGTATTCCTTTATCTGTCCAATTTCCACCAATGTACCATGAAAAGACAAATCTCATTTATATCTGTGGTATTTGGGCCATTAGAAAACAAGCATGAAGGTCACATGTTCAGTAATGTCCTACCATAATCTATGCTAACGGTAGTGTGCTAAACTGGCATCTTTAGCTTGGTTTCTGATACTCCTGATTGTTATCTTTAAACACAGCAACTTCCATAATGATTAGAATATTCCATAGTCTCTTCTGGGTAAGTATTTAGGCCCTCTTCCAATACTGTTGACTGACACAATGTTCCATGAAAGTAAATACTCTATTAGTCCAGTTATTTAGAGCTCTGTTGTCCCTCCAGGGCCATTTCCAGATGTAGTGAGTCTCCTGGAAAAGAGCTCCCTCTAGTGTCTATATTTGGACTAGCAAGTTCTTTTCATCATGATGAGCTTTCAGGAATATTATGTATTTTGGTCTGATATAGAACTGAAATGTCAGGATCAAAAATCCACACAGAACATCTAGCACAGTAGAGGAAATAGTAATCAAGTCACAATGCGTGTTATTACTATGGTACATTAGTGACATTTGTATAGTTTAGAAAAATGGTTTGTACACAAAATATAAATCTCATGAGATTTCAATTAGCATATTATGCCAAACACAGCTCTGCCTGGCCGTCACAGGTTTTCCATAAATGTACTTCACATAACTGTTATCAGTAATATCAATTCATTGTATCTCTAATAAGTCCATCTCCCTCAAGAGAGGTGTTCCAATTTCCTTGAATGAAGTCCATTCAGTCAGTTCACTCACTGAGTCGTGTCTAATCTTTGTGACCCCATGGACTGCAGGACGCCAGACTTTCCTGTCCATCACCAACTCCTGGAGATTGCTCAAACTCATGTCCATTGAGTCAGTGATGCCATCCAACCATCACATCCTCTATCATCCCCTTCTCCTCCTGCCTTCGATCTTTCCCAGCTTCAGGGTCTTTTCCAATGAGTCAGTGCTTCCCATCAGATGGCCAAAGTATTGGAGCTTTAGCTTCAGCATCAGTCTCTCCAATGAATATTCAGGACTGATTTCCTTTGGACTGGTTGGATCTCCCTGCAGTCCAAGGACTCTCAAGAGTCTTTTCCAATGCCATAGTTCAAAAGCATCGATTCTTTGGATCTCAGCTTTCTTTATGGTCCAACTCTCCCAGCCATATATGAATACTGGAAAAACCATAGCTTTGGCTAGATGGACCTTTGTTGGCAAAGTAATGTCTCTGCTTTTCAATATGCTGTTTAGATTTGTCATAGCTTTTCTTCCAAGGAGCAAGCATCTTTTAATTTCATGGCTGCAGTCATCATCTGCAGTGATTTTGGGGTTGACACTGTAGTGATTCTGCAGTGATTTAAATGAAGTCCATTACATTCACATATTCTGTATTTGAAGGACTAGATCAGGCTATAGTATTAGTCTCTCAGTCATGTCTGACTCTTTGTGACTCCTATGGACTGTGGCCTGCCAGGCATCTCTGTCTATGGAATTCTCCAGGCAAGAATACTGGAGTGGGTTGATGTTTCCTTCTCTAAGATCAAGCTATGACAGGCGGTAAAAATCTGCTTTCCATTACACCTAGGTAGGTGTCTTAGCAACATACCATTCTGTTTTATGCCCACAGAGAATGAAAAAGCTCTACTGTTCAGAATTTTTCACTGACATAATTCATTAGTAATTATCATCAGAAAAATGATCAGAATGGTAACTATAGACAATAAATCAATAACTGAGTGGTAACTATAGTAAATAAACTACCCCTATACTGAACCATCAACTGGAACTTTGTCCTTCTGTTGCTTCAGATTGCCCAGGTAAAATCTTCAGGTAGAGCTCATATATCAGCAACTTCCATTCTCTGTAGAAAAGAGGTCCAGAGTTTCCTCTCAACGTAAGTAGTCAGTATTAGATCTGAGAGGAATGCCTTAAGTGTGGTATTCTCTAGCTCAGAGGGGTAGCATGGAGGTCACATGACTGTACTCTGCTAGAATTGTAATCTACTTATAAGTGCTTTCCCATCTCCTCTGATACCCTTCATTTCCATTTACAACCTGTTTTGACCCATACCCTTTCCCCTATGATTGGCCTTTCTGGCTCAGTAGATGTATTATAAAACCATGAGGACAGTAAGAACAGCAGCCTTGTTAACGCTTCTCCTTGGACTCACTCCAAGGTTGATATTACAGATTTTGACAGATAAAGAATCACAGCACACATGGCCCTGTGTTTAGACATAGGGCTTAATTTACCTCCATGGATGAAGCTGTGACATATTCCCAAGAGTCTTTAAGGACAGACACTGTCAAATTTAGTAGTATTAATATTGTGCTTTCTGCACTGATAACATTTTCTTTTGGTGCATGTAACTTTAAGCTCAGGCCTGGGACCAAGAGATCAGGCAAAACAAAACAAAAGAAACTTGTAAAATGGGAAAAATAGATAGTTGTATACTTAAATCATCCCCCATCACCTCATTCTTACCTTCCAATCCCAGAAGCATTCCCAGTAGAATCTTGGCATGGCTTGCTACCATAGTCAATGTTAGCATAAAATAATTTAATTAAGCTAATCATTAAATCCTTTTTTCCTTTCCGGCCATTTTAATTAACTAGTGCATCAATTTCCCATTTCAGTCTTCAATTATATCGCTGCTCTACAGATGTTAACAAATGTAGCACACCTGTGAGATATTTCTTGTCCATTTCTGTGTATTTATAGCAGTGAAATGTATACAATGGTCAGATTATACTGAAGTGGGCCAAAGGAGGGGGAATTGGCTGCTCCAAACTTTAACCATACTTCCCAATGTTGCCTAAGTTAAATCCGGCTTAGGGTTAAACAGGTATCATCCCAGTTAACACTCATTTGCAGCCTCTTGGGGCTTTTGGTAAAGGTCCAATATAGTCTACTTGCCAGCTAATATCCCAGTTCTTGGCTTTGGGAAATTTTATTCACTGCCATGTTTGTTTTCATTTTTAAAATTGGCTTTAAATAAAATACGCCAATTTTAAATTTCAGTAAATATATACAGGCATGCAAGCATCAACATAATTACACAGAATATTTCCACCACTCTGCAAAAGTTAATGAGAAAAGTTGGATGCTGTCATTTTCCCACTCTGCAGTCAGTCCTTTCTCCAACTCCCAGCATCTGGCATCCAGTTACTTACCATGTGTCTATAATTTTCTATTTTTAAAATGTCACATAAATGGAATTATATAATATGAGCTTACTTGCATCTCACAACTCTCAAATACTTTCTTCTTTGATTAGTAGGTTAATAGAAGTATGTTGGTTAATTTCAAAATGTGGGGTGGGGGTTCTCCAGATACATCTCTGTTAATTTTGTGTATATTTGGAGAACACATATATATCTTTTCTCCTATCTTTTCATCTCCCTCCTTTTTGCCTCCTTTCTTTTGGATGGCTTGGAAGTTTTTTTTTTTTTTTTTTTTTTAACTATGTGGCCCTATGCAAGGTAACTAAGTTGGAAGATCTGTTACTTCCCCATGAATAGTTTCTTCACTTCCCAAGAGCAAGGTTTTCATGACCTACTCACATATCATCATTTATGCTAATGGATCTGTGTTCAACTTAATGAATTTTTAAAAATTAGACATATTTATGTAATCAAAACCAAAATCCAGATTTAGATCATTGCCAGTATCTCCCTAGTCAATACTTGCCCTCCTGGAGATAACAGTTTTCCAGATTCTTAACGCTGTAGATTCATTTTTTTCTATCCTTTAATTTTATATGGTTGAATCATACAGAATATGCTCCATATATGTGTGTGTATGTTAGTTGCTCAGTTGTGTCTGACTCTTTGCGACCCTATAGACTATAGCCTGCCAGGCTCCTCTGTCCATAGAATTCTCCAAGCAAGAGTAGTGGAGTGGGTTGCCATTCCTTCTCCAGGGGATTTCCCTGTCCCAGTGATCGAACTGGGTCTCCCACATTGTAGTCACATTCCTTACCATTTGAGCTACTAGCGATGTCCCAATATTATATATACACATACCAAAAAAAGATGATCAGCATCACTCCAGTGGTATCTCTGGGAAAGGGAATGATTGGCAAGAGAAGAGTTGATAGAAAATACAACAAATTTTTCTGTATCGTGAAAATTTACCATATATTGCCAGGGGGATGGTATGGGGAGGGAGGAGGGAGGAGGGTTCAGGATGGGGAACACATGTATACCTGTGGCGGATTCATTTAGATACGTGGCAAAACTAATACAATTTTGTAAAGTTAAAAAAAATAAATAAATAAAATTTAAAATGAAAAACTGAAAAAAAAAAAAAAAAAAGCATTCCAATTATGTCCAGATTCTTTGGCTAGGAAGAACTTGGTATTTTCAGTTTAGATTAATTTTTGTCCTCGGCAACTTTTTGTGAACTTTTGAGTCTATACAATTTCTCTTGGATGCTGTTTATTCCATTAGCATTCTGTATTCAAATAAAAGGCAAGAACCTTGGAAAACTAAATAAAAATTTCTTGATTTAAATTAAAAAAAAAAAAGAATGTTTTCATGTAATACTTATACAATTAAAAATACATATTTCTAAATGGCAGGACTGTTCTGAAATCCAATATGGAAATAGTGTTTAAATAAGTCTAAAAACCAGAAATGTCAATAAATACTAAGTCATTAATATGAAAATTTCATGAGTTCACCCACACCTGTAAGACACTGAGGTTATGTAACACAATTATAGAAATATGTTTCTATACATCCATATAGAGCCAAGCCTTATATAAGACCATTCCATAATTTTATGGCCACAAAACTTTGCTGATACCTTCTCCACATGGAAAAGTTCTATCGTCCTTTTTTTTTTTGCTTAAATTTTTTCTGAAAATTAAAGTGTGTGTGTGTTGGGGGTGGGGGGTAAGCCTGAAAACCTACACTGTATCATTTATATCTGTGTCTTTAGAAGGAATGTGCCACTCAGCAAATCTTTCTTTAATAGTGTTCTTGAGAATAATTTCTGTCTCTGTACACCTATAGGCAATCAATAGAAACTATGTGCTATAAATGTTAAAATCAGATCTATACTTTTGTCATTGGAATGTCAAGGACAAATCAACTTGGTTTGATACTTTACCCAAAAGTTTAATACCGTTAATCACCATCTCCAACCTTTCAAAGAGGCGCACACACATACATACACACAAATGAAAAGTAATATCAGTCACAGTAAGGTCATATTCTATAGCTCTGTTTTTCTAACAGGTCAGGTTCTCTCCGGGTTATAATCCATTTTCTAGCAGTATTAGGGGTAGAATATGTACTGTTCAGTGAAATGTCACATGAACTTCAATATGGAGCTATGCAATCATAGAAAATCTGCAAGTGAGCAACAAAGAAAGTGAGAGCATACTCTGTGGACATTCATAGGGAAACTCAAGACAAATATATCTGTAGTGAGAATTTCAATCATAAGAGTTGCTGAGCAACATTTTCTCAAAAATAAGAACACAAAACCACCTCATTTTTTTCTTTTTAACAGCTAAGGAGATTAACTGCATGTTCTCTAAATAAGGCTTTCCACCAAAGATAACACCTTGATTTCTACAAGAAGAGAGTAGCTTGGTGTTTACCAAGAAGAAATACTATGGAATCTTCCTTTTAATGCTGTTTAAAATGTGAATTTATTTGTAACATCTTCCACAGCTTGAGACCTTGTTATTTCAGAGATCAGCAAGGTGTACACTATCAAATGAGGTACATGATTTAGGCTTTGAGGACCCTGAGGCTCCAGGGCATTTACTGTTAATAGGCTCATGAAATAAATGAATTGGGCTCAAACCCCATGGTTTCTTGAAAATGAATATAATTATAAAAATTCACAACAACAAAGTAAATGTGTTCACATGTAATATCCATATTTGAATCAGATTACCACCTGCCTGTTGTGTCTATGCTAACCGATCAAATGACACTGTCTCAAACGTGAATTTCTCATTGTCCTCAACAAAAATCCACTACCCAGTATATTTCTGATACCAGAGAGTCAATCATTCTATTGATACTTAGCATTATTCAAGGTGTATTTTAAAAAAAAGATAAAAATATCATGTGTTGTGCCAAATACAGATTTTAAAAAGCTTAAAAAAATAATCAATCTATACTTTTTGTTCCCTATGAATCTGAATTCCATATCTTATAAAAGGAACTTAAACTGAAGGACTACAATATAATGCCAGTTTAGAGGCAGTTATATATTTAGGGACAAAAAAGAAAGCCAAAAAAGAAAAAAGACTCACTATTAATCACTTTGGTAAATAATCAAAAGCCCATTCTAAAACTTACCCTTACTCAATTCCTTTAGCTTATAACTCCACATTTTTATATTCTAAGTCAATCTTCCTTTTCAGTTTTAACTGTTTTTTAGTGAACTCAGATTATCTGAGTGGTAACAGACAGCTCCCTTGAAAGTCTGGCTACATACCTAGAGCTGCTACTTTGATGATGATTGCTTGAATGTTAGATGATATCATCTCTTGGAGCAAATCTTCCTGGTTTCTCTGCCAAAGGTAAGCTAAAGGCTGGAGATTAAGCCTTTTACACCTATAAAATAATTTTAAAAAAATCATATAACATCTTAATGTTCTATACTTAGATCCATAGCAATTACTTTGATTTTAAACATACTGCTTCTCTCAAGGATTTTAGCATATAAAATACTTTAAAAAGCATGTTTTGCATAATGAAGTTTATGTATACAACATAAACATGTTTAATTTCCACAAGCTATGCCTAAACAGATAAAAATGAAATCTCCAGGCAGATTAGAAATATTAATTTTAGTAAGACTCTAAGTTTAGAAATCTATGCAAAAAAGCTTCCAAATGCTAATGGATGATTATTTTTGTTTTTAGAACTTCCTTAGGAGTCAAAATTGCAAAGCTTAAGCAAAATAGGCAAATAAATTTATCCTAATAAAATAATCATATTAATTAGGATAAATTTATATCCTAATAAATAGGAAATAATCATATCTTAACAAAATAATCATATACTGATTAAATTTATAATATCTATGGTTAAATGAACTACTCTTATTTAACTTTGAAACTTTTTTTAAAGAATTTGACTCTGAGGGGGTAGAGATAAATTAGAAGTATGAGAGTTAACAGATAAAAATTATCTATTATATATATAAAATAGACAAACAACAAGGGTTTAACTGTGTAGTACAGGGAACTGGAACTATATTCAATATTGTATAATCACCTATAATGGAAAATAATCTGGAAAAAATATATGACTTTGCTATATACTGAAACTTTGCTATACACACTTTGCTATACACTTTGTTATACTTTGCTATATACCTGAAACTAACATAATATTGTAAATCAACTATGCTGCTGCTAAGTCACTTCAGTAATGCCCGACTCTGTGCGACCCCAGAGACGGCAGCCCACCAGGCTCCCCCGTCCCTGGGAGTCTCCAGGCAAGAACATTGGAGTGGGTTGCCATTTCCTTCTCCAAATCTATACTTGAAAATAAAAGAGAAAAAAGGTGAAAAGATACTTTAATAAAAACAAGCAAAAAGAATCAAGAATAAGCATAACTATAATGATGGCAAAAAAAAAAAAAAGAATTCATGTCTGAAAGAAAAAGTAATAACAAAAAGTGCAAACACTGAGCACTTAATATGCTGCAAGTATTGTACTACAAATTTTACATTATGGTGCTGGAAAAATTCAGATTTTGGAGTCCAGACATATCTGAGTTTGAAACCTCCTAAACTCACTAGCTGCATGACTTTAACAAGTCAGAGCTAAGCTTTAGTTTCCTAGTTCATATATAGGGACAAAAATATTTCTTTCCAAAGTTCTTGAGAAGATTACAATATTAGAAAGTGAAGTCAGCCTTTATTCCTCTTTTCTTCACATTCTACATCTAATCTACTACAATGCAGAATGCAATCACTCCTCACCAGTACCACTGGTAACATGCTGGTTGGAGCCACCACTATCTTTCGGCATACAGGATGCTAGTTCCCCAACCAGGGACTGAACCTACACACCTGCAGTGGAAGCACAGTCTTTTTTTTTTTTTTTTTACTCTACTTGGCAGATAATTTTATTTTATTTTTTTTAATATAAATTTATTTAATTGGAGGCTAATTACTTTACAACAGAGTCTTAACCACTGGACTGCCAGAGAAGTTTCCATTCTTGCCCTTTATATAATAGTTAGTGTGATCCTTTTAAAACATAAATGGATCATGGGATTCCTCTGCTCTAAACCCTCCCCTTGTCACTCCTAGTAAATAAGCCCTGCAGGGGTCCCACCCTGGTTGCCTCTCATACCTCACCTCCCACTACACTCCAACCTGCCCCCGCCCCCCGCCCCCCCACCCCCTGCCCCAGCCTGCTCACTCTTGTCTAACATACTTGCCATGCTCCCTACCTTCCTCACTTGCATCATGCCTTTAGTTAGATATAACTTCCTCAGGGAGGATTAATTAATTAAAATTAATATAGATTAACTGATAATCAATTAAAAGTAATATAGATAAAAATGTTGTACAATGCCTGGATAAAATAGGTATTCAATAAACAGTAGAGACAAATGATTCACTCAAGTCACACTGTAAGTGGCTGAGCTCAAATTTCTAGTAAAAAATATAGCTCTAGGCTCCACCATCCCTAGTGTCAGTAAAGTTTCCTGGATGACAACTCCAGCATACATGGAACGCTCTGTCTTGCAGAAAATTCCAATACTTATTAAATATACCACATATTTGGTCATTTACTCATACATGGTCTTAAGCAATATTAATACCGATTTTTTTTTTCTTGCACATATACCTTGACTTTCAAAGAAATCAAGATCTTCCTTAATGTTGAGACTGTTTTGTATAATTTTCCTTTGTAAAATGATCTGAGCATCTAAATCAATGTTGAAACAATGCTTAGGCAGTTAATAAACATAAAATAATAAAACTATAACTACCCACGTAATACAAGCATTACAGTCTTTGCTGTCCTATCACCAATATTTAATGTCTACTAACCAAATTTTTCTCTCCACATTTTTGAGGTAAAGATTTTTCGGTTGTTTTTTTGAAGAAAATTTTATTCCTTCCTGGCCTTACTGGAAAATTCTTGGTTGTTTCTTTGGTATCCCTGATCTTTTGAGTATTTTTAGACTTAAGTCATATTTCTTTGGGGTCTTCCCTGGTGGTGCAGTGGTAAAGAATCTGCTTGCCAATGCAGGAGATTCAGGTTTGATCCCTGGGTGGAGGAGATGCCCTGGAGAAGGTAATGGCAACCCACTTTAGTATTCTTGTCTGGAGAATCCCATGGAGAGAGGAGACTGGTGAGCTACAGCCCATGGGGATGCAAAACAGTTGGACATGAGGAGCCTAGTAGGCTACAGTCCATGGGGTCGCAAAGAGTTGGACACGACTGAGCGACTTCACTTCACTTCAGTAGTGACTAAACAGCAATGTATATCTTATACTTATTTAAATTCTTTAACAGCATAAAATATCATGGTTGGAATAAGATTCCTCTGTAAATCACTACTGTATTTGAGCTTGTGACATCTATTAAACTCTTTATATCTCGAAAATATAATGAAGAAATTACAAATTGGAGAGTGGCTAATTCAAAACTGAGTTTGTAGACCAATGGCTCCCAATAAAGAAAGTTAAGTCACTCACTCGGTCTGACTCTTTGCAACCCCATGGACTGTAGCCTACCACGCTCCTCTGTCCATGGGATTTTCCAGGCAAGAGTACTGGAGTGGGTTGCCATTTCCTTCTCCAGAGGATCTTCCCAACCCAGGGATCAAACCTGGGTCTCCCGAATTGTAGGCAGACGCTTTACCATTGAGCCACCAGGGAAGATTAAAAAAAAATACTGCAGATGTGCTTTTTTTTTTTTTTGGTGCTGAAACCCAGGAATGAACAGATGTGCTTTATGGTATATAATATTGTTAAACTATCTGTTGAAGTGTACCTGAGATTGCATTTTGAGAAACAGTTTGCCTCCACTTTTGAGTATCCAATGGGCCCCTCTCTCATGTAGATATAAAGTGGCTTCCCAACAGGAACACATTGCCTGGAAAATCCCATGGACGGAGGAGCCTGGTAGGCTGCAGTCCTTGGGGTCGCTAAGAGTTGGACACGACTGAGCGACTTCACTTTCTCTTTTCACTTTCATGCATTGGAGAAGGAAATGGCAACACATTCCACTGTTCTTGCCTGGAGTGTACTTCCCCAGGGATGGGGAAGCCTGGTGGGCTGCCGTCTATGGGGTTGCACAGAGTCGGACACGACTGAAGTGACTTAGCAAAGCTTTTATAAATAGACGTCAGCCCTACCTACAGTTTGGCTATCCATTAAATCACATACATTTGAATTTATTCAAAAGCAAAGATTTTTACACAAAATATTCTCAGAGAATATGATTTAAAACTGGATGAGAATAATATTATTTTTAACATTTGGCTAAGGGATATGCAATCCATCTCCATCTATAAATCAGCTGTTCTCAAATGCAGGCAGACAGAACACAAGGAAATTTTTTCAAAATACACATTACTATCTCACATGGGAGGTGAGGGAGATGGGAGGAGTAACAATCTAATGATTCCTTTAAAGTTGAATGGGTTTTTATAGAAGTATTTCAATCTCATGAATATTCTTTTCCAAGAACTGAGTTTGAAGGACCAAAGAAGATATTTCTTAATATATTTTTTCCTTTAAAATATTACTACACTACTTCTATTTGCTCCTGATTTTTATTACAAATGATAATGAGTTAAAAAATATTAAAAAGTTATACTATTTCAAATAAGGGAAATTTGAGAATAATATTTCAAAAAAACTTTTGCTTCAATTTTTATTATAATTTTTCCCTTATGGTAATTTGGTAAGTTTTCTCATGCATAGATATAAAGATGGAAAAAAAGTAAAAATACAACTTTTGTTACTTAGGGCAATACATTTAGTTTCATGGGACACGTGGTGGTGATGGTGGTTCGGTCTCTAAGTCGTGTCTGACTCTGAGATCCCATGGTCTATAGCCCACCAGGCTCCTCTGTCCATGCAACATGTAGAATGCTATATCTATTTATCATTTGGGTATAATTATTTATTTTTCATTAATCCACATTCTTAATTACTACATTTAAAAAATATAAAACAAATTAATGTTCTCTTACACATTTTCTACTCGAACACGCTGATAGTCAGAGAGTATAGCACCTACTGATATTCCCTCTACTTCTTCTTTTTCCTGAAAATAAAGCAAAACATGTGTAAAAATATAAATAAACATGTGGCTCTGTATCATGTTCTGAAAATTATAAATGAATTGTTTCATTTAGAAAACCACCTTAAAGTAGAATAATTTACTGAAAATACAATCCACGTTTAGGGAAAAAAAGTATATTAAAAAATACATGTTTAACTCACCCTCTCAGTTCTGGGGATAAATAATTATTCTTTTTACCAAAAACCCCAATTACTAGAGACCATTTTCCAAGGAGAAGATAAAGGCAGCACTTCCAAAATGTTTTCTGACTTGATATCCCTTTAAAGATTCACTGATATTTGACAGAAATTTCAAAGAAATTTCTATTTAAGGAAATTTTTTCTATTTAAGGAAGTTTTCCCAGATTGAGTAACTTTAAAAAAATTGAACCAATGGTTCAGTTCAGTCGCTCAGTCGTGTCTGACTGAGATCCCACGGACTGCAGCATGCCAGGCCTCCCTGTCTATCACCAACTTCCAGAGTTTACTCAAACTCACGTGCATCAAGTCAGTGATACCATCCAACTGTCTCATCCTCTGTCGTCCCCTTCTCCTCCTGTCTTCAATCTTTCCCAGCATCAGGGTCTTTTCAAATGAGTCAGCTATTTGCAGCAGGTAGCCAAACTAGTGGAGTTTCAGCTTCAGTATCAGTCCTTCCAATGAATATTCAGGACTGATTTTCTTTAGGATGGACTGGTTGGATCTCCTTGTATGTCTATGCGACTCTCAAGAGTCTTCTCCAACACCACAGTTCAAGCGCATCAATTCTTTGGTGTTCAGCTTTCTTTATAGTCCAACTCTCACACCCATACATGACTACTTGAAAAACCATAGCTTTGACTAGACAGACTATTGTTGGCAAAGTAATGTCCCTGCTTTTTAATATGGTGTCTAGGTTGGTCATAGCTTTTCTTCCAAGGAGCAAGTGTCGTTTAATTTCATGGCTGCAGTCACCATCTGCAGTGATTTTGGAATCCCCAAAATAAAGTCTCTCACTGTTACCATTGTTTCCCCATCTATTTGCCATGAAGTGATGGGACAGAATACCATGATCTTAGTTTTCTGAAAGTTGAGTTTTAAGCCAGCTTTTTCACTCTCCTCTTTCATTTTCATCAAGAGGTTTTCAGTTCTTCTTTGCTTTCTGCCATAAGGGTAGTGTCATCTGCATATCTGAGGTTATTGATATTTCTCCCCAAAATCTTGTTTCCAGCTTGTGTTTCATCCAGTCCAGCATTTCTCATGATGTACTCTGCGTATAAGTTAAACAATCAGGGTGACAATATACAGCCTTGACATACTCCTTTCCTGATTTGGAACCAGTCCATTGTTCCATGTCCAGTTCTAACTGCTGCTTCTTGACCTACATACAAGTTTCTCAGGAGGCAGATCAAGTGGTCTGGTATTCCCAACTCTTGAAGAATTTTCCAGAGTTTGTTGTCGTCCACACAGTCAAAGGCCTTGGCATAGTCAATAAAGCAGAAGTAGATGTTTTTCTGGAACTCTCTTGCTTTTTTGATGATCCAATGGATGTTGGCAATTTGATCTCTGGTTCCTCTGCCTTTTCTAAATCCAGCTTCAACATCTGGAAGTTCACAGTTCACATACTGTTGAAGCCTGCCTTGGAGAATTTTGAGTATTACTTTGCTAGGATGTGAGAAGAGTGCAACTGTGAGGTAGTTTGAGCATTCTTTGGCATTGCCTTTCTTTGGGATTGGAATGAAAACTGACCTTTCCCAGTCCTGTGGCCACTGCTGAGTTTTCCCAATCTGCTGGCATAGTGAATGCAGTGCTTTCACAGCATCATCTTTCAGGATTTGAAATAGCTCAGCTGGAATTGCATCACCTCCACTAGCTTTGTTCATAGTGATGCTTTCTAAGGATCACTTGACTTCACATTCCAGGATGTCTCGTTCTAGGTGAGTGATCATACCATCGTGATTATCTGGGTTGTTAAGATTTTTTTTGTATAGCTCTTCTGTCTATTCTTGCCACCTCTTCTTAATATCTTCTGCTTCTGTTAGTTCCATGCCATTTCGGTCCTTTATTGTACCCATCTTTACATGAAATGTTCCTTTGGTATCTCTAGTTTTCTTGAAGAGATCTCTAGTCTTTCCCTTTCTATTGTTTTCCTGTATTTCTTTGCATTGATCTCTGAGGAAGGCTTTCTTATCTCTCCTTGCTATTCTTTGGAAATCTGCATTCAAATGGGTATATCTTTCCTTTTCTCCTTTGCGTTTCACTTATCTTCTTTTCACAGCTATTTGTAAGATCTCCTCAGCAAACAATTTGCCTTTTTGCATTTCTTTTTCTCAGGGATGGTCTTTATCAATGCCTCCTGTACAATGTCATGACCCTCTGTCCATAGTTCATCAGGTACTCTTATCAGATTTAATCCCTTGAATCTATATGTCACTTCCACTGTATAACTGTAAGGGATTCCACTGTATAATTATAAGCAATGGTATAAGTAGATAAAGGAATACAATGATTTTAATCTGTATCTTAAAAAAAAAATGACTGGCAGAGGAACATCCAGGAAGTATTGATGATAGAGGATAAAGACATCTCAGATGAGAAGGACACAATGAATTCTTGTCAACAGAGTTACAAGTCAGAACACCCAACAGTATATTCAGCAGTATCCCCCAGGGATGAGTGCTAACCTATCTATCTAGCATACCCATTGAAAATGTAATTTCAAATATGATCAAGTTTGCAGATGAAAGCTAGAATGGATTAAAAGGAAAAGAAAATCAATTAAGTACCTAGATGGATATGGACAACACAGGGATTTGGAAGGACAAGCCCAGGATAAGATTTAATGAAAAGAAGCATAAAATAATACACTAAGGGAAGAATTATACACAATACAGGTATAAATTAGGGAACAGTTATCTGGAAAACAGATACGGAAAAAGTGACTTGGGGGTGATTACGAATAACAAACTGAATAGAAATTCTCTGAATAGGCATAAAAGAAAAGTCATCCTAGATGTATGGAGTACAGAAGAAACTACTTCAGAGAAATGATTTCTTTATTAACACTCTGGTCTTTCCAAACTTGTAAACCTACAAAGTACAACAACAGCATTTCGCATAAAAATAAATGTAATACTTTGAGATATTCTAAAATAACCTTGAAAGTCCTAAAATGATGCTATAATAAACAAAAATGAACAAGAGGAATCTCTCATGTCTTTGAAGATTAAAGCAAATTTAAAAGTTCTACTCTAAAATGATAGGGAAATATCTTCCCAAATTTCCTTATAATAAATAGATTCTCCAGGAAAAGAGCTATTTCCTTTGTTTTCTTATTTCAGCAACTTTGTGAGAACATTTGCTTATAACCTTTCTCTAACCTTCCTAGCGACTTTATTTTTATAAAAGTCATTGTATTAGTAGAAAAAAGGCAAAGTGTAGTGTTTTTCATTACATGCAAATATGGCATAGATCACAGAGTAGTGAGTGATGTTATCAACAAGATCAAAATTTCAGTTATATTTTTATACCATATATTTTATCTGGTAAAATAAAGTTTACCAGATATAAAATATATACCATATAGTTTATCTGAAGTTCTGTCAAAAGAAAGTATAAGGTCTTGAATATTATATATATGTGTGTGTCCGTGTGACTCTCAATAGATCATGAAAACAAATACCAGTCATTGAAGTTTTTCTTTGCACACTAAGTCAAGCCACTTAAAACTAATAATTGACATTTGTTATCTATTTAAAATGGGTTAATGTTCTATAATTCTCATTTATTATTCACCATAACTCCCAAATAATTATTATTTAATTCCTTTTAGTCTACATGAAGTCTCAGGAATTCTCTTCTATTTCTATCTCTCATTTTCTATTTCATAATATTGAACTAATCAGTTCTAGAATTATATACCCAGCTAAATTTGGCTATTCTTCAATACTAAGCCTACCTAAATAAAGATTATTAGTTACATTTTTTTCAACAATCATCATTACTACTACCCATTAGAAATTCAGTCCTATTACCTATTTAGCTCTGTGATTTTGAATAAGTTATATAATTTCTCTGTGTCTCAGTTTCCTTATCTATGTAGTGAAGATAATTATAGGTCTGTTTTCTAGGGTTATTATGAACACTGAGTAAAATAATACAGAAAAATAACAGTGACAAGCATCTAGTAAGTGCTTAGTAAATAATTTCTTCTGTCATTATAAATCTTATTATTACTAATATTATTCTATAACTATTTCAGTTACTACTTCTACTATTACTACTACTAACTACCACCACTACTGTTTACTACTACAACTAGATAAAGGCCTAACTTGACAAACAAAGCCCTTCATTCCTGGGCTTTAATCTCTTGCTCATTATTACTTTTTAACAAAGGTTCCCCGACTTGTAATAGTTTTATGTGTCAATTTGACTAGGCTAAGGAGTACCTAGATTGCTGATAAAGCATCATTTCTGTGAGGATGTTTCTGGAAGAGATTATGATTTGAAATGGTAGACTGGGTAAGGAAGATAGCCCTAACCAATGCAGGTGAGCATCGTCCAATCTCTTGAGGGCCTGAATAGAACAAAAAAGTAGAGGAAGGGCATATTTATTTGCTTGAGCTGGGATATCCACCTGTCCGCAGACATCAGTGTTCCCGTTTCTAGGGCTTTTGGACTCAGGCTGAGATTTACAACACTAGTCCCTTGTTGTCAGGCTTTTGGGTTTGGATTTGAACTATATCACTAGTTTTTTAGTCCCCCAGCCTGCCAGTGGCACAGCATGGGACTTCTCAGCTTCCATAATCAGATGAACTAATCCCTCAAAACAAATCGCTTTCCATATATCTTTATAGATTCTATTGGCCCTGTTTCTCTGGAGAATCCTGACTAATACACAACGCTTGACAACCAACTCTACAGTCCAGTTACAAACTTTTCAAACCTAATGAGTCTTGAATAATCCAAAGATTAAGTAAGACTTTTGTTGAATCCTTATCATTCAGAACATACTACTAATTTTGAAGAAAGGCAAGACAGATCTTGAAAAGGTAAAAATCTAGCAGATAGTCAATCTACTCTGTAGAAAACACAGAGCTAAGCTCAGGTCCTAATCTGTGACTCATATCATTTGGGGGAAAAGTTGGTAAATTAACAATGTGTGTGTGCTTCCTACAAGTCATTGCACCCTCAGGGTCATATACTGAGTCCTCTTCTCACTCCATTCTCTGCTTCTTGAGGTTCTTGTTTGTTTCTGTGGCCTCAAGTTCTCCTACGTGCTGATAGCACCTCCATCTTTCTCTAAACTCTCTTGTTCCTTGGTATGTGAGGAGGATTGATTCCAGGACCCCAATGTGGATATCAAAATCCTAGAACATTCAAGTCTCTTATATAAAATGGTACAGCATTTAGATATAACATACACACATTCTCTCTAAAGAGAGAATATCTTAATAAAACAATGTACATGTCATGTAATAGTTATAAATACAACGACTAGATTAGCCAAACAGACATCACAAGCTTATTTGTTGCTTAGATCATAGTTTTCCACAATTTGGTCAATATGAAGCACAATTGCAAGACTGCTGGGGAGCTAGTCCATGCAGCTACCTGACCTACCTCACCAACTGTAACAATAGAGAGAGTAAAAATGTTAGTTGCTCAGTTATGTCCAGACTCTTTGTGACCCCATGGACTATAGCCTACCAAGCTCCTCTGTCCACGTGATTCTCCAGGCAAGAATACTGGAGCGGGTTGCCATTGCTTCTCCAGGGTATCTTCCTGACCCAGGGATCAAACCCAAGTCTCCCACATTAAAGGCAGACTCTTTACTCTCTGAGCCAACAGGGAAGGGTACAACAGAGAGGTCACTTGCAAAAATAGACACATACACATAAACTGGTTCAAAACATAGCTTCCTTATTACTATTTGTACATCTAACTTGTATGTTCAGAAAGGACGAATATATCAATACATCAACACTCTTGTTTAAGAATCCAATGTCTGATTACAGAGGGTCAAACGTGCTTCTCAGAATATTTTAAATTCTGGAGACCAGAAACAGACCAAATCGTAATAATGCTTAATTCTGAATAGTAGTTCATTTTTGCTATTTTATTTCGAACTTTAGATTTCCTCAAACATTTTTACAATGTATTTACCTTTTCAATTAGGGGAAAATTTATTAAAACCCATATATGCATATATGTACTCATCCTATGAGCTGGTAAGCTGGCAGACAAAATTATTCATGTGTTTATTATGCAGCAATTTATAAAGGCCTATTGTGTGACAGGTCCTATACCAGGAAGGCTGAAACACATTTGAAAAAAGCACAGATGTTAACCTTAAGAAATTAAAATCTGGTGGTGAGGGATGCAGGAGAATGGACACACTGAGAGATTAAGTAAAATAAGTGACGTAAGTCCATACAGAGTATAATGGAACACAAAGAAAAGAATCTTTCTAGGGGGATGAGATTAGAAAATACTTAAAAAAAAAAAAAAGGTAATTGAAAGAGATGCATGTATCTCAATGTTTGTTGCAGCACTTTTTACAATAGCTAGGACATGGAAGCAACCTAGATGCCCATCAACAGATGAATGGATACAGAAATTGTGGTACATATATACAGTGGAATATTACTTAGCTATAAAAAAGAATGCATTTGAATCAGTCCTAATGAGGTGGATGAATCTAGAGCCTATTATACAGAGTGAAGTAAGTTAGAAAGAGAAAGACAAATATTGTATATTAATGCATGCATATGGAATCTAGAAATAAGTACTGAGGAACCTATTTTCAGGAAAACAATTGAGATGCAGATATAGTGAACAGACCTGTGGACACAGTGAGGGAAGGAGAGGGTGGGACAAATTGATAAAAAAGTATGGAAACATATACAAAACTATATTTTAAATAGATAGCAAGTGGGGATTTTCTGTGTGACTCAGGAAGCTCAACCCAGTGCTCTGTGACAACCTTAGAGGGGTGGGAGATTGGAGGGGGATTCAGGAGGGAGGGGACATATGTATACCTGTGGCTGACTCAAGTTGATGCATGGCAGAAACCAATATAATATTGTAAAGCAATTATCCTCCAAAAAAAATTATATTCCAAACATGAAACAGTCAGAAATGTTGATTCTTTGCCCTTTCTGATCATAAGAAAATAGATAACAGCTTCTACAGTTTTCCTCCTTCAAATAGGATTTGTGTACAAAATCCACCAAATTTTTTTCTTCAAAGAAACAAACCTGGTTCTAAAAAGAAATGAATATAATGTATCAGCTAACAAATTGACATACACCTATTTATCTCCATTTGATATCTGATTGTGTGGTCAAATCTTCTATAGCAAACAGTCATCAATAATTATAAAAAAAAAAAGGACATGTCAATCTGTTAGGGCCACAGAAGTAGGTCCTGTGCCAACCTGGCACCTTTCTTCTGTGGCTCCTGGGATGCTTACTGCTTTTGGCTTGGGCCTGGTTCTCTGGAAAGTAAGAGTCCTCTGCTGGGTGAAGAGCTGCCCTGAGGGCTCCACGTAGCTTCTATGGGCCCAGTTCAGGCCTGGTCCAAGGTTTTGTATCAGGTTGGGGCTGTATCAAATTATTAGACTTGTCCATGTATAACCTAGCCCCAAAGTCTTATTAACTACTAAGCCTTATCTATGTCTTTTAAAATCAACACCCTAAGGCATCAGGAACACAGACACACAAGGACAGAAATGGACTTTTACTATGAAATGTACCTAGTGTGTCCTCATTTATATGCAAAGCCCTACCATGCAACAGTTAAAAGGTACCCAATTCAGAGACTGGGATGAAGACAGCATACCCTCAGTCATATGGTAGCAGTGAAAATTACAAGTTTAGAAGGAGGGTTTAAAGGTAGAAATTTAGACCCAAATTAGATTTATTCACTCAATATTCACTTATCTTCATACTGAGAAGTTGATTCACAAAGCCAACAACATAAATTTTTCAACCAACTTTTAAAATGCAACTTCTATAAATGAGGATTATTATTTTTTATGTTTAAACAGCTCCAGCTTTATTGAGATATAATTGACAAATAAAATTGTAAGATGTTTAAAATGTGCAATGTGATGAAAACAAGCTGTCCCTTTTTACAAATGAAAACTAGGTCTATTTATTCCAAAGACGAGAAGATATGCAGCTTGCATTTATCGGGGATATTATTTTCTTTGAAAAATGCTTCAGTTACCAGTATTATTCTGTTAATGAGTTCCTGCCTGTTGAGAAAAAAATGATCTGCTGAATTTAAAATGTTTTTCATCTGAAAGGCATTCTAACATTTTTAATATGAACCATTCATTAAAGAAGCACCCTTGCATTATAGCTCTGAGTGGTGATATTTGGACTTCTGGCAATGTGACATTATTAAATAAGAAACATTTGTGAATGCCAATGATATTCTGGGGACTGGATAATGAAACAAAAAATTTATGTGTCCAGTAAAGCACTAGATGATTTTTCCTTAAACTTTTAATTCTTCATTTCAGTAGGATTACACAAGTCCAGGTTAAGAAAAATAGCCACAGAAATGAATACTCTTTCACATGAAATAATTCTGAAAGTGACACTGAGAATTGCCAAGAGATATATTCAGGATTCTGACTAAAATTTTTGTTCGACTTATTATTGTTTTTCTTAGTATCAACAATATAAACAATTTCCAAAATGGGAAATGATCACCATCTGGAGTTCTGCCATTAAACAGTAAGCTCATGATGGAGTACTAGGTCACTAATTTGTAACATTATTATCTCCCTTTGTGAGCTTTCTCAATTAAACAGGGAAAAAGTTGTTAAGGAAATAATTTAACAAAGAAACTGTAGATTATCGTAATCATTTGTCATTTATTTCCATTTTAAAACTAAAGTGATTTCTTTTACTTTTGAGTTTGCATCTTAGTTGTAACAGTATGACACTCCTAGTTTGGAATAAATCTGTCATTTGCTACCTGGAGTGTCTTCCAACCTCAATGTACAAATTCATACATTGCTAGTCAACTTAGGCCAAATTCAACCTGAAATAAAACTGAACTCTGGAACAACTTTTCCCTCCTTGGGTTTCCAAGAATATTCATCCTGATAAGAAGGTGACATTTTGAGGACTTCTGTGAAACTCTTTAATAACAACAACATGAATAAAGGATTCAGCTGTTACTCTTTGTGGGAAGAATAAAGAAACAATCAAGAATTATTCATTTCTAAACAAATCAGTTTGGTAGCAAGTGTTTAACCTGTTTAAAAGTTGCTTTCTAAACTCATTTTCTAAGCTCCTAAGAAAACTTTCTTTGATTAGAGATAATATTTAAAATGCAACTTATATAAATGGGGATTATTATATTTTATGTTTTTTAATTACTCCAGCTTCATTGAGGAATAATTAACAGGCAAAATTGTATGCTGTTTAAAATGTTCAACATAAAGATCCATACGACCTAGACAGCATATTAAAAAGCAGAGACATTACTTTGCTGACAAAGGTCCATATAGTCAAAGCTATGGTTTCTCCAGTAGTCACCTACAGATGTATGTAAGAGTTGGACCATAAAGAAGGCTAAGCACCGAAGAATAGATGCTTTTGAAGTATGTTGTTGGAGAAGACCCTTGAGAGTCCCTTGGACTGCAAGGAAATAAAACCAGTCAATCCTAAAGGAAATCAACCCTGAATTCACTGGAAGGACTGATGCTGAAGCTGAAGCTCCACTACTTTGGCCACCTGATGCAAAAAACTGAGTCAGTGGAAAAGTTGGTGCTGGGAAAGACTGAAAGCAGGAGGAGAAGGGGACGACACAGGAGTTGGTGAAGGAGAGGGAAGCCTAGCATGCTGCAATCCATGGGGTTGCAGAGAAGGACACGACTGAGTTGACTGAACAACAATCAACAATACTTAGGTTGTTTCCATATCTTAGTTATTCTGAATAAAACTACAATGAACTTGAGAATACAGATATCTTTCAGAGATAACGATTTCACTTCCTTTAGATTTATACCTGAAAGCAGAATTGCTGGATCATATGACAGTTCTATATTTAATTTTTTGAGATACTTCCATATTGCTTTTCATAGTGGCTGTTCAACGTACAAGACCATCAACACTGTACAAGTTTCCATATTCTCCATATCCTTTCCCGCATTTCTTATCTTTTTGATAATAGATAATCCTAACAGGTGTGAATTGATATTTCATAGTGATTTTGGTTTGTATTTCCCTGATAATTAGTAATTTTGAGCACCTTTTCATATATTGCTGGCCATTCATGTCTTCTTGGAAAATGTCTCTTCAGGTGTTTTGCCTTTTTTAAATTGGTTACTGTTTTTTTTTTTTTTTTCCTTTTCTTTTTTAGTTTTCATTTTTTTGGGGGGTTAGGTTTTGAGTTGTTTGAGTTCCTTGTATACTTCAGATATTAACCCATTATAATACATATAGTTTGCATATATTTTTTCCCATTTCATAAAATGTCTTCTTATTTTGTTGATGATTTCTGAGGTTGAACACAGCTTTTTAGTTTATGGAGACCTATGTGTTTAGTTTTGCTTTTGTTGTCTTTGCTTTGCGTGTCAAGTCCAAAAAAAATCATTGCTAAGATGCGTGTCTAGGAGTTTATTGCCTATGTTTTTGTTAGGAATTTAACCAGTTTCAGATCTTACATTCAAGTCTTTAATACATTTTGAATTGATTTTTATGTATGGTGTAACACAGGGGTCCAGTTTCATCCTGTTGCATGTGGCTAACTAGTTTTCTTATTGCCATTTATTGAAGAGATTATTCTTTGCCCATTGTACATCCTTGGCTCTTTTGTCAAAAATTAATTGATGATATATGCACAAGTTTATTTCTGAGTTTTCTATTCTGTTCTATTAATCTATGTGTCTGTTTTATGCCAACACCATATTGTTTTAATTACTACTATTTTGCAATATAGTTTGCCTCCAACTTTGTTCTTTCTCAAGATTGCTTTGGCTATTTGGGAAATTTTTGTGGTTCCATACAAATTGTAGGATTTTTTTTCCTACTTCTACAAAAAACACCACTGGAATTTTGATAGGGCTGCACTGAATCTATAAACTGCTTTGAGTAGTATGGTCATTTTAACAATATTAATCTTGCCAATTGAGTGCCAAATGCTAAATACTTAACACTCTTGCACAACTGGCTTTACATTTTTAAATGACTAGGTAGGAATATTGATTGGAAAAGTGTACAGAAGCAAAATATCTACTGAGGGAACCCTAAAGAAATCTACATAAGAAATGATGGAAGTCTAAAGTAAGGCAGTGTTTATGATGATGATAATGAAAAGGCTTATTTGTGATATAAGAAAATATTAACAGATTTTGATAGCATGTGGCTGAGAAAGAAATCCAGAAAGCTCTCAATATTTTGGCTTGGTCACTTGATGGATAGCAATGGCATTACTTTTATAAGAAATACACACATTTGGGGAGGAATATAATGTGTACTATTTTGGACATTAAGCTTTATGTGCCTTTGGTCAATCAATGAGACTTGCTCAGCAGACATTCGAGTATGGAGCTCAAAGAATATATAATTGGGTGATATAAATGTGTACATCAGTGGTAACTGAAGCCAGAAGAAGAGATGATGAGATGAAGTCAAATGGAAGTGTAGACTAAAAGAGGGTGAAAAATGAAGCCATAAGGAACCATAACACTTATAAAGTGGGTAGAGAAAGAAGGATCTTGAAAGACAACTAAGGACAGAAAAACAGATGGAAAACTAAGACAGAAGGAAATCACAGAAGCCACGGTCAAAGAAGAAAAGTTTACTAGCTCCTAAAGAGATCAAACTGGGAAAGGAGTATGTCAAGGCTATATATTGTCACCTTGCTTATTTAACTTTTATGCAGAGTACATCATGTGAAATGATGGACTAGATGAAGCACAAGCTGGAATCAACATGGCTGGGAGAAATATCAATAACCTCAGATATGCAGATGACACCACCCTCATGACAGAAAGCAAAGAAGAACTAAAGAGCCTCACGATGAAAGTGAAACAGGAGAGAGAAAAAGCTGTCTTAAAACTCAACTTTGAAAAAACGAAGATCATGACATCTGGGCCCATCACTTCATGGCAAATAGATGGGGAAACAATGGAAACAGTGACAGACTTTTATTGGGCTCCAAAATGACTGCAGATGGTGACTAAGGCCATGAAATTAAAAGATGCTTGCTCCTTGGAAGAAAAGCTATGACAAACCTAGACGGTGTATTAACAAGCAGAGTCATTACTTTGCCAACAAAGGCCCATATAGTCAAAGCTATGGTTTTTCTAGTAATCATGTATGGATGTGAGAGCTGGACCATAAAGAAAGCTGAATGCCAAAGAATTGATACTTTTTAACTGTGGTATCAGAGAAGACTCTTGAAAGTCTCTTGGACAACAAGGAGATCAAACCAGTCAATCCTAAAGGAAATCAGTCCTGAATATTCACTGGAAGGACTGATGCTGAATCTAAAACTCCAATCCTTTGGCCTCCTGATGTGAAAAACTGACTCAGTGGAAAAAACCCTGATGCTGGCAAAGACTGAAGTCAGGAGAAGAGGGAGATGACAGAGGAGGAGATGGTTGGATAGTATCACTGACTCAATGGACATGAGTTTCAGCAAACTCTGGGAGATGGTGAAGGACAGGGAAACCTGGCGTGCTGCAGTCCATGGGGTTGCAAAGAGTCAGACATGACTGAGTGACTGAACAACCAACAATACTTAGGTTGTTTCCATACCTTAGTTATTCTAAATAAAACTGCAATGAACATGAGAGTACAGATATATTTCAGAGATAATGATTTCACTTTCTTTGGATTTGAAAAAAAAAAAAAGAGTCAGATATGACTGAGAGACTGAATTGAACTGAACTGAAAGCAGTCAAAGAAAGAAAAGACTGAAGTAAAAATGAATGAAATAAGGATTTAGTTGTTGTTGACTTTAAGAAGACAAGTTTAAACGTTCTGTTGTTGATGAGAAAAAAAATGAAGCAGCATATGAGAATGTGCAATGAGGAAGAAAATAAATATCAATAAATATTCCACAAAGATCTCTTGTAGAGAGATGGTACAACTGCTAGGAGAGAATGTAGGATTTAAGGGGGAATGCATAATGTTTAGTATTACATGATCATAAAATATAGTGGTGGCACCACCATAAAAAAAAATAACATGTTTGAGTTCAGTTTTACTTCTACTAACATACAGAAACATTATCTAGGTCAAAAAGGACCATAAGAAAATGTATGTAGCTTCATAATCTAAAAGCACTGTTGTCTTCCAAAAAGTAAAAGAAAATGAGAAAATTTCTTACTTTTATCTCAAATTGTACTCTCAGAAGAAAAACTTTAAAAATATTTCTAACTTAGGCATTTCACTACAGTACTGCTAGTTTAGATCTTCTCAGCTCTCCTTAGAATAATATCAATGGAATGGTCCTTGCTCTCTCCACCTGTAATTTCTTCTCCCTCTAGCTGATCAACTAGCAGATTTATGTTCCCAAAAGCAATCCCTTCACATTTCCCTACTGGCCAAATTCATTTCTCTCTCTCATCCAGGCTTATTTTCATAAATCCTTTATGTAACTATCTTCTATTTAGACTGAACGTACTAATTTCCTATCTTCCTCTTCTTTCCATTTGTCATTGTCTACCAATCCTCTGACCACAATCTCGATTAAATGCAATCCTACTCATTCTTCACAACCCATGACTTCGTCTGATCCCTCTGATCAGAGGTGATTTCTACTGCTTTTCAACCCTTTCTAACTCTTACTTTATACACTTCTTGAGTCACATTACAAATACTATTTGATACATATATAAAACACATTTTACAAATATGCTTTTATATATATATATATATATATATATATATATATATATATATATAAAGTAACAAAAAACTCTGATTCTGTTGACATTCACAGGCACCCAGTACCGTGTTTTACATTAACTTAGCAAAAAAGCACATAAGAAGAATTCAGTCATTACTATAGATACTACAATGATAAAAGTGAAGGGATGAGCAATTTATTTAGCAACATTAAAGTTACACTTTATAATATTATCACTTTGATGACTGTACCAGTCAAAGTACAACTAGAGGAAAAAAAAAAGAAAGAAACCACTCTAAGAATTTAAAGAAAAGTTGTCATTTAGTCGCAAAGTCATGTCTGAACCTTTGTGACCCCAAGGACTGCAGCACACCAGGCTTCCCTGTCCTTCACTATCTCCCAGAGTTTGCTAAATTCATGTCCATTGAGTCAGTGATGCTATGCAACAATCTCATCCTCTGTTGCTTCCCTTCTCCTGCCCTCAATCTTTCTCAGCATCAGGGTCTTTTCCAGTGAGTCAGCTCTTCGCATCAGGTGGCCAAAGTATTGGCGCTCCAGCTTCAGCATCAGTCTTTCTAATGAACATTTAGGAATGATTTCCTTTAGGATTGACTGGTTGGATCTCCTTGCCATCCAAGGAACTCTCAAAGAATCTTCTCCAGAACCACAATTCAAAAGCATGAATTCTTCAGTGCTCAGCCTTTTTTATGGTCCAACTCTCATATCCATACATGACTACGGAAAAAATCACAGCTTGACTATACAGACCTTTGACAGCAAAGTGATGTCTCTTCTTTTTAATACTCTGTCTAGCTTTGCCATAGATTTCCTTCCAAGGAGCAAGTGTCTTTTAATTTCGCGGCTGCAGTCACTGTCCACAGTGATTTTGGAGACTAAGAAAAGAAAATCTGTCCCTGTTTCTACTTTTCCCCCCATCCATGTGCCATGAAGTGATAGGGCTGAGAATTAATTACATAGGTTACAGAACTGAGAAGCCTACAGAACACTGAGAGAGAACTCAGGGACCAGAAATTGCAGAAAGCAGTTATTATCCATAGTTTGGGTTTCTCCTTTACTCTACACTACTACCACAGTCACAACACTTTTGACTACAAATGTCAGGAAAAGGTTGTTCCACATCAAGTAATTCTGCAACATCTGCTTAACATCCTACAACTTAACTCAACTCTGACACTACCTGCCTGGAAACAGCACCGCACAGGTTAAGGGCTCAGTCTTACAAGACCATTCTCACAACTCCTTCAGATGCCAATCTAAAGTAGTGGGTCTCCAGGTGCTTACAACTTTTTGTCCAATTGTCTACAAATCAGAGGTCCCTTGAACATTTTGAATTTTGAACCAGGTAAATACACTATCTATTCAAAAAATTAGTAAAATTAACAGCACAACAGTGAAATCCTCTGAATCTTTTTGCCCTTAGCAAATTTGGCAGGAAACTGATTTCCAAACCAATTTAATTTTTTCTCCTCTCTTTAAGAGAGCGAAAAATTCAAGAGAAAAATTCCAATTAGCCTTGATCTACATATTATTGCCTGAAGTGCTGTTACAACTATACAGTCACTAGGTTTAAGACTCTAGCAGAATGTTGCCACATAAACATATGGAATTACACAAAGGAAAAGCAAATATGGAGGACCAGTTACATTCTTAACTCTTCTTTGCCCCTGATAAACTCAAAATAAAGAAAGCACCAACTGACATAACATTAAAGTTTCAAAGCAGAGACTGTAGTTTTCAGATTTTTTAAAAAGTTAACCTGCTAATAGTCTGCATGCACATGGTTAGGATAATTAAGTTAAAACACAGATTTATTTGCCAATTTTTCCTGGTAGATAATATTTTAGTTATTCATTTAGCATCCCTGAGGAAAAAGAATGCTGACCACCAGCCAAACTGTTTCTCTCAAACCATACTGCAATACTATGCAAATGTAAAGTGTTAAATAAATAAAGATTTTCTAATGTTTAGTATTAGTCATCAATAAGGTTGAGTTCAGTTCAGTCGCTCAGTCATGTCTGACTCTTTGTGACCCCACAGACTGCAGCATGCCAGGCCTCCCTGTCCATAGCCAACTCCTGGAGTTTACCCAAACTCATGTCCATCGAGTCAGTGATGCCATCCAACCATCTCATCCTCTGTCGTCCCTTCTCCTCCTGCCCTCAATCTTTCCCAGCATCAGGGTCTTTTCCAATGAGTCAGCTCTTCGCATCAGGTGGTCAAAGTATTGGAGTTTCAGCTTCAGCACCAGTCCTTCCAATGAACACTCAGAACTGATCTCCTTTAGGATGAACTGGTTGGATCACCTTGCAGTCCAGGGACTCTCAAGAGTCTTCTCCAACACCACAGTTCAAAAGCATCAATTCTTCGGTGCTCAGCTTTCTTTATAGTCCAACTCTCACATCCATACATGACTACTGGAAAAACCATAGCCTTGACTAGATGGACATTTGTTGGCAAAGTAATCTCTGCTTTGTAATATGCTGTCTAGGTTGTATAGGTCTAATATGCTGTCTAACTTTCCTTCCAAGGAGTAAGCGTCTTTTAATTTCATGGCTACAGTCACCATCTGCAGTGATTATGAAGCCCAAAACAATAAAGTCTGCCACTCTGCCACTGTTTCCACTGTTTCCCTATCTATTTGCCATGAAGTGGCAAAATCAGTGCACTTGCATGATACACATGCATCAGTCAGCATGCCAGGGAGGCCTGGCATGCTGCCGTTCATGCGGTAGCAAAGAGTTGAACATGAATGAGTGAACTGTACTGAACTGAACTGATGGGACTGGATACCATGATCTTAGTTTTCTGAATGTTGATCTTTAAGCCAACTTTTTCACTCTCCTCTTTCACTTTCATCAAGAGGCTCTTTACTTCTTCTTTGCTTTCTGCCATAAGTGTGGTGTCATCTGCATATCTGAGGTTACTGATATTTCTCCCGGCAATCTTGATTCCAGCTTGTGGTTCATCTAGCCCAGTGTTTCTCATGATGTACTCTGCATATAAGTTAAATAAGCACAGTGACAATATACAGCTTTGATGTACTATTTTTCCTATTTGGAATCAGTATGTTGCTCCATGTCCAGTTCTAACTGTTGGTTCCTGGCCTGCATACAGGTTTCTCAAGAGGCAGGTCAGGTGGTCTGGTATTCCCATCTCTTCAAGAATTTTCTACAATTTGTTGTGATCCACACAGTCAAAGGCTTTGGCATGGTCAATAAAGCAGAAGTAGATGTTTTTCTGGAACTCTCTTGCTTTTTCTATGATCCAGCAGATGTTGGCAATTTGATCTCTCATTCCTCTGCCTTTTCTAAATTCAGCTTGAATATCTGGAAGTTCATGGTTCATGTATTGTTGAAGCCTGGCTTGGAGAATTTTGAGCATTACTTTATTAGCATGTGAGATGAGTTCAATTGTGTGGTAGTTTGAGCATTCTTTGGCATTGCCTTTCTTAGGGATTTCAATGAAAACTGACCTTTTCCAGTCCTATGGCCACTGCTGAGTTTTCCAGATTTGCTAGAATATGGAGTACAGCACTTTCATATCATTATCTTTCAGGATTTGAAATAGCTCAACTGGAATTCCATCACCTCCACTAGCTTTGTTTGTTGTGATCCTTCCTAAGGCCCACTTGACTTCACATTCCAGGATGTCTGGCTCTAGGTGAGTGTTCACACAATCATGATCATCTGGGTCATGAAGTTCTTTTTTGTACAGTTCTTCTGTGTATTCTTTCCACCTCTTCTGAATATCTTCTGCTTCTGTTAGGTCCATACCATTTCTGTCCTTTATTGAGCCCATCTTTGTATGAAATGTTCACTTGGTATATCTCATTTTCTTGAAGAGATCTCTAGTCTTTCCCATTCTGCTGTTTTCCTCTATTTCTTTTCACCGATCACTGAGGGAGGCTTTCTTCTCTCTCCTTGTTTTCTTTGGAACTCTGCATTCAAATAGGTATATCTTTCCTTTTCGCTTCCTTTCTTTTCACAGCTATTTGTAAGGCCTCCTTAGACAGCCATTTTGCTTTTTTGTATTTCTTTTTTTGGGGGGATGGTCTTGACTCTTGTCTCCTGTACAATGTCATGAACCTCCATTCATAGATCATCAGGCACTCTGTCTATCAGATCTAGTTCCTTAAATCCATTTCTCACTTCCAGTGTATAATCATAAGTGATTTGATTTAGGTCATACCTGAATGGTCTAGTGGTTTTCCCCACTTTTTTCAATTTAAGTCTGAATTTGGCAATAAGCAGTTAATGATCTGAGCCACAGTCAGCTCCCAGTCTTGTTTTTACTGACTGTACAGAGCTTCTCCATCTTCGGTTGCAAAGAATATAATCAATGATTTCAGTGTTGACCATCTGGTGATGTTCACATGTAGAGTCTTTTCTTGTGTTGTTGGAAGAGGGTGTTTGCTATGACCAGTGCGTTCTCTTGGCAAAACTCTATTAGCCTTGCCCTGCTTCTTTCTGTGTTCCAATGCCATATTTGCCTGTTACTCCAGGTGTTTCTTGACTTCCTACTTTGCATTCAAATAAGGTAGAATTCTCTGATTAAAGAATATTACCCCCATAACTGCACTGGGAAGTAACACATGCATGAAAAGTTCATTCAGAAGATCTTTGATATCAAGAGTTGAGACATAAAAGGCCCAGTCCTATGAAGACAGGAATTAGAATACTGCCCCTCATACTACCTACTCACACTGGGAAAACTGAAAAAAAGAAAATTAAATACCTACCACCATTCTTGATTTTCTCTCTCCTTCCAGTTTCATCCCCGTAACTGGATAATAAAGTACTGCAACATAGGACTTATCCTGGAGGTGGTGGTGATGGTTGTTCAGTAGGTAAGTTGTGTCTGACTTTGTGACCCCATGAACTTCAGCACACCAGGCTTCCCTGTCCTTCACCATCTCCTGGACTTTACTCACAATCCAACCATCTCATCCTCTGCTGCCCCCTTCTCTTCTGCTGCCATCAATTTTTCCCAGAATAAGGGTCTTTTCTAATGAGTCGGCTCTTCAGAAAAGGAGATGGCCAAAGGAGCTTCAGCTTCAGCATCAGTCCTTCCAATGAATATTCAGGATTGACTGGTTTGATCTCCTTGCAGTCCAAGGGACTCTCAAAGACTCTTCTTCAGCACAATTTAAAAGCATCAGTTCTTCAGTGCTCAGGCTTCTTCATGGTTCAACTCTCATATCCGTACATGACTACTGGAAAAATCATAACTTTGATTATACAGACCTTTGTCAGGAAAGTGATATCTCTGCTTTTGAATATGCTGTCCAGGTTTTTCATAGTTTTCCTTCCAAGCAGCAGGCCTCTTTTAATTTCATGGTTGCAGTCACCATCTGCAGTGATTTTGAAGCACAAGAGAGTAAAATCTGTCACTGCTTCCACTTTCCCCCCTTCTTATTATCCTGGTACCAGCTGTCAAACATTAAATATTGCATAGAATGAAGATAGGATGAGAGTGAGAGTTAAAACATAGAGATGGTCTTTTATAAGTGTTCTTTCCATACACACATCCAAGAGACTGCTGGTGTGATTTTCTATTTTCAGGGTATCAGTTATAGGACAGATCTGGAAATAAATCCAAAGATCAGCAGTAGATTCAGAAGCTATAGACATCATGTTTATTTAGTTTCTCTGAACCTTCTGTTTGAAGGCCCTCAGAAATCATAAATCTGGAGAACTTAATCAAAACCAGTATTCCAAACTTACCAAAGTCTTTCCAGACAAAGTATTGACAAAGATGATGTCCAATTACAATTAAGGAGACTGCAGTGCTATTAAAGACATATTAAGTTGAATTATGTACTTCTTACATCAAGTCTTTGATATTCTGATATTATTTACAGAAAAGCAAACTTTTTTGATGCATTTGGTGAAAAAAATGTTTAATGTTTCTTTGAAGCATTTCATTATTTGCCAGTTGTAAACATGTCAAAATTTTAATAGTGTTGATTTCTGGAGTAAAAACATCAGAGTAACCTGAAATTAATACATACCAAATAAAAAAGATAGTCAAGAAGAGGGGTAAGAGTAGTGGAGTAGAATAATAATAAATTACAGCAAGAACAAGAAAGAGAGAGGACAGAATATTAAAAAGCAAAGTAAGCCACAGTATCTGCCCTCAAGAAGCTTATTGTAGCAGGAGAAAAAAGATATATGAATAGAGAATTAATAATACAAAACAATAAATGAAAAGAACAAAATAAAATTTTTTATAAAACAAAGCAGCAAAACATCATGGCAAGTGGCTACAGAGGTTATTGAGATTTAAGACAACTGAAGGCTTACGACAGCATGAAAAGGCAAAAAGATATGACACTGAAAGATGAACTCCCTAAGTTGGTGGGTGCCCAGTATTCTACTGGAAAAGAACAGAGCAACAGCTCCAGAACGAATGAAGAGGCTGAGCCAAAGCGGAAACACACTCAGTTGTGGATGTGTCTGGTGGTGAAAGTAAAGTCCGATGCTGTAAACAACAATAATGCATAGGAACCTGGAATGTCAGGTTCATGAATCAAGGTAAATTGCAAGTGGTCAAACAGGAGGTGGCAAGAGTGAACATTGATATTTTAGGAATCAGTGAACTAAAATGGACCAGTATGGGCAAATTTAATTCAGATGCCATTATATCTACTACTGTGGGCAAGAATCCCTTGGGAGAAATGGAGTAGCCCTCATAGTCAACAAAAGAGACCAAATTCAAAAATGACAGAATGAGCTCTGTTCATATCCAAGGCAAACCATTCAATATCACATTAATCCATCTATTCCCCAAACACTAATGCTGAAGAAGCTGAAGTTGAATAATTCTATGAAGACCTAAAAGATCTTCTAGAACCAACACCAAAAAAAGGTATCCTTTTCACCATAGGGGACCAGAATGCAAAAGTAGGAAGTTAAGAGATACCTGGAGTAACAGGCAAGTTTGGTGCTGGAGTACAAAATGAAGCAGGGCAAAGGCTAACAGAGTTTTGCCATGAGAACACACTGGTCAAGGCAAACACCCTCTTGCAACAACATGAGTCAACACTACACATGGACATAACCAAATGGTCAATACTGAAATCATTGATTATACTCTTTGCAGCTGAAGATGGAGAAGCTCTATACAGCCAGCAAAAACAAGACCAGGAGCTGACTGTGGCTCAGATCATGAACTCCTTATTGACAAATTCAGACTTAAATTGAAGAAAGTGGGGAAAACCACTAGACCATTCGGGTATGACCCAAAGCAAATCCCTTATGATTATATAGCAAAAGTGACAAATAGATTCAGGGGATTAGATCTGATAGAGTGCCTGAAGAACTACGGACAAAGGTTCATAGCATTGTATAGGAGGCTGTGATAAAAATCATTCCCAAGAAAAAGAAATGAAAAAAGGCAAAAATGGTTGTCTGAGGAGGCCTTAAAATAGCTGAGTAAAGAGAAATAAAAGGCAAAGGAGAATAGGAAAGATATACCCATCTGAATGCAGAGTTCCAAAGAATAGCAAGGAGAGATAAGAAAGCCTTCCTAAGTGAACAATGCAAAGAAATAGAGGAAAACAACAGAAAGACTAGAGATCTCTTCAAGAGAATTAGTGATACTAAGGGAATATTTCATGCAAAGATAGGCACAATAAAGGACAGAAAAAATACAGACCTAACAGAAGCAGAAGATATTAGGTAATACCATTAAAGCTAGTGGAGGTGTTGGAATTCCAGCTGAGCTATTTCAAATCCTAAAAGATGATACTGTGAAAGTGCTCCACTCAATATGCCCGCAAATTTGGAAAACTCAGCAGTGGCCATAGGAATGGAAAAGGTCAGTTGGAATTCCAATCCCAAAGAAAGGCAATGCCAAAGAATGTCCAAACTTCTGCAGAACTACACTCATTTCACATGCTAGCAAAGTAATGCTCCAAATTCTCCAAGTCAGACTTGGAATTCTAGTATGTGAATTGAGAACTTCCAGATAATCAAGCTGGATTTAGAAAAGGCAGAGGAAACAGAGATCAAATTGCCAACAAGCATTGGATCATAGAAAAAGCTATAGAGTTCCAGAAAAACACCTACTTTTGCTTCATTGAGTACGCCAAAGCCTTTGACTGTGTGGATCACAACAAACTGTGGAAAATTCTGAAAGAGATGGGAATACCAGACCATCTGACCTGCCTCCTGCAAAACTTGTTTGCCTGTCAAGAAGCAACAGTTAGAACTGGACATAGAATAACAAACTGGTTCCAAATTGGGAAATGAGTACACCAAGGCTATATATTGTCACCCTTTTATTTATTTAACTTATATGCAGAGTACATCATGAGAAATGCCAGACTGGATGAAGCACAAGCTGGAAACAAGATTTTTGAGAGAAATATCAATAAACTCAGATATGCAGATGACACCACCCTTAAGACAGAAAGCAAAGAGGAACTGAAGAGCATCTTGATGAAGGTGAAAGAGGAGAGTGAAAAACTAGCTTAAAACTCAACATTCAAAAAACCAAGATCATGGCATCTGGTCCCATCACTTCATGGCAAATAGATGGGGAAACAATGGAAACAGTGAGAGACTTTATTTTGGGGCTCCAAAATCACTGCAGATGGTGACTGCACCCATGAAATTAAAAGACGCTTGCTTCTTGGAAGAAAAGCATGACCAACCTAGACAGCATATTAAAAAGCAGAGACATTATTTTGCCAACAAAGGTCCATCTAGTCAAAGCTATGTTTTTTCAATTAGTCATGTTTAGATATTGAAAGTTGGACTATAAAGAAAGCTGAGCATCGAAGAACTGATGCTTTTGAACTGTGGTGTTGGAGAAGACTCTTGAGAGTCCCTTGGACTGCAAGGAGATCGAACCAGTCAATCGTAAAGGAAATCAGTCCTAAATATTCATTGGAAGGACTGATGCTGATGCTGAGCCTCCACTATTTTGGCCACCTAATGAGAAGAACTGATTCATTGGGAAAAACCCTGATGCTGGGAAAGATTGGAGGCAGGAGAAGGGGACCACAGAGGATGAGATGGTTGGATGGCATCACCAACTTGATGGACATGAGTGTGAGCAGAACTTGGGTATTGGTGATGGACAGGCACGCCTGGCACGCTGCAGTCTGTGTGGTCACAAAGATTCAGACACATTAGAGCGACTGAACTGAACACAGTATTCAAGATACAGAAGAAAAACTGAGTTAAAGGAAACAAACCCATTCACTATCACATCAAAAAGAATAAAACATGTAGGAATAAACTTATCTAAACAGGCAAAAAACTTGTACTCTGAATACCACAAGATGCTCAGGAAAGAAATCAAAGATGACACACACAGATGGAAAGATATACTATGTTCTTGCATTGGAACAGTCAGTACTGTCAAAAAGACTATACTGCCCAAGGCAATATACAGATTCCATTCAATCTCTATCAAATTACCAATGGCACTTTTTACAGAACTAAATGAAGAACTTTTGAAAATTTAAAAATTTTTACAAAACCCCAAAGATCCCAAATAGGCAAAGCAATCCTAGAAAGAAAAATGGACCTGAAAGAACCAGGCCTCCTGACTTCAAGCTACACTAATAGTTACAGTCATCAAAATAGCATTGCACTGGAACAAAAACATAGATCAATGAAATAGGCTAGAAAGTCCAGAAATAAATCCACACACCTTTGGTCAATTAATCTATGACAAAGGGTTCAAGAATATATAATGAAGCAAAGATTGTATTCATGAAGCGTTGTTGAGAAAACTGGACAGCTACATGAAAAGAATGAAATTAAGCTCAAAATGGGTTAAAGACCTAAAGGTAAGACCAGATACTATAAAACTCTTAGAGGAAAACCGGCAGAACACTTTTTGAAATAAATCACACCAGTAGCTTTTTGGATCTACCTCCTAGAGTAATGACAATAAAAATAAACAAATGAGACCTAACTACACTTAAAAGCGTTTGCACAGGAAAGGAAATCATAAACAAAATGAAAAGACAACTCACAGGATGGGAGAAAATATTTGCAAAGGAAATCGTCAACAAGGAATTAATCTCCAAAATATACAAACAGCTCAATTAAAAAAAACAAAAAAAAAAAACAATCAAAAACTGGGCAGGAAACCTAAACGGCCATTTCTCCAAAGAAGTCATAGAAATGGCTAAGAGGAACATAAAAAGATGCTCCACATGGCTAATTATTAGGGAAAGGCAAATCACAACTACAATGAGGTATCACCTCACACAAGTCAGAATGGTCATCATCAAGAAGTCTACCAAAGATAAATGCTGGAGGTGATGTGGAGAAACGGGAACCCTCCTACACTGTTGGTGGGAATATAAATTAGCACGACCACTACAGAGAACAGTATGAAGGATCCTTAAAAAACTAAAACCAGAACTACTGTGTTGCCCAAAAGGCTTGTTTGGCTTTAACAAGCTCTAACATCTTACAGAAAAACACTAGCAAACTTTTTGCCCAACACAATACCATATGACCCAAGAATCCTACTCCTGAGCATTTATTAAAGAGAAAATCATAATTCAAAAAGATAAATGCATCTCATTGTTCACTGAAGCACTATTTTCAATAGCCGAGACATGGAAGCAGACTAAATGTCCACTGACAGATGAATGAATAAAGAAGATGAGGTAAATATATATAATGGTATACTACTCAGCCATAAAAAGAATGAAATAGTGGCATCTGCAGCAACATGGATAGACCTAGAAATTAGTATACTAAGTGAAGTAAGTCAGAGAAAGACAAATATCATATGATATCACTTATATGTGGAATCTAAAATGATACAAATGAACTTACTCACAGAACAGAGACAGACTTCACAGAATTTGAAAACAAATTTACGGTTGTCAAAGGTGGAATGTGGAGGGAGGGATAAATTAGGAGTTTGAAATTAATATATACACAGTACTATATATAGATAATGAACAAGGACCTACTGTATAGCACAGGGAACTCTATTTTATATTCTGTAATAACCTATATAGGAAAAGATCTGAAAAAGAATGGATATATGTACATGTATAACAATCACTCTGCTGTAAACTTGAAACCAACACAATACTGTAGATTAACCATATCCCAACATAAATAAAAATTAAAACTCTGTAATTATAAAGTCGTCAAGTTCTTTCCTATGGTATTACTTAGAGGTGAAACTTCTTTAAAACAAGGTCCTGTGATTGACCAGATACAAGAGAGAGTGAGTTTAGATTGAGTTCCACTTACTAGTAACAATGTATATTATAGAGAAATCCTAATGCATCATTTATCCTTCAGAGTATTCACTGTAGAATAGTTAACATTAAGTGTTAAGAAAAATAATCTAGGAAATACAGGTAGCAAAAGACTATGCAGATTTAGAGTTAACAAAGCTTTTCCTTTTTTATAACATTTTCCTTCTATGGAAACTACTAAACTTTTCTGTTATAAAAACAATCACAACATGAGACTCTCAAAAACCAAACCAAACCAAATAAAAACAAATACATTTGAGATTTGTGACAAAAGATATTTAGAGGTAGCACAATATTATATCTACAAAGATAAGACTTCTTACCTATAGGTTTTATTTTTCATACAAGCTGAAACGATTAGGCTATTTTCGTTTTTATTATACCCTATGCATATCATTAATGAAAGTGGGAAAAAACCCTGGAGGCTTACTGCTAGATTAAAATGTACAATTATACAATAACTATATATCAACGTAGAACATTTATTGTTTAAATTACATAAAATTTTAAATCTTATTTTAGCTTTTTTTTTTGTTTTGATATTTAGGTGGGTGTAGATTTTCTCTTAAATATTAACATGGAGTTACGGTACTTTGCTATACATTACGTAATATTTTTCCAAGTAAAAAATGAATCATTTTATGAAGTGTTAAGAGCTATATAACAAACAAAGGCACTGCAAAAGCTCCATACCATCAGTGTATTCCATCAATCCAGCATAGTCATTCATTAGAGTAGCGCCATCATACACATGGACGGTAGTGATGCATTAGTTCCCGGTAATGTATTACTTTTACAGGTTAGACCAGTGCAATATTTTATAAACTTACAGTACATAATGATTTCATTCATTTAGAAATTTCATTTTCTTGTCACAGCCTAAAATGAGTTTTCTGAACATCCACAGTAGTTTCATTGTCTATCTCCAAAATGTTTTAACTGGCCAACTAACCAATTGTTTAAATTAGTGTGTGACTACATGGGTTTTCTTCAACTTCACATTCTCACTTCTTATCTAGCCATCTTAGGGTTCAGCAAAAAGAAAATTAGTGATAATGCTTTCAATTTAATTAGTATATTACATGCACTGTAATTATTAGCGGGAAATGTTATATTAATGAATGTAAAAGTTAGCAGTAAATTACCTTGTAGCTATTATCAATTTCCCAAGCTACTGCTCCTTAAGATAACCCTCTCCCTATGGTCCTTCCAGTAATTTTTCTTTGCCTGATAAACATGATGATTAAATAGCACACAGAGCAAACCTTTGATACTTTTTAAATTAAATCCATGCCCAGCCTAAGGGCTGAGTCTGATTTCAACTAAATGTGTCAGTTAATCAGATAAAAAATTATCAGTAACTGAAAGAAATAGCAGCCTTAGGCTTCATCAGTGCCAGGGAAAGCTGAACAAAATAAGACATTCAGACAATATCACATTATGTGTAAAGGTTACTGATAAGCCTATAAGTAAACAGAACTGCTTACCATTGTAACAATGTCTGTCTGGGAAGAAATGTTATACTCAACATTCGAATTACCTCTAAATTAAAAAAAAAAAAAATTGGAGAAAAGACCAGGGGTATTTTATCTATACACACACACACACACACACACAAACATGTGTGCAAACTTAAATATAAACAAAACCACATAAAGATAGTAAAAATATGCAGTGGATTAGGGAAATGGAATTCTTAAAACTAGATTCTGAGAGATTTTATTGAAAAAGTGCTTATTATTATCAATACTACTTCTAGGAAACTTGAATTACACCAAGCAGACCAAATATTTAATGGTTAAGGGAAGGTGTATATGAATTCCAGATCATTCATTCACACAATTCATTAAAAGGATATCATTTCACCAATTTTTAAAAAAAAATCTAAGGTATATTAAACTACAGCAAGATCCTAAATTAATTAAGGAGGGGGGGCTTCTCCAGTGTCTTAGTGATAAAAAAAAAAAATCAATTTTTAACCTGTAACAATGAGCACCAACAGTCATTTGCAATATTACCAATTAAAATAATACATATCATCAGGGCCTGATTATGAATAAGAGAATTTAAAAGCTCCTACAATTATGTCAAACCTTTAAACTTTCAGAGCATATTATGATTTTCAAAGCATTCTCAGATTCCTAATTAAGATTGTTTTAACTAGAGAAGAGGGCTATCTTATAAACGGATATATCAGTAACAAGTGCAAGAAGAAACTAAATCTGAAAAGAATGGAAAATTATCTTCGAAAGACATAATAGGCAGTCGTTATGAAAAAATCCATTTATAAATCAAAGCAAAAGTCCCAAACCCTCTGACAAGGAAAATTTCAAATTAATACTCCATCATCTTTATTCTCCTTTTCTACTATGATCAGATAATATATTCAACATCAACAAGATTCTCATATTCTTTTTATCAAATGCAACTTTCCAGTTAAATAGACCATTGACAGGATGAGAACTGAGCTGATTGTATACAAATATAAGCCGCTAAGTATCAGAGGCCCAATACTACCCACATATGGATAGAGGATCAATGTAACATAAAGTTGTATTTCTCAATACATTAAAAAAGCTTAATACAGACCCTCTGAAATCACTGTTTTTGTCAAGAATTACCTGAAGTGCAGAGGAAATGGTTCTGCTTTCCTAACTGCTACAAGCAGCATTGTATACCTTTCAGGAAACACTTGGAAGATGGGCATCCATCAAGTACTAACATTGCTTATAACCAGGTTAAAACTTCTCCAAGATGTCTGCACATTTTGAAGTTCACCAAAGAGGAGTTGAAAAATTATCTTAGGGTTACAGGATGAAATTCAAACCAGTCACCAACAGGTGACTTAGTTTAGCAGCTTCCAGCAATCCCCAGGGCTTTTTGGTCTCCTCTCATATCACAGAGTTTATTGATGCATGCTCCCTGACCTCTGTATGTCTCACTTTAACGGTCACAACACTGTCCTTCTGAACGCTCCACAACTTCAAATCCACACAAGAGTATTACTTAACAGCTTGTTTAAATAAAAAGCATAATGATTCATAAGTATTAAAACTTCTAATTGAAAAGAAAATTATCCAAAGTTTTAGTTGACAGTATAATTACAACACTGGGTCCATCCTCAAAAAGTAACTGCAAGGACAATTTTAATAATGTAATTTATTAAATAATGTATTTATTACTGTTCTAAATACCATTTTATATATTTTTAAATGCATTTTCCTGAACAGTGAAAATGATACTCTTTAAAAAATTACTTTAATAATAAAATTTATTTGGATGTGTGATTACTGATATAAACTTGAGGTAAATATGTAAGATATAAATATGACACATTAACTTTGACCAAAATAAAATAAAAATCTTGAATTAAAAAAATTATAGTAACAATCCAATTCTGTTTCTGAGATGAGTTCAAGTCAATCAGAAAACTTCATAACAATATTAGCTAAAGAAATGCTAATATTAGGTAGATGATTTTTGCAGTGAAATATGTATGAATTTTGTGGTTTCTTTACTTGAAAAGCTCAAATATTTACACAGCATTTGCCTGTAGACATTTCCTTCAGGAAATCCTATATATAAGGATGACCTCCATTACAGACCTGAGGATGACTTATATTTAAGTCATGTCAAAACTGAATTTGATATAAACAAGTTTCCCAAAATTTAATATGCTAAAATTACTTTGCGGTGATGAGGTGACAGTGAACAACCACAACAAATTGAGTCTAAAAGCTATGTAAGTTTCTATCCAATACCAATTACAAAAATATCAAATACAACTGTGGGACTTTGCATAGAATGCCTGTAAACCCTATAGTAGTTTTATGTTTTTATTCTTAAATAAAATGTTTAAAACAAGCATTATAATATTTTACATATAGAATGCTAGTATTTAACCTAAGAATTCCATTAAAATAATTTAACAAGAGAAATTAAATCACCTTATATTTAGGTTGGGTATTATCTTTAAGAAAATATTATTTTCAAGTAAGTTAAGAATGAACAATTTGTCCTGTCTTTCTTATATATCATTGGTAGCCACTATGTGTGCTCAGTCACACAGTCATGTCCAACTCTTTGTAACCCCATGGACTGTAGCCTACCAGGCTCCTTTGTCCATGGAATTTTCCAGGCAAGAACACTGGACCAGGTTGCCATTTCCTAGTCTAGGGGATCTTCCTGATCCAGGGATTGAGCCTGAGTCTCTTGTGTGCCCTGTATTGCAGGCGGATACTTTACCGCTGAGCCACCAGGGAAGCCTTAGGTAGCTGCTAAGTAACCAAATAAAGGTGAAGAGAAGTCTTTTTTCAATAGACTGTTCCAACTAATAAATGAAGCACAAACAGTAGAATCATTTTTTTTCTTTTTTTTAAAATTTTATTTTTTAACTTTACAATATTGTATTGGTTTTGCCATATATCAAAGTGAATCTACCACAGGTATACATGTGTTCCCCATCCTGAACCCTCCTCCCTCCTCCCTAGAATCATTAATATCACCATTTTGCAACCTCCTTTTAAATAATAAATCTATGAAACAATCACTGGAGGCTGCTAACATCATAAAAAAGAGAATTAGATGTTATGCCTCCTCTTGAAAGAACATAAAATCATTTGTGAAGCAGTCTTAAAAAAATGCAAACCTGAATTTAATGAAACTTCTAGATTAGTGATTTTCATTGAGCTTTCAGCAGTGATGGAAATGTTCTATCTGTACCATCCAATATGGAAACTATGACCCACATGTGGCTACTGAGCATCTGAAATGTGGCTACTGACACTGAAGTAGTAATTTTTAAATTTTACTTAGCTTTAATTGATTAAAATGTTAATTTATAATGGCATGTATCTCATGGCTATCAAACTAGACAGCAAAGCTTTAGATCCAATGATGAATTGGTAGGAAATTAGAACAAAGAAATATACTGCACTACACTGTGGGGTTTTTGTCAGTCTGTAGTAAACCCTACTGGACAAGTGACCTAGTTTATTCAATGAAGAAGTTTAAAGAGAGACAAAACATAGATTATGCACAAGGGATTTAAAAGATATGCCAGCCAGTTACAATCCGTAAAACTTACTTGGATCCTGATTTAAACAAAACACAACAGACAATGTAAGACATTATGAAACAACTGAAAATTTGAACACTGGGATGTACAATAAGTTAAGAAATTACTATGAATTATTTTAATCTGTGGCTATGGGATATAATTATACTTAAAAACAAAATCTTATCTCTTAGAGATAGATGTTAAAGTATTTGCAAATTATACATGATATCAGGTGTTTGCTTTAAAATAATAACGGAGGGAGGTAAGTGGGTGTATACATGAAACAAGACAGATTATGGTTTAATTGTTGTTGAAGTCTCTACTAGGTACCAGCATATTTATTACTTTATATTACTTTAACCGTATTTTTTAATGTTTAAAATTTTGGAAAAGGAAAAAAAACAACAAAAAAATTAAAAAAGAGAAAATAAGGCATGGAGATTTTACTACCAGCAAATTTTTTCCATAAACAGTTTCTTGACAAACTGTCAGAAACAACTATCTCAGGGTTCCGGAAATTGATCAAAGGTATATACTAAATTAAGAAGTGGTTATACATGAAAAACTACTGAACTTTGGGAGTCTGTGGCATTCTTGCCTGGAGCGGCTCTCATATCAAGGCAGGGGAAGCTGTGAAAAACAACAATTTTATTGCTAGAGGAGGCTGACTCGAATTGGAATGAGACATGGAAAAATGTCTCATTGTCAAATGTCTCAATGTCAGTTGTTACTAAAAATGCCACACCCAGTAGCATTCTCAGTAACTGTGATCTCCTTGACAAATGAAGTGAGAAGACCAGTGACTCACAGCCTGAGGTTATAACCCTGGTTGGATTAAGCAATGGACCTTTAGATTAGCCAGATATTTAAAAGTGAGATCCAGAAAATGAAGCAGCATAGAAGAAATAAGTAAATTCTACACACATAGAAGGGGAAAGACTAGAGATCTCCTCAAGAAAATTAGAGATACCAAGGGAAATTTCATGCAATGGAACTAACAGAAGCAGAAGATATTAAGAAGAGGTGGCAAGAATACACAGAAGAACTGTACAAAAAAGCTCTTCATGACCCAGATAATCACAACGGTGTGATCACTCATCTAGAGCCAGACATCCTGGAATGTGAAGTCAAGTGGGCCTTAGGAAGCATCACTATGAACAAAGCTAGTGGAGGTCATGAATTCCAGTTAAGCTATTTCAAATTCTGAAAGATGATACTGTGAAAGTGCTGCACTCAATATCCCAGCAAATTTGGAAAACTCAGCAGTGGCCACAGGACTAGAAAAGGTCAGTTTTCATTCCAATCCCAAAGAAAGGCAATGTCAAAGAATGTTCTTGAAACTAATTGCCAGTCCAGGTTCAATGCATGATACAGGATGTTTGAGGCTGTTGCACTGGGATGACCCAGAGGGATGGTATGGGAAGGGAAGAGGGAGGGGTGTTCAGGATCGGGAACATGTGTACACCTGTGGTGGATTCATGTTGATGTATGGCAAAACGAATACAATATTGTAATTAGCCTCCAATTAAAATAAATAAATTTATATTAAAAAAAAGAATGCTCAAACTATCGCACAATTGCACTCATCTCACGTGCTATTAAAGTAATGCTCAAAATTCTCCAAGTCAGGCTTAAGCAATACGTGAAACATGAACTTCCAGATGTTCAAGCTGGTTTTAGAAAAGGCAGAGGAACCAGAGATCAAATTGCCAACATCCACTGGATCATCAAAAAAGCAAAAGTTTCAGAAAAACATCTACTTCTGCCTTATAGACTATGCCAAAGCCTTTGACTGTGTGGATCACAATAAACTGTGGAAAATTCTGAAAGAGATGGGAATACCAAACCACTTGACCTGCCTCTTAAGAAACCTACATGCAGGTCAGGAAGCAACAGTTAGAACTGGACATGGAACAACAGACTGGTTCCAAATAGGAAAAGGAGTACGTCAAGGCTGTATATTGTCACCCTGCTTATTTAACTTATATGCAGAGTACATCATGAGAAATGCTGGGCTGGAAAAATCACAAGCTGGAATCAAGATTGCCGGGAGAAATATCAATAACCTCAGATATGCAGATGACACCACCATTATGGCAGAAAGTGAAGAAGAACTAAAGGGCCTCTTGATGAAAGTGAGAGAGGAGAGTGAAAAAATTGGCTTAAAGCTCAACATTCAGAAAACTGAGATCATAGCATCCGGTCCCATCAGTTCAGTTCAGTTCAGTCACTCAGTCGTGTCTGACTCTTTGCAACCCCATGAACTGCAGCACACCAGGCCTCCCTGTCCATCACCAACTCCCGGAGTTCACACAGACTCATGTCCATCGAGTCGGTGATGAAATCCAGCCATCTCATCCTCTGTCATCCCCTTTTCCTCCTGCCCCCAATCCCTTCCAGCATCAGTGTCTTTTCCAATGAGTCAACTCTTCCCATGAGGTGGCCAAAGTACTGGAGTTTCAGCTTTAGCATCATTCCTTCCAAAGAACACCCAGGGCTGATCTCCTTCAGAATGGACTGGTTGGATCTCCTTGCAGTCCAAGGGACTCTCAAGAGTCTTCTCCAACACCACAGTTCAAAAGCATCAATTCTTCAGCACTCAGCTTTCTCCACAGTCCAACTCTCTCATCCATACATGACCACTGGAAAAACCACAGCCTTGACTAGACAGACCTTTTTTGGCAAAGTCATATCTCTGCTTTTCAATATGCTATCTAGGTTGGTCATAACTTTCCTTCCAAGGAGTAAGCGTCTTTTAATTTCATGGCTACAGTCACCATCTGCAGTGATTTTGGAGCCCCAAAAAATCAAGTCTGACACTGTTTCCCCATCTATTTCCCATGAAGTGATAGGACCAGATGCCATGATCTTAGTTTTCTGAATGTTGAGCTTTAAGCCAACTTTTTCACTCTCCTCTCTCACTTTCATCAAGAGGCTTCTTAGTTCCTCTTCACTTTCTGCCATAAGGGTGGTGTCATCTGCATATCTGAGGTTATTGATATTTCTCCCGACAATCTTGATTCCAGCTTATGCTTCTTCCAGCCCAGCGTTTCTCATGATGTACTCTGCATACAAGTTAAATAAGCAGGGTGACAATATACAGCCTTGACGTACTCCTTTTCTTATTTGGAACCAGTCTGTTGTTCCATGTCCAGTTCTAACTGTTGCTTCCTGACCTGCATACAAATTTCTCAAGAGGCAGGTCAGGTGGTCTGGTATTCCCATCTCTTTCAGAATTTTCCACAGTTTATTGTGATCCACACAGTCAAAGGCTTTGGTATAGTCAATAAAGCAGAAATAGATGTTTTTCTGGAACGCTCTTGCTTTTTCGATGATCCGGTCCCATCACTTCATGGCAAATAGATGGGGAAACAGAGGTAACAGTGGCTGACTTTATTTTCCTGGGCTCCAACATCACTGCTGATGGTGATTGCAGCCATAAATTTAAAGATGCTTACTCCTTGGAAGGAAAGTTATGACCAACCTAGACAGCATATTAGAAAGCAGAGACATCACTTTGTCAACAAAGGTCCATCTAGTCAAAGCTACGGTTTTTCCAGTGGTCATGTATGGATGTGAGAGTTGGACTATAAAGAAAGCTGAGCACAGAAGAATTGATGCTTTTGAACTGCGGTGTTGGAGAAGACTCTTGAGAGTCCCTTGGACTGCAAGGAGATCCAACCAGTCCATCCTGAAGGAGATCAGCCCTGCGATTTCTTTGGAAAGACTGATGTTGAAGCTGAAACTCCAATACTTTGGCCACCTGATGTGAAGAGCTGACTCATTGGAAAAGACCATGATGCTGGGAAAGATTGAGGGCAGGAGGAGAAGGGGATGACAGAGGATGAGATGGTTGGATGGCATCACCGACTCAATGGACATGAGTTTGGGTGGACTCTGGGAGTTGGTGATGGACAGGGAGGCCTGGCATGCTGCGGTTCATGGGGTCACAAAGAGTCGGACATGACTGAGTGACCGAACTGAACAGAACACACATATAGGTAAGATACACCAGAGAGGGCCCAAGCTAGCTATACCTTCCTGACAATAGTAAGCCTATATGGACAGGACATAAGAGAGAGTAGCACCTGATTATTAAACATTCTATATTTACTATAAAACCAAATAATCAATATAATGGTACTGAAGTAAGAATAGGCATATAGGTCAAGGAAACAGAATTTAGAGTCTAGAAATAAACCTTCAGATTTATGGCCAACTGAATTTTGACAGAGTCATTCTGTCAGCCAGGAATATGATGTCATCTGATGACTGGACATGAGTTTGAGTAAGTTCCAGGAGTTGGTGATGGACAGGGGAGCCTGGCGTGCTGCAGTCCACGGGGTTGCAAAGTCAGACATGACTGAGTGACTGAATTGAACTGAACTGAAGACTCAAATGGGGCAAGATCTACTTTCAATCTCATTTATATCATTGTGGCAAAATTCAGTTCTTTGTGGACTATTGGACTGAGAGTGTTAGTTTCTCACTGGCTATTAACAAGAGGCCTCCCCCAGTTTGTTACTACGTAACCTTCTGGGGCAGCTCAGACATGGCAGCAGGACTTTCTCTCAGAGTGATTGAGTAGGAGAGCAGGAAAGGAAGGACACCAAATAACAAAGTCTCTTTGTAACCTCCTCTTGGAGTAACATCCTATCACTTTTGATGTATTCTGTTGGTAAAAGTTAAGTCATTAGGTCCAGGCTGCATGCAAAAGGAGAAGTTTACAAAAGGTCAGGCACACCAGAAAACAAAGATTATTGAGGACCATCTTAGAGGCTGCCAAACCCAATAGGAGATGGCTAATTGGGTTAGTTATATATTCCTTCTACTTTTGTGTATGTTTGAAACTTTTCCTAATAAAAAGTTCAAGAAGAGAAAGTATCATTTGCAGAAACTAAATTTAAGTAAATGTTTCTTATGTTTAACGAAATTTCAGAAGTTTCTGTGGCTTCCCTGATGGCTCAGCAGGTAAATAATCTGCCTGCAGTGCAGGAGACACAGGATATGTGGTTTGATCCCTAGATTAGGGAGATCTCCTAGAGGAGGAAATGACAACCCATTCCAGTATTCCTGCCTGAAATCCCATGGACAGAGGAACCTAGCGGGCTACAGTCCATTGGGAGCGACTGAGCACAGAAGTTTCTATGAAGCAGCAATATAATGAAAATATCATTAAGTGAAAAACCAGTAAGATGATTAATTTAATATTTTTTTATCATTTACCAAATACCAGCATGCATGCTAAATCACTTCAGTCATGTCCGACTTTGCAACCCTATAGACTGTAGCCCACCAGGCTCCTCTGTCCATGGGGTTCTCCAGCCAAGAAAACTGGAGTGGGTTGTCATGCCCTTGACCAAACCAGACACTGTTCTAAACATTTAACATCTATTAGTGTAATTTAGTTTTCACAACAGTCCTTTGTAGTAGGTATTACTATATCTTCAGATGAAAAGACTAAGGCACATGGAGTTAGATAACTTGTCCAAAGTCACACAGCTTGTAAGTAGTAGAGCCAAAAAGTTTCATGGGTGGCAGGGAGGAGACTGGGGATTGAACCGCACATGGGGAACACATCAAAAGTTTAGCATTAGGAATTCTTGGATAAGGGGATTAAGATTTTTTGTATTGCTATGTGTTGTCTTAATAATGTTTAAATCATTACTATACAATCTGTGTATCAAGATATGTTATTATGTCAAAATAACTAAATGGTCTTGCTCTCCTTTGTCAACCCCATTACATGATCAGGTCATTACAAAGACAAGTTTATTCTATGGTTCACCCTCTGCTCCACAGATCAGCATGGATTATTTTTAGATGTAAGCAATCTTTAATAGCTAATGTAATTTCTCATTTATACAAATCATAAAAGTAGCCAGCTGTTCTTTTCAACTCTCTTTTGTTCTTCTAACAAATCACATGTCTTCATCAGTCTCGATCAGTTGGTAGGGCAAGATTTCCGTTTCTTTCCCTCTGTCAAAATCAACTGTCTAATGACTGTTTGGGTAGAATATTTCTGAATTTATGAAGCAATTTCATATATATTATCTTGTCTGACCCTTCTCACAACTAACCTGTAATGAAATTGACAGTTTATAGTGTTGCTGTTTTTAGATTATAATAATATGATGAGTTGGAGAGAAATTCACAACTCACACCCAGACCTCTGCTTGTGGGTCCAGAGCCCTTCCTAGTACCCACTATTCCTCCCCAAATGGTTCTGGAGTTTAGCAGAACACTAATCACTAGTTAAAGTCGTTAAATATTAGTTTGAAAGGAACAAAAAAGGAACAAACTATACATTATATAAAATAAAGTTCTATGGGCTATGAAAGAGATAAAAATGATGAGGAAAGGAAATTATAATCAGGCAAATGGAATTAAAAAACCTGGTCTTGAGGGCTATAGACATTTTATTTCAGAAATAATGAGACTTTGAATTTTTCCAAATTTCCTAAAAATACAAGACTGATACTGCAACTTTGTGGACAGAAAGCTATAAAATCACCTAGCACCTTGTTATTTCAATGACTACAGTAGATACATACTTTGTTGTCTGTCTAGCACCTCTTTTGAAGAAAATGTCCACCCTTTACTCATGTGGGAACCACAACTATTTTTCACAAGATGATTTGGTCCCTGAGGCAATCATTATTCGTCTAAAGTGGATATTCCAAGCTGGGCAATAGTCTCCTCAGAAATCTGAAATCGAAACTAACAGATTTTAAAATCAGGCTAAGACAGACTCTTAAAAATAGAGTTATAACCTTGAAAACTATGAGCATCCATGTTGTCTACTACATAATCTGGGGATCTAAGAAAACTTGTGTTTTTAGGGAAAACACAGTGGATGCTTAAAGAGAAGCAGAAGTAATAGACAAGTTTTGAAAGTACTTGAATCCTTTGCTTTAGTTTCATGAGGTTCCCTTCTGTTCCTAACATATTTTTTCTAGCTTAAAAGAGATCCAACTAATATATCATAAGAAGAATATGATACATATTAATAAATAGTAACTAGAATTACAACCAAAACTTACTCATCAAACTTTTATAAGGGTCTATATCTTTCTTATGTTCATATCATAGTGTACATAGAATAAGATCCTTTCTGTTTACACAATAAAACATTAAATATAAAAATAATTTTTCTTGGTGCAATATATAAAATCTATTAAATGTTTTTCTTTGTGGGGATGGAAGACAAGTTCTATACTTTCATGACAATTTTATTTGTCTAATAACAAACTATTTTTTCAAATATTAGCATAAGTTATCTGGGTACAGGATTATAAGATGTTTTTAAATATCTTTTCTGAATTAAAAACCTAATAATGATTACTTTTAAAAAGCAGCAAAAAGCAATAAACTATTTTTGGTAAATAATTAGACAAAACTACTGAAAACGCAGCTATAAAATTACAAGACAATTTGCTCCTTTGAAGAAAAGCTACGACAAACCTAGAGAGTATATTAAAAAGTAGAGACATCACTTTGCCAACAAAGGTCCATACAGTCAAAACTATGGTTTTTCCAGTAGTCATGTATGGGTGTGAGAGCTGAGTGCCAAAGAACTGAGGTGCTGGAGAATATTCTTGAGGGTCCCTTGGACAGCATGGAGATCAAATCAGTCAATGCTAAAGGAGATCAACCCTGAATATTCACTGGATGGACTGATGCTGAAGCTGAAGTTTCAATACTATGGCTACCTAATGCAAAAAGCCAACTCACTAGAAAAGACACTGATGCTGAGAAGGATTGAGGGAAGGAGGAGAAGGGGGCGACAGAGGATGAGATGGTTGGATGGCATCATCTGCTCAATGGACATGAGTTTGAGCAAACTCCAGGAGATAGCAAAGGACAAGGAAGCCTGACATGCTGCAGTCCATGTGGTCGCAAAGAGTTGGACATGACTGAGCAACTGAACAACAACAAAAACGACTGAAAATACATAAGCCCTAGTGTTGGATTAAAGAAAATACCAGATGGAAATTTAAACATATAATAATCAACTCGGTAACCATGAATAACAGAAAAGAGACCCTAGGTTCTCCTTAGGAGAGGAATTAGGGTGGGTATCATGAGGTATTTGTGAAGTAGTAAATGTCCTGATAACAGGAAAAAGGTTTGAATTGTCAACAGTTTAAATATGTAATCAATAAACTTTTGGACAAGAACAAAAATTAAAAAATTGTTTTGTAAGACCTGAAGTGAATGTTCTTCATGCAGAAGGGGCACCTAAACTTAAAGAACACCCAAGGCTAAAAGAAGACTGAACATTTATCTCTGTATCTGTCTAAAACTACTCTAGGATCACTGGCCCTTTTTCAATTGCACCTCAATTCCTGGGTTAATTTGCACTTCACTAAGTAAAGTCTGAGATTTCTTTGGCTCCCACTCAGTCTCTCTTAAAGAAAAACATATCCCCCAAAACCAGAAGAGAAGGCAGCCTGAACTGTCAGTTATAAAGACAGATTTGTAGTGGATCAAATGAATGTGGAATATTGTTCATAACTATGCTCCATCACTGTAAAACAGAATACCTTCAGTCTATTTGACTAGAAAAGGAAAAAAAAGACAAATTATTATGAGTATGTGACCACATAGAGTCATATAATGAGAGCAATCTGTTGTGCCAACATTTCATGTTCTTTAGGTCCAGGATTATACAAAAGAATATTTTCTTATAACAAATTCTTGTGTGTCTCTTCATTTATTCTATTTTATTTAGAATTTTTCATTTCTGAGATAGCCTCCTGGGACATGCATCTCATTTCCATGAGGGTCCCTGAGAGACTGGAGCATACAGTATTTACTTCAGAACAATGTCAACAACATATTGCAGAACATTTCATCTAAAATAATAATAGAAAATGTTGAACCATCTTTCCATTTGGAAAATATATCTGGAAGAATGTGATGTCTGATGCAATCTGCATTGCTTAAATACACTGTGCCATCTCAGCTTGTTTTGGGATTTAAAGGTACATATATGTGTGTGTGAGTGTGTGTGTATATATATATATATAAAGAATGGAACAGTGAAGAGAGATAAAAGGCTATTCCCTTAGGGAAGAAAAGATTAATGGATATTACATACAGTGCCTGGCACAGAGTAAATAAGACCTGACGACCTTGTGTAGTCAGTGAGCTGACTACCTTGTGAGGTCAAAAGTTAGCTGACTACCTTGTGAGGTCAAAAGTAAAATTACTGAATTTGTAGATAAAGAAAATTTTTCTACAAAGTTAACTGTTACTTAATGTCCTAAAATATGTTCTTTCAAGGTCCTATAATCATTTTCTCAGCAGCATTTTTAATTAATCCTTTGAACTGCATGGTCAACATCAAACACAAGGCCAATGAAGGAAGATAATTAAATTTACCTATTATGTTATTCGTTTTTCATTCAGACATGAGGATATTATTTATCAATTAAAAAATGAAAATTGTTTGTCATGTGGATGCTAGATAGTAATCCACTAAATTTCCCTCCCCCTTTATCAATAATAGCAATCTATAGGAATAAGATTTCCTAAGATTCAGAAACATTTTTCTTGTTAAGCATGATCTCTCCTAGCCTCCACTAACTGAGATTTTCAAGGCTGAGAGCATTGCTAACAATCAGTGAGGTGTTAAATAAGTGCGTGCTCTCTGCTAAGGGTTTACATGTATTATCTTATTCAATCTTCATTATAACTTCATAAGGTATGTTCCTTTATCTTTTATTTTACTAATAAGAAAACTGAAGTACAGAGGGATTAAGGAACTTGTTGAAGAACATATAACAACTAGTGTAGTTACGCTCCAGAGACTGGGCTTGTAACCACTATGCTTAAACATCAGGCAAAGGTATAGAAAGAAATGAATAATGAATTTCACTATTTTGGTTTACTAGATATAAGACAGAACTTTACAAATAGATCCTAATGTACAAATTACTTTTATCTGATTCTGAGTGTCATCCTTAACATGCGTCTACTTCCTACCTCAGGAAGACCACTAACTTAAGTTCTTTATTCAAGAGTAGTATAGTCATGCTGATCTTCCAACATTCTCTCACCTACAGTCAAAATAAAATGTGTGAAGTCATTTGGTTTAGGAAGCAGAGTATTAGGCACAGAATTAGACAAACTGTTTAATAGTAACAGGTGGGAGAGGAACTAGGTACTCAGTATACATACAGGGACAATTAATGAAGCCATAATGGGGAGAACTCTTGTATTTCAGGTGAGATATTTGAATTTCATTTTTGTTGCTTCTGCTGTATTTTTTGAGTCTGAGATTAAAATGTATTACTACCCATCTATTTTAAGATTCTATTTTAAAAATTAAAGATTTCTATCTCAGCCTAACATAACACAGACTTCAAAATAAAGCTTTGGAGCCAATTGCCTGGGTTCAAATCATGATTCCATCATTTATTAGCTTTGTGGCCTGGAGAAAGTTCCTTATCTTTCTGTGCCTCAGTCTCCTTAATAGTAAAAAGGAAGGATGAAATTGTTGTATGAGAGTTAAATAACTTAGAACAGTGTCTGATCAAAAGTAAGAAATTTTTAATTGCTCAAAAAATATTACCTTTACTTATTATTACTATTACTATCTTTAGCTATTATTACTAATAATTACTATTATTATTAACATTATCATCATGACTATTTTTTGTCATCCATCTATTTCTGAATAGCATATTTTTTAATGATTTCCAGATATCTACAAAATGAAAGCTATTTGTGCAATGCACAATTTAACTTTTGCACACACTCACTGTTTTGGAGCACCAAACTCCAAAATACCAAAGCAAAGAAACCAGAGCAGTTATTTCAATTACTAACTGAAAATACAGTTAGTATTCAGATAACAACATAAGCTGGCAAGAATTTTAAAAAAAAATCATGTTAGAATATTCAAGTGCTGATGATTATAAATATCTGAATCTTTAGAAATATTAGATGGCTAAATTTTTAACTTTTTCAATAAAACTTCATATTTTGAACAAGAAATTTCTCTTTTCCATCATTCTTCATATCAAAAATTATCCACCAGTAAATTCAACCAACTTGTCTCCATTATAACAATTTCATATAGTCTAAGAGTTTCAAACTCAGTTCATGATTAAAACAAACAAACAAAGCAAAAAAACAAACACAGCAGCAACAAAAAGCTACCATAATTTGATAAAAGTGTTTACAAAAAGCCCATAGCAAGTTTCTTCTTAATGGTGAAATACTAAAGGCTTTCACTCAGATCAGGAATAAAACTGCCATTATTCACAGGTGATGTAATTATGTACAAATCCAAAACAGTTAACAGAAACATTATTAGATTAATAAGTGAGTTTAACAAGATCACTATATAAATACAAAGTCAATATTCAAAATTAAAATTCTATGTCTATAAGTCAACGACAAATAATATGACACCATTGTGTTATGGGCTGAATTGTGTCTCCACAAAATTCATATATTGAAGTTCTAAATCCCAGTACCTTAGAATGTGACAGTATCTGGACATGAGTCCTTTAAAGAATATGGTAAAATCAGGTTACACGGGGGACCTTACTCCACTATGACTATGTCTTTATAAGAAGAGTAGGTGTTCTATACCTTATATTAGCTTACAGATACACACACAGACATAGGGAAGACCACATGAAGACACAGGGAAAAGGTCATCTGCAAATTAATGAAAGAGTCTCAGAATGACACCAAGCATACTGACACCTTGATCTTGGACTTCTAGCCTTCTAAAGTGTGAGGAAACAAATTTCTATTGTATAAGCCATTGACTCCGTGGTACTTTGTTGTGGCAGCCCTAACAAACTAATAACACATTGGCACTAGCATCAAAAATACTCAAACACAAATCTAAAAGGATATGCAAATGACTTCTACACAGAAAACTTTAAAACATTAAGAGGAATTAAAGACTCAAATATATGGAGGAATATATTAATACTATAATTAATACTACATTCACATTAATTGATGTAGTATTAGTGCAGTATTGATGCCAGCTCTCTTCAAATTAATTTATAGATTCAGTATTGTTTACTCACTAAGTCGTGTCTGATTCTTTTGTGACCCCATGGACTGTAGTCCACCAGGTTCCTCTGTACGTGGAATTCCCCAGGTAAGAATACTGGAGTGGGTTGTCATTTTTCTCCTCCAGAGATTGAGTATAATCCCAATCAAAATCCCAGCAGAGGACTCCCTAGCTGGTCTAGTGGTTAAGAAACCATCTGCCAATGCAGTGGCAGATTGAACCAGTGGACACAGGTTCAATCCCTGGTCCAGGAGGATCCCACATATCATGGGGCAACTAAGCCTACGGGTCACAACCACTGAGCCTGCGCTCTAGAGCCCCTGAGCTGCAGCTACTGAGCCCACATGCCTAAAGCCTGTGCTCCGCAACAAGAGAAGCCACCCCAATGAGAAGCCCATGCACAGCAACAGAGTAGCTCCCACTTACCAAAACTAGAGACAAGCCCAAGTAGCAATGAAGACCCAGCACAGTCAAAAATAAATAATTTTAAAAAATTCCAGATTATTTTTGTAGAAACTGGCAACTTGATATCTAAAATAGCTGAAAAATAGTCATAATAATTTTAAAAAAGAAAAAAAGTTGGAGAAATTACACTAGCAGATATAAGAACTGGTATAAATTTGCAATAATTTAAAAAGTGTTCTAATGACATAAAAAGAAACAAATGAACCAAGAGAACAGAGAATTCAGAAACAGATCCACATACATAAGGTCACTTACTTTATGTCAAAGATGACAATGTGGTATAGTGAGGTCTTTTCAAAACACAATACTGGGACAAATGGATATCCATTTGGAACAACAACAAAAATGAATCTTTCCTCCTAGTTCACATCATACTCAAATCAAGTTCAAGTGTACATCTAAATGTGTAACTTAACAATAGCTCCTAAAAGACTGCATAGGAGAATGCTTTTCTGACTTTTGGGTTGGTAGAGATTCCATTAACAAGGTACAGAGATGCCTTGCGTGTATGCTGTCATTTCAGTTGTGTCAAACTCTTTGCGACCCTATGGACCATAGCCTGTGAGGCTCCGCCGTCTATAGGATTCTCCAGGTAAGAAAACTGGAGTGGGTTGCCATTTCTTCCTCCAGGGGGACTTCCCTACCCAGGGATCAAACCTGCATCTCTTGCATCTCCTGCACTGGCAGGCAAGTTCTTTACCACTAGCACCACCTCGGAAGCCCACAGAAATGCCTTATCTAATCATAAAAGAAAAACTGATAATCTGAATTTTTTAAGCAGCAGAGTAGAAGATATGTTTCTACCACAGAATAAAAGATATCTGTATTATAAAACCTCTGACAAAGGACTTATATCAGAAACATAAAGAACTCCTAAATTAATATGAGAGAGAATCAAATAGAAAAGTTGTGAACAGACTTGACTGGGCACTACCCAAAAAAGAATATCAAAATGGGCAGAAAAAACATATAAAATGTTTCAATCTCAGCAGAGAAATGCAAATTAAAATCATAATGCATAACATTATATGCTACCAGAATGACTAACCTTTTTTAAAGTGGTAATGCCATGTGCTGACAAAGACATAGAGCAACTGGACCTCTCATACATTACTGGTGGGAGTATAAATTGTCACAACCATTCTGGAAAACTATAGTAATATCTACTAAAAGTTGAACATATGCATACCCTATAACCTGGCAATCTGACTCCAATATACACTTCTAATAGAAATGGGTCTACAAGCACACCAAAAGATATATACAAAATAGTCATAGCAGCATTTCCTGTAATAGTCCCAAACTAGAAAGTGCTCAAGTGACCATCCACAGCAGAATGAATAAACAAAATATAGTATTTTTATAAATTGGGTTACTATGCTGCAATAAAAGTGCACAAGTTACTGCTTTGTGCAAACACAGAAGTATCTCATAGACATAAAAGGGATCAATAGAAGCCAGATATAAACTCATAAATACCGTGATTCTAATTATTTCATGTTTATGAGTTATGAGTTAGTCACTCAGTCGTGCCCGACTCTTTGCGACCCCATGGACTGCAGCCGACCAGGCTCCTCTGTCCATGAGATTTTCCAGGCAGGATACTGGAGTGGGTTGCCATTTCATGTTTAACAGTAGACAAAAATAACCCATGGTGACTGAAGCCAGGGTAGTGGCTACCTTTAGCGAAGAGAGAGTGGTAAATGGGAGTGGATAGAAGAGAATTACTAGGGTGCTCTTTTGTTTGCCTTAAAATATTCTTTGGAGCCTTAAAATATACTTTGAAGCCTTAAAATAGTCACTAAAGTAAATCTAAATTTTAGTCAAACTTTTTAATTGAAGTAGAATGCATATATAGAACAGTGTATCAAAGTGGACAACTTGATCAGTACTTACAAACCACCCACATAATTGCTACCCAAATCTACCCACTTCAGCCTCTTCACATATCACTCTCAACATTCATTGTCAGCACTGCAGCTGTAATACCTTTCTCTCAGCCTCATAATATTCACCAGGTTTCTCTCCTACCCGCTAGGGACCTTTGCTCATGCCCATATGTGGAACGCAAATGCTCTTCCTTGTTAGCACTTAATCAGATACTGTTCAGATGGAGAAATTTCTTACACTCAAACTTCACTTCAAGGAAGCCTTTCATAACCTTTGGCCAGTTTAAATTTCTTATTACCACCTCTTGTACTTCTCTTTTGTAGAACTTGTTATAGCTGCAATTCTATGTTTTAGATGGTTTATTTGATAAATATCTATAGATGCTAATAACTACTTATGTAATTAATTAGTAATTAACATAGACATTAATTATAAGATGCTAAGCAGATGCTCATCATTATACTCCTAGCAGTAAGCATAGGTCCTGTCATACAGTATGTACTCAATGAATATTTGTTAAATAAATGAACAAAAAGAAATTTGATATAATCAGACAATAAAATAGTATGGAGTCAAGAAATATATATTAGTGACTTTTCCTTTATACAGTTTTTATTTTTGCTGATGCTCAGGAGTGAATTTACAAATATTTACACGTTTTGGAAACCCTCACTGACACTAAGATACAAAGTTTTCCAATTGAGGTATAATCAACTTTATGCTCTAAAATGTGTTCCTTTTTCATATAGCAAATTTTCTTGTACTGGGAAGGGTAGGTACTTCTAAATTTTTCATAACTATATCCATAGTCAGAAGTTGAGAAAACAGAGCTCCATAACATGGGTAACTATTGATAGTAAAACCAAAACAAACAAAACCTCAAAACCTCTTTTTTAATCAGTCTCTATATTCTTTGGAGAAGGAAATGGCAACCCACTCCAGTGTTCTTGCCTGGAGAATCCCAGGGACGGGAGAGCCTGGTGGGCTTCCATCTATGGGGTTGCACAGAGTTGGACACGACTGAAGCGACTTAGCAGCAGCAGTAGCAGCTATATTCTTGGGGGGAGGGTGGGGAGGGAAGGAAAAAAAGAATACTAACCCTATCAATCTATGAAAATTTTAATCAACTCTCAATATGATGCAGAGAAAAAGATGACTCAAAATCATAGCTAGAAATAATAAAACCAAGACACAAAACTGACTGTCTTCAAACCTCAGTTAACATTATCCAATGTCATTCCAAAGCTTTTTATTCAAAAGTATGAGATATTTTAAAAAAATTACTATTCTACTAACATTACCCAATAGTGTAAAAATAATAAAATAGTTTAGAAACACCAAATACCAAAGAATACAGACCAAAAGCTTGCCATCTGTTAAAATGGCCTATTGTTGACTGGTACAGAGCTGTATTCTTTTTTCAATACTAGAAGGAAGCCTATGCAACATGAGTTCATCATTCTGCAAACTATCCTTACTTGCTATAGGTTGAGCAGATACAAGACTCTTTAAACCCAACACATGGAAGATCATAGTTTAAGAGTTAGTGCCTTCTCTCTCCTGAGTTTAGAGGGACTTAAAAAAAAATAGGGCTTCCCTAGTGGCTCAGCTGGTAAAGAATCCACCTGCAATACAGGAGACCTGGGTTTGACCCCTGGGTTGGGAAGATCCCTTGGAGAAGGGAAAGGCTACCCACTCCAGTATTCTGACCTGGAGAATTCCATGGACTGTATAGTCCACGGGGTCTCAAAGAGTTGAACATGACAGCGACTTTCACTTCAGTTCTCAAGTTAAAAAGCCCCTGCCCTTAATAACATCTCATATGTCTTTCTGACCATGCTCTTGGATGTTTGTAAGGTCACAGAGAGGCTTGTCACAAATATATCTAGAATGATAGAATGTTTAAAATACAAAAAAAAAAAAAAAAAAATCTTTCAATTTGAGTTCCCTCATTTTTAACAGCAAAGTCATGAGCTTACACGAATACTAGTTTCTCTTTACCCTATCCCTCATTCAACCCTTCCTCCCAACTCTCAGTTTTAAAAATAAAATCACCTCTTGGGAGAAAATTAGAGAATCCTTTTATTCCTTGTCTGAGGAAATGGCAACCCACTCCAATATTCTTGCCTGGAAAATTCCGTGGATTGAGGAGCCTGGTGGGCTACAGTCTACGGGGTCTCAAAGAGTCGGACACGACTCAGCAACTTTGATTTGCTTTGCCATAAGAAACAGATTTTTGCACAGGCTGTCATGTGATTATCAGAGCATACGGCTCAAGTTATTTAGAACTTTTCTACTCATTCCCCTTAATTCATCCCACATTCCCCCACTTCCTAGGACATACAGTTAAGAAATGACTGCCAGTGGGAAGTACATGCTTCACTGTTAATGGGAATGGGCCATCCTACTGCAGGAGTAAATAACATCTGATCCTTAATGATTCTTACGTAATTCCAACCAACAGACACTTCTTCATACATTGTAATTTTTTCTTCGTGATGCCAAGTCTAGCAATTAATGCAGTGGAAATTATTCCATTTTTGTTATATTCACTTTTAGTCTCAATTCGTATAGTTGTTTTTATACAGATGTTGTCAAAGTAAATGTAATTTTCTATCTTGTTATAATATATGCATCTTTATGTGTTAATATATCAGGCTTTAGCACTGAAATATCCTACTGGAATATTTATTGGGATATACTATGGCACAAAATATCTCTTTTAATGGGATAATTTGTTTAACCATTCCCATAATATTGTACCTCTTAATTAGAGTAGCAAGTTCTAATAGTTTGCTCTTCCCTGAGAAAGCTCTATACTTTTCTGTTTTCCTAAATTTGTCTCTTGCCAGTTCTAGAACACTAAAGAATGAGCTTGTTATTCTCATACTCCTTTATAATTCCCTTTGCTCTTGACAAATTTTCTCTAAAGATACTATGACCAGAATCTAACAAAATAGTCTAAGGGCAGGACTTATAGAGCTTACATTAAATAGAAAGGCAGGATGCTCTCTCCTTTCCTCCCTTCCTCCTTCTCTCCCCGTCCTTCATTTCCTCTCTCCCTTCCCTTTCTTTCCCCACCCAAGTTATTTTTTTGATGATTATGAGACTTAACTTACCTTTTTGGTTACAAATACATTTTATGCTGATGTGCGTATCTCCTCTGTTCCAACTACCAAATTTGGACCTACTGCAAATTTTATGAATGGCACAGAATATAGGAATATCTGTCCCTTATTCTATGCCCATGGAAATCTGGGAAAAGGTTTAGATATGAAATAGTAATTTTTCTACTGTGTGTTTTAGGAAGAAAGTAGGAAAGGAAAGAGTTAAGAGAGAAGAATCTGCTATAAGGATAGAGACCCCAGGGTCTTAATGTCAACAGCATGGTTGTCATAGCCAAAATCATTTTATCAATAACTGAACTTAGGTATGAAAGATGGCACTTCCCAGGTGGCACTAGTGGTAAAGAACCTGCCTGCCAATGTAGGATATGTAAGAGATGTGGGTTTGATCCCTGGGTGGGGAAGATCCCCTGGAGGAGCACGTGGCAACCCACTCTAGTATTCTTGCCTGGAGAATGCCATGCACATTTGAGCCTGGCCGGCTACAGTCCCTGGGGTCACACAGAGTCAGACATGACTGAAGTGACTTAGCAGGCACGCACACAAGTATCAAAGAAAATAACTAGTCACAGAAGCAAATGGAAATCACAAGTTTGTGGATCTAGCAGATTCTTGCTCCATTACTTTCTGGCCACTGGGTATTTGGCAGGTGTGCCTGGGAGGAGGTGTCATGCTGGGGAGCTTCCCATTTAACTCAGGAAATACCTTGCCAAGAGATGCAGCAGTGTCAATATAAGCAGGAATAAGATTCCTACGATAACATACCTGTAACAACCAGCTTGCTAAAGCAACCATTCGGTTTATTGAATGTCAACAAGGTCACAGACTATAATGTGGTTTCTTGACCTTGTGCAAAAAGGTCAAGAAGTTGATAAGAGGTGAAGCTAATCATTTTAAAATTGTTGTATTTTTCTAGGTTCACCCCTATGATGAATATGAGGAACATTTCAGTCCTACGCTTTAAGTCCTCTATTTTCCAGGATACTGAATATATCCGCGTATGCCACAACATAATCAATATCATAACTGCTCCATATGTGCTGATGGATCTCAAACTAGGAAGACAGTGATGGGCTCTCCCTTGATCAGAACTTCCTATTCTCAGTCCCGAATCTTATATTCTCCATGAGTCAAATCATATTGTTACAGTCAATGAACAGATCACTGATGGCTATGCTCTCCATTTTGCAAATATTTTCAGCATACTAACAAAGAGCTCAATATGATTCAAGTCAATTTAATTTGATATTCACTACCCTTTCTCAGAACTGCATTTGCTGGCAATGCAATCCAGTGATCAAGGAGAATGACAGTGCAAGGGTTATTTTTATGAACAAGTACATATTGATCTAGGGGTCCTTGTCGTGATTTAAATAATAACTCAACCTATCATTCTGTAAGCAGTCTTGGTTATTTCACTACATACTTTTCACATGAAGGCTAAACTCCCACCACTTTGCTTACTGGCATTTACTTATTCACTCAACAAATAACTGGGGTACCCAAATATAGACAAGGCACCATGCCTACTCAAATTGTCCAGCATTTTGTTTGCATTAGGAATAAACTATAAGCCACCACATTTTAACATGTACTCTCTTTTCATGATAATTTTTAATGTTAACTAAAACAAGCTTAGTTTGATTATGTATTATATGCATTTCTCCATTCAAAAGACTGTGTACTTATCTCTTCCGTTTTTTTCCCCTGTCTCATTGCCCATTCTCTTTCCAAAAGATATTTACCTTAATTCCATAATGATAGTCAACAACAAGGGGCTTCCCAGGTGGTGCTGGTGGTAAAGAATACACTAGTCAAAGCAGGAGACAGAAGAGATGTGAGTTCGATCCCTGGGTCGGGAAGATCTGTTGGAGCAGGAAATGACACCTCACTCCAGTATACTTGCCTGGAAAATTCCATGGCAGAGGAGCCTGGCAGGCTACAGTCCTTGGAATGGCAAAGAGTTGGACATGACTGAGCAACTGACCATACATACACAATTAACAATAATCATAATAATAACTTAAAATATGGAAAAATATTAGAAGCTTAGTCACTTGCTGAGACCTCACAACTTACATCACTTTCTGTTGAAAACCACGCCCCCTTATCTTGTTTTGAACAAAGTGAGTCTCATTAATGCCAGAGCAGCCTTCGTATTAGCATGAGCATTTCGCTTAGTCAAAAACTCAATCAGTTCTCTAAACTGCTAACATGGGTTAATTTCTAGCAAGTGATAGACTTCCTAGAAATTTTCATCATGTTTCACATAAAAGATAAAAAACACAGAAAAGTTGGTTGTACATTACAACTTTTTTTCAGCTTCCTGGTGAAAGACAAAGGCTCAGTCTCTGTTATACACAAAGAAAAATTTTTAGGAACCAGAGTTGATTTGAGTACTGGAAAAGTCAGTCTAGTTGTTTGTTCTGTTGTTTTTTTAATATATAGAATAAATACATTCCTGAAAAATTAACCCTAAAATAAAACTCTGTTCACACTTTTCTTCCTTCATTAAGAAACTTCTGAAACTCAAGTTTTCACATTTATCTTATGGAGAAAAAGTAGGAAGCCATGCTGGTTTTAATTCTGTTCATATATTTTTAGGGGTGGCTATATTTTAAAATGGTTCTCTGTGATTTCTTAATCAAGGTAAAAAGGACTATTCAATGGGTCAAAGACATTCTTAAGCCAGACCTTAACTCATCCAATTTAAGTTTAGCATGTAACATTTTCAAGGTCAGTTCAATCCTTACACCTAGGCAGCGAATATTCTTTACTTCAATGTCTCATTTGATAACTTGAAGTTATGCTTTAGTTTTCCTAACTGGAAAATGATAAAAAACAATGGCTTTAAAATGTTCATTTAGAGAAAAAACTTATTTCTTCAAACTCTTCTTATGAAACTGAACAATTTTAAATGTTACTTTACCATTTTTTATATTTATAATTAAGATACAGCTAATTATTGATATATTGGCACCAAGACATCATATGAATCTGTATACTTATATGAAACAGTCCATGAGTGGAAAATTACTGAATTCGGGAGATAGCTACATGGGTATTCACAATATTATTCTCTCTACTTTTATATATGTTTGAAAATTTTCCTCATTTCAAAGTTAAAAAAGAAAAAGAAAAATTAAGCATTAAATAGCTACCAAAATACCACTAGAGTCTCTACATTATTATTTCCAACCACTGTTCTATCAACACATAATTGCCCATTCAGTTTGTTTTTTATTGGTGAACCCAAATTATAAGTTGTCAATTTTTCAACAGTTAAAGAACAATAAGTAGTTGACATTGGGATATTTACTCATCCTTTATAATATAAATTAATATAAACTAAGTGACAATATTTTAAAGATTATTCTCTATTATTAAAAATAGGAAAACTGCTTTATAAATTAAATATAGGATAGCATTTAAAGAGGAATATTTGAAAAAATAAAATAGTTATTTGGAATAACTCTTGAAGAAACTTATACATAAAACAGAAAAACTGCAACACTATGTTGTTATGCAGACATTTATTTAACTTATATGTTGATACCTCATTTTGTTTTTAATTCATTTAATAAGGCCTTCCAGGCACCTATTTCTATTTAAGATCATTAATACTAGAGTGGGAGGACTATTTGCTTGAATCTATGAATTGTTTTCTGATATGTGATTTTTTCATCACTGACATAGCTAAGTGACCATCATAAAATGACTGCATCATCTGTTGTTTGTTGCCAAGAGGATATAATCTTTGAGCAACTGCATTCATTTAAATTCATACTAATATTGCATTCTTCCCTCTGAAGCATGAAAGGTCATTCTCACTTTTTACTTAGCAATTGCTATCTGCCATGGTTTCTGGAATGCTTTATTTATATATTCCATAATTAAGTATATTTATTACTTAGACTTTGGAGAAGGCAATGGCAACCCACTCCAGTACTTTTGCCTGGGAAATCTCATGGACGGAGTAGCCTGGTAGGCTACAGTCCATGGGGTTGTGAAGAGTCGGACACAACTGAGAGACTTCACTTTCACTTTTCACTTTCATGCACTGGAGAAGGAAATAGCAACTCACTCCAGTATTCTTGCCTGGAGAATCCCAGGGACAGAGGAGCCTGGTGGGCTGCCGTCCCTGGGGTCGCACAGAGTTGGACACGACTGATGTGACTTAGCAGTAGCTTTACTTAGATTTAAGTAAATAAGATATTTGCTTCCTAAAACGTGATCTTACCTACTAAATATCCCTAATTCTTCTCAATTTAAGTGAAGTTGAATTTTAAAAATTGTCCCCTTATCAAATTTCTGATTTCTAACCATACATGGCTCTGGGTGTCTTGGCAATCCTCAGTCCCCTTTTCCATTCTCCAAAAGGAGCATTATAAATATTTAAAATTCTTCTCAAATCCATTAATAACTTCCATCATCTCCACCCGCTAGAGGTAAACGGTCTTACCTCCAAGACAACAGAGAAAAATAGCAAACAACAGATAGTCAATTATCATTCCATTTCTCCTTTCTAAACATATCTATATCCTTCTGTCCAGAGCTAACCTAACAAACATGTGCTCTTCACACCATCACCCTCCTATATCTACCTGTATCTCTCTCAGTTGCTTGACCTTCAGTAACATCCCAATAGACTTCTTTTTCTTAACTTATAAACATATCCCAATCTTTCTCATCTCACAAAACTCATTCCTTCTACTGAAAAGCCATTTTTTTTCTTTCTTATCAAAACACTTCATGGGGGGCAGGGAAATGACTCTCAATTCTATATAATAGGATAATATTAATAATAATACTTAACACTACAGTAACTCATTCAATCCTCACCACAACTCTATAAGCTAGGCAGCATTTATCTCCATTTTATGGGAAAGTAAATTGAGGCACAAAGAGGTAAAGTGACCTGCCTAAAGTCATCTAGCTAGTAAGTGATAGCTGGGAAACCAGGTACCAGAGCCCAGGTTCTTCCCCACTATGCAACACTTCATCCCTTGGGTAAGCATATTTACTCACGTGACTTTATTAGTTACACACTAATTAGCACTACCATCAGTCTATCCAGTTTTAATTTTTCCCTAGTTTCATTACCTTTTATGTTGAGATAGCTTGATTTCAATATAATCAAAAGACCTAGCCTCCATGTCTTTTCCCCTTATGCTTTCTCTACACTGCTGCTGCTGCTGCTGCTAAGTCACTTCAGTCATGTCTGACTCTGTGCGACCCCATAGACGGCAGCCCACCAGGCTCCTCTACACTGCTACAAAATAGAAATCTATCCAATATGCTTTTTACCTTACAAACCTTCAATGACTCTCCATCACCTACAGAATAGGGTCTCCAAACTCTTTAGCAAGACACGGGAGACTCTTCATAACCTGCTCCAAAATTATCTTCTCACTTCTGCTCCTGCAATTACTTATACATATCCTCTAACCATCACACTCTGAGATGTGTTTACCATGCTTGGTCACATCTTCTGTTGCACATCGAGAACCTTCTCTATGTTCCATGAACAACTTGGGAAGACAGTTCTTCATTCTCCCTCCATGAATCATTACTGTATTTTCTGAACTGCCTCTCCTGCACCTTCCCCAGGTAAAGCTAATCTCCTCTCCTACTTCTATATTACCAAAATATTTATTTTTTTTTTAAACTTCTATCATCAAAATATAACACTGTACTGTCATCAGTAATATAGACTGTGAGCTCTTAGAGAACTGGAACTTTCTCTTATTGATATTTGTAACCAGTACCCAGAACAGAGCAGTCGCTCAGAACGTATTTGATAAATGAATACATGTAGCTCTTCTTTACCATTGAAAATCAATGTACCCTGGACATAGGAATATAAATGAATACGTCATAGGAGACATCATAATCTTAATCACTATTTACCTATAAAATGCCTGAAAACCTAACAATACGCAGAGTATATCTTTGTTCAAATAGTAATATAAGTATAGACTCTTTCTTGAAGTGCCAGTGAACAAAGAACTCTACCATTTACACAAGCAATTTTTAAGAGATAAAAAATACATGAAGGCAAAAGAAGTCGGAAATGTTAGGCCTATCTAAAAGCCACAAAACTTGATCATAAATGGCCATCATATTATAAATAAGCTACCCACATGAACCAAACAAACACTGAAGTTTTAGTCTCAATAGTTTTTCTTGCTACTCTAACTCCTGCGTGTATAATATAAAATATTTTGGCACTTGTATGATACACCATGGCATTAATTAAATGGTTTACTAAATTACATTTATAAATCACAGAGGCATCAGTTTACATGCCAAATGCTTACAAGTTGTGAGGTGGATTGAAGCTGCTTCACTCAGCCTTAAGTGGAGGAAACTCATGGCACAGTTTTTGCTTATACGAGTAAACTGTTGCAAGTAGATCTTTAAAGAAAAATTCAGCCAGAAAGCAATGTGATTTCCACTATGTTTTAAATAGCAGTTTCCTTTGCAGGCGGTTCCTTTTAATTTTACTGAGAGAAAAAAAATGCAAAGATTACAAAATAAGGTGATGAGAGAAATGCAAAGTAGCACAAACAGAACAATAATGAAATATTCAGAGCAGTTTAGTTACTTACGCTACAATGAAGTCGACTTAATGTGTCTTATTTCTTTAAAAACTATCTCACTGAGAGTTTTTTCCTAATTTATTGTACATTCTAATATCAACAGTCTCTGATGGCATTTAATAATATGAGTGGTCTTGAGTGATTCTGATCCTGAAGTGACTTCCTTATACACTAATGTTCACACATAGGCTGGTCTAAAGTTCAGAGTTCAAAATAATTCAACTTTTAATACATACAATGAAAAATTACACCTAAGTCACTCACCAGAACACAAAAGCAACATTAATATTGCTGTTGTAGACTAAACAAAAGCAGGAGTAGGCAGTCTTTAAAACTTTTACTGTTTTTCTAGCCTCCAACAGGAAGAGCATTTTGGAAATACAGGGCTCATTAAAGAAGCCCTTTAAACTACTGTTGGAACTCAAGATTTTTGCCTTACAGAGGGAACTCTACGCAGAGATTTAATGATCGTTCTTATTTATACTTGTCAGTATTTTAAAATTTTATACTCTACAAAGAACAGCTGATGTTTGACATTGCAACTTCATTATTAAAAGCATAGTATATCAAAGCCCAAGACACAAAAAGAGAAACAAAACTGATTTGTTAAGTAAAAACCTTATTATGTACAGTTTACTTTGCTTCCTGCATCACCAAGTCTGTATGTTTATCTTACTTGCAATTTGTGGACTAAAACTCAAATGAATTAAAATTAATTAATTTAAAAAAACCAAATGCAAATATTAAATCACCAAAATATGAGAACAAAAACAAATCTCTAGGAATGCTTAAACAAAAATTCTGGAGCTTAAAAAAGAGCTATTTGCAAGCTTTCTTGAATTAACAAAAGGGCAGGTAATAATGATGGCTTGTATGACAATATTGTCTTTGTTAGTTTAGCCTCAACAGAACTAAAGATTTCCTGATTACAACTTGGTAATCTAAGTCAACTGAAAAGATTTCTGGGGAAGGGAAACAAAGAGGAGTCTGAGTGCTAGCATTTAAGTGGAATGCATTACCTAAGTTTATACTCTTCATCGTGGGGCACTGTAAATAAGAGGGGCTCCTACCTTGACAGCCATGCTAGGTCATGACCTGAACTCACTGTACTGGTGTAAAAGAGAAAGTTCTGCAGGACCCGCAGATTTGCATGCTTCTCTGCTTCACCTTCACAGAGGGCCTTACAATCAAGTGTTCACTCTGTACTCTATCTCATTGTCAAGATTTTTAAACAGTTGCTTTTTTATTGTAATGAGCCAATTATGAGCCAGTCACCCACGCAGTCATTAACAATAGATTTTTTTAATTGCATTTTTAGTGAATTTTATTTTGGATAAAAGCCCTTAAAAGTACCTATGGCAAAGGGTAATCATATGCTGAATTAACAGCAAAATCTGTTTAATAATTACTTGTCTTTTATTTACTACAACAAAATAAATTCCAGTGAGAACGCTAAAGAATTGACAGTGTCAGGGAAGAAAGGTTGCAGGGCTGGAGAGAGAGTCGTATTCCACGCTGCTAAAAAATAAAACTGAAAACATGACTTTTTCCTTTCCTAACTTTAACACAAATAAAATCACATCTTATCAATACAGATCTTGCTCTATATTTATAAAATAATGTTATTAATATTTTATCCATAAGCTATTGAAAATGCTTAATATAATTATAAAACAAGCTAAACTGAAAAGGGAAAAGAGGCTCATTTCAAATTTAATGTGCTCATTTCTAAAGATGAATATACAGATATTAGTTTTTTTTAAACTGTGTTGTTTAAACAAAATCTATAGTGTAAAAAACTTCATTCATTTCAAAATACTTTCTATGCATGTATGAATGGAAATGTCCTTGCTGAAGAGAAAAAAATGATCTTAATGAAAATGTGAATGTATATTGTTTGTGATCAGTCAGATACATAAACGTATTTTTTTAGGTTGAACTCTATTGAAATCTCTTAAGTCTTAATCATAATGAAGAGCTCATTACCCAATGTGACTTAATAAATCATTAATCAGTAAGTTTTAAAAATGTACAGTGACACTAGAAAAATCTTCTCATTGGGGGCCATAAATGTCATACTTTGGATAGATTAAAAAAAATAATTCATTCAAATCACTCATTGGTGCAAAGAGACAAAAATTATATATATGTTCATATATATACATATATTTATAAATGTATAAGTAAAAGTATTCCCAGAAAAACTGTCACTATACACTGATTTTGTTAAGAAAATAAAAACTTTTTTGAATGTTCAAGGTTTTAAAAACCTTGCATTTTCTGCCTCAAGAATGGGCTGACTGAAAGCATGAGGCTCTGCAGCCTCTGGTTAATTAATCTGAGGCTGAATGACAGCGCGCCTAGGGGCATGGTGCTGGCATCCCACACAGGGTCCCAATGTGCTTTAAGCCTTGGATAGCTACATACTGCACGCCAAGACTTTGCCCAACAAATAGCAGAGAGCCCTTCAGAGCCTTTCTTCTTCTGTCTGAGACATTCCATTAATTAATGTAATCCCTCTTTATCTTAAAGTTTTAATAAATTTAGGTGAGGCAAAATCAACACATCTATTGCACTGAATGCTGTAACTAGTTGCCCTAAAACTTTTCTTATGTATTCCAAAGGCTTCTTCACAGAGCATAAAAAAAAAATGAAAGCAAAAAATAAAAATGTTATAACATGTTCAGAAATTTTCAGACATGCTCCTTGATCTATAAAAAATATAAATATTTGTACAACCTAATGTTTAAAAATTCAATTAAATGAATCTGGTAATTTCCATTCTACCAGACTTAAAGATTTTGTTATAAAAATATAAATCATATATCCACCCTAAAATACTTTGAAAATTACTAATACCTAGTCTTGAGCAAGGTGAAGCTGTTTTTTTAGCAACAGGATACAAAGGACATTCTTCTAATCCCTTTTACTGCCAGAACAAAACATCTTTCAAATCAAGATAAAATCACTGCATCATGAATGTTAATATCATTCTGAGAAAAAATAATACCTTATGACTAGAAAAGACCATCCCTTTAGGGATGAAATGTTGTGTTAAAGTGGATTATTCTCTTAGTAGTATAATAGAATAGCTTCTACCTAGTCTCAGATGGAAAATCAAAATCTGCATTTAAATGGAAATATTTTAAAACAGATAGGACAAAAGGCTAAAACCATAAGGAATATCTCCATCCCTACATTTCAAAAATCCAAAATGCTTCATGAGAACTTTTCTGTATGGTACAGCTTTAAGATTTTGTTTGTAAGTTTGTTTCATTTTTATGAAGAGCTTGCAGAATAACATAATTTCACAGTTCTGTGATTAACACATACTATTTGTGCATATTATATCAAATTCACAAATTGGTGCAAGAAGTAGGGCCACAAAATTTTTACTATTACAAGAAACAGATTTATGGTTTAGGTTTATGCAGAGTTAAGAATGAGTCCTCTATTTTCTTCCTATTTTTAACCATGCTGTTTTATATGTAATTCTTACAAGGCAATAGCAGTTTGCTGAAATCAAATAAAATCCGAGTTTCTTCAGCATTGACTCAAATCACCACCATGGTTAGAGTAAAAAGAAAGCAAAGTGCTAAGCAATATTATAACAACTGCTCTTTGCGACCTAAAAGATTATTTTCAGCTCTTCAATAGTTGGGGCAATTTTCTTAAATCCTGAAGGAGCCTGACAGCACTGCACATTTCTTAAAGCTTGCATTTACTTTTACATTATAAAACAATAAAACAGCAGGGTAATGTTCATGCAGTTTAGAGACTTGTAACATTACCACAAATAATTCTACTGTATTATGGCAAAACATAAGCTTTTTAAATGTAAGGCTGACTAAAGAAAGGGCAATCTATATTCATTGAAAGTACATAGACAAATAAGGTTGAAAATGTAACATAAATGTGGTATCTAGTTCTAAAATAATATTTGCAAAGGGTTGAAAAAGCAAAATCCATGCTGGATGAAATTTTTTGTCATAAATTAAAATACAATTAATTTCAAGGGTAGTGCTTATTAGCAAGGGAAAGGCTTCTCTCCTTTCTTTGAGTTACAATAGACTACATGGCTCTGCCACCTCAGAAACCAACTACATTAGGTAATTTGAGCATTTTCCTCAACACTGTTGTAAACCAAGATACTCTACAATTACCAGCTTCAAATATGCAGGCATTCTGACGGTAGTCACATTTGACTACTGGACTCCAAACAATAGGCCAACCTGCAAAACTTGGCCATATCATCTCCTTTCTAAAATCAGCCCATCAGTTCTGAAATGTTTTTATTGCTAGAAGCTGCTGGCTTTTGTACAGGAAACTGTGTGGATCTCTTTACTTAAAAGACATAGAAATAGAAGACACCTTATTAAAAAGTGTAGTAAGAACAAAAACTCTTGCATATGTACTGAACATTTTTCTCACTTTCAACAGGTAATTCATTTCAATCCAGTTGTCTGTGATTCTACTAAGGGATAACCATACGGATGAAAAGAATAAGAGCATTTATCTACAGCAACCTAATTCTCATTTACACTAGAGCCTCCATGCCTGCTCCCAATTCCCTACCTATAGCCCTCATTCCCAAACCTTCCAGCAGAAAAATTTTTAACTATCAGTGGGAAATGATATAACAAAATCTAATCATTAAAAGTAAATCTTGATACTTATCATCATTAATCTAACTAAGTAGCAAACTAAATTTGGGAAGCTGTATATAGGACATCACAGAAGATCTAAGACTCATGGGTATTTTAAATCATCTGCTTTACAATTGCCTAGAGAACAATTGGAGAAACATAGCAAATTATGATTTAAAAGAAACTACCTCTCCAACCTTGCAGATACTAGGCTTTTAGAGCTAATGCTTGAAGAAACAGACATTTAAACTCAAATACTCCTGTCCTTAACGAATGGTACTCTCAGTTAGCAGAGAAGCAGAGTCTAAAATCTCACAATTCTAAGTGTGGCCTCGCACCAGCAGCAATGGCATCACCCAGGCACTTGTTAGAAAATCTTAAGCTCTTCCCAGGCCAACTGAATCAAAACATGAATCTTTAATAATTCATCCAGATGATTTATCTGTAGTTTGAGAAGCTCTGGTTTAAGTTTTTCTCATTCCACCATTTATTATTCACTGAGAGACATAAAAGAACAGAACAGCTTGTACCCATGAAAACACATTAATATTAGAGATGACCACAATTTAAATAATAAAAGAGAAAATGAGGAAAATGCAAGTAAAACAAATAATTAAATTAGATCTAGAATCTGCAGTCTTTGCTTTTAACACTTGAAAATTCACTTATATGTATGGATGTGCATGCACAGACACATGTGAGAAGAGAAAGAGAAAGAGAGAAAGGAAAGGGAGAATGAGAATGACAGAAAAAAGAATAGGGAAAGAATGGAACTGAAAGAGCATACATAGGGTGTACATGTATTCAGGGCTGAAAAATAGACGAAAGAAAGTGAGAACCCAGCAGGCTGGAGAAGAGCAGCAATGCCCCCTTCTTAACCACTTTCCCACACACTCCCTCTTACACATGCCCAAGACAGGGTGGTGGGAATGCTTTTCATCCCAGTACCAAGAAACCATCAATAAATTAGCATTAAAAAGCAAAATATGTCACAAAAACCAGGATTCCCTAACTATATTAAAAACAATGCAAGTAAACATGAAAGGAATTAGTTCTGAGAAAGTAAAGAGACCAACACCACAAGGTAACTATAATACTGCTACTGCTAAGTCACTTCAGTCGTGTCCGACTCTGTGGGACCCCATAGACTGCAGCCCACCAGGCTCCCCCATCCCTGGGATTCTCCAGGCAAGAACACTGGAATGGGTTGCCATTTCCTTCTCCAATGCATGAAAGTGAGAAGTGAAAGTGAAGTCGCTCAGTCGTGCCTGACTCTTAGCGACCCCATGGGCTGCAGCCTACCAGGCTCCTCCGTCCATAGGATTCTCCAGGCAAGAGTACTGGAGCGGGTTGCCATTGCCTTCTCTAAAAAGGTGATTTAATATTCTTTTTCCAAAGTCTAAATAATCATTCAGAAATAAGTACCATAAAATAAACATTATTTTGTTTTATTCTTGCAAATGAATGCACTATTGTTACTGTTACTATTTCTATACTAAAACACTAAATTTAAAGTAGTAGCACTATCATTTTTATTGTTCCTAATCACATAATAAAAATAGCAAACAATTAATAACGCAAGTTCTAAAAGAAAGAGAAACATATTTTCTATCAGACATAAAGTAATGGCTTAAACCTGCAGTAATAATTTGCAGTGTGAGGTTTACCTAAAATATTACATTTGATTTTAATGTATATATGTATATATATACATCTAAAAAACTAATATACTATGATTAATCCAATATTTTATCATTTATTTAATGAGAGAAAATACTGACAAACTTGATGATACCAATAGCAAATAAATCAGTTGATATCCAGGAGAACAGAACTTACTGGGAAAAAAATGTATTATAATTAATGTTACATTGTACCTGTTAAAAATAATGTATATGTCTATATCTGTGTCTGTATTCATCCACATGGCACATTATTAGTAAACGGTGTACTAAAATTCAGCTCACTTTGCAGCTGATCATCTATTGAATATAGCCCCATTAAATCACTGAGACTGACTTCTCACAATAATAGAGGGAAAAAAAAATCACCCTATGTCTTGCATTTCATGACTGAGCTGCCCTAACACATATCTCTCTGGTTTTGCTCCAAGAAAAAAAAAAAAAATGCAGTAAAAGATGGGCAGGATGCTACTCCCAGCTTGTATTTACCAAATGCCAGGAACTATAAAGACAGGATTCCAAGTTGAGGTTTCAGATACTTATTAAACAAAGAATCAGAATTTCCAAATATAAATAATACATGTACAAACAGGTATACTATTTATAAAATCAACTAGGCAATTTATATCAATGGTTTTAGAAATAATCACATACTTTGATCCATTAATTCTATGTCTGAAAATCTATCCTAAGGAATTAATTTTTTCATGTAGACAATAATTGATGTACCCACATCAAAATGCTATTATTTATAGTAAAAATTAGATTCAATCTAATTTACAAAATTAGGGAATCATTACAGAAATTATTATACAGCCACATGATGGAATGTTAAATAGTCATTAAATTATATTCATAAAGAGGTTTTAGTGACATGAAAAATCCTCCTGATATTTTAAGTTAAAAAAAAAGTGTTGTAAAGTTATCCACAAAATGTGGACGTGTGTATAACTATATATGCACATCATATGTATGGGTGTGGAAAATATGTCGAAATATTAATGACTCTGAATGACTAAATTTTTAGTAAGATATTTTCTATACTTTTGTATGTGTGTATTAGTCGCTCAGTCGTATCTGACTCTGCGACCCCACGGACTGCAGCCCACCAGGCTCCTCTGTCCATGGGATTCTCCAGGCAAGAATACTGGAGTGGATTGCCATTCCCTTCTCCAGAGATATTTTAAATTTTTTTTTTTAATTTTATAATCGTTTTAAATATCAAAGAAAATTAAGTAATAATTTAGATTAAAAAGCAAGATGATTTTCTGATAGGGAAGTACCTAGAACCTAGTCTCAGAAGCTCTTCTTCTGACTACCCAGAGGTAAAAGACAGGTGAAACAAACAAAAAAATAATAAAAAACAAAAGAATATAGAAAAGTCAGGTCTGTTAGAATCTAATAACTAGACAAAGAAAGCAAAGGGGATATCATCAATGCCAATGTGATTTTTACTCTACAAAAGAATCAAAATAGTTTCAGCAAGTAAGTTAAAAAACTAAATTATAATAACGCTTAGTTTGATGATTCTTATTCCAAGTCTTGAATTGAATAAAAGGAAAGAATCTAACTACTATTAAATCATAGCAAAACAAATTTCTAGAACCTCATTTTGTTTTCTACAAAGATGATAGGTACAAAGACTGCTTTTTTACAAAAAAAAACAAAACAAAACAGAATACGACTTTAAACTGTCCAAGTAACAAAAATTATACACTGAAACATGTATTGATACTCAAGCTACATCTTTTATAAAATAATATTTTAGATACTATGTTAATTAGTAACAGTAAATTGTAACTATGTTTTCTCTTAAACTTTTCCTGGCTGTAAATGCTTCACAATGATTTTCATTTCAGATTGCTTGACTGATCTACTGATTCCAAGTCAATTAAAACATGGAGTAAAGAGTAGTCACACTAAATCCATTATATAAAATAGGGAATTCAGTATATACACCGAATCTATACATAGTAGGGAATCAGTAATTATCAGTTAACCATAAAGCAGAAAGTTCAACATGTTTGACATCTTATAATTCTGCCAACTCTTCACACAACTAGATTAGTTTTTCCTATATACATCATTGTTTTGTCTAAAATATACACAAATAACAATCTGAGAAGAAACTATATATGTTCAACAGCAGGAAGGATCAAGCTACTCAAAGCCGAAGACAAAATTTCTACATAAGTATAAATGCTCAAGACTTTCACCTGAAAAACAAGGCCCTTGAATTAACCTAAAATTAAGGTTTAAATGACCTAGTCTTTGACAGAATCTAGCCTTTGAGAGCCCTGAAGAGTACCTAAAATTAATGAGATGATGCTTCCATAAATAAAGGGGAGAGGTAGTTTCTGGCTTTCCACAGTAACTAATTTAAAACAGTACATAGTGTTGAATTAATGACCCCAGGATACACTGAACAGGAAGTCAGATCTAATTTTAGTATAAAATCACCCTTGACTTTGGCAAAACTAGTACTGTGGTAGAAGCTGTTAACATGTCATTATCTGCTCTCCATTGTAGAGCACCAGGACAGGCAGGAAACTTAGAGACTCTAAATCGGTTAAAAAGAAATGACTACATTATAATCAAAATTATAAGTTAAATCAAGGTTCATAAGTATAATCCACAAACAGGCCCAGTTAGAGCAATACTGAGCCTTAAAGACCACAGGACTCTTAGGTGAAACTAAGTGACAGTGGCAGACAAGGAAAGATGAATGCCAACTCATGGAACAAAGGTACGCTACAAAGAATATGAGATATTTTTTAAAAAGCTAAGAATTCATCACAAAGAATAATTCTGATGAATACAGAACAGTAACTTTTTCCCTTAAAACTCCAAGTGCCAAGTCCTAAGACAGGTACTGGGCCTTAATCATCTACATGTCTAGTAACTAGAAATAAATCTGGAAAAACAAGAGAAAAAATAAAATGTATTAATGTTCTACAATTCACATGTATAAACGTTATGAATAATGGTTATATAGTATGTGACTTCTTATCTTTGTATCTCTTGCTTCAGTCATTTTATTGAAGCTCAAAGAAAAAAGAGAATAAAATCATCTGAAGAAACCCTCCTCATATTGTTTTCTCATATAAAGTTTTCAAATTCTAGTGATGTGACCATTTTCTGTTTATAAATCTGTCTAGGCAATTAGTTTTTTTTTTTTTTAATATAAATTTATTTATTTAGCTGGGCACATGAAAGACTCTTTAGAAAAACTGAACCCTGGAAAACATTCAATCAATTCCAGTGGTATCAAGCTAAAGCAAAGTGAAAAACAGACACAGTGAAATGCATACATTTTGACATCATATTCACCAAGGTCAAAGCAATTCATACCTAACGCATAAAAAGGAAAGACAATTAAAGACAAAATAAAGAGTAGCAGCAGAGAAGGCAATGGCACCCCACTCCAGTACGCTTGCCTGGAAAATCCTATGGATGGAGGAGCCTGGAGGGCTGCAGTCCATGGGGTTGCTGAGGGTCGGACACGACTGAGCGACTTCCCTTTCACTTTTCACTTTCATGCATTGGAGAAGGAAATGGCAACCCACTCCAGTGTTCTTGCCTGGAGAATCCCAGGGACGGGGGAGCCTGGTGGGCTGTCGTCTACGGGGTCGCACAGAGTCGGACATGACTGAAATGACTTAGCAGTAAAGAGTAGCAGAATTTCTACCACACAATACCTAAAGACACAGAACAGCATGGTTAACTTCTCTAAGAACAAGATCAACAGATAACAATGATCTTAAGTTAGTTAAGAGCAATGCTCTATTGCTCCAAAGCAAAAAAAAAACCAAAAACATACTTTATTTACTGATGAATAATGATAATAATGTAATAGTTAACGTTTATTGAGGTTTCCTCTATGATCCGTTTTAATGTCCCACTAATGTTCATGACAATCCTATGATGGTAGTATCGCTAGCCCCACTTAACAAATGTGAAAGCCAAAGTGTAGAAAAATTAACTAAACCAAGGTCATACAGCTAGCATGTGGCAGAGCCTGGAACACAGTCAAATCTAACTACAGGTCATCACTTAGCCTTTGGAAGCAAAACATGCCCCAACATTTCTTGTTACACACAACCTTGGCTTTTTGAAATATATGTAAGTATGAAGATATCACCGGTCATCATTAAAGCAAAGGGAAAATATACAGTGTAATGTACTTGCATGGTTAAGATGTTTCAGTCATGCCCGACTCTTTGCCAACCCATGGACTGTAGACCACCAGGCTCCTCTGTCCGTGGGATTCTCCAGGCAAGAATATTGGAGTGGGTTCCCATGCCCTCCTCCAGGGGATCTTCCCGACCTAGGGATCAAACCCGTGTCTCTTATGTCTCCTACTTTGGCAAGCAGGTTCTTTATCGCTAGCGTCACCTGGGAAGCCCATACAGTGGAACAGGTGCTGTCAACTTCTTTTTGATCTCCAAACACTGTCACAACATATTATCCTTCATCACAATCCAGTGAGGAGCTGAGGAGGAAATACCACCCAGCTAATCCTGATATACCCACCTTGAGAATTCCACAGTATACATATACATCTTTTTTTGTAAGCAACAGTACTTTTGGTACCATCCAGATCTTGCTGAGGTTCTTAAAGATTTTTAAATAAAATGTATATTCAGAGATTTCGGCCACATTCCTCTCACACAAGACTCATATTAAAAAAAATCCATCATATACTTCAATATCAACTTATAATAAAGAAAACTGAATTAATAAAAATAACAAAAATGCTATTTTGTCTCAGGTTTAATCTTCATTCAGCAATGGCAATGATCTCGTCTCACATTCTACCACCTTGAAGAAATTTAAAGAAGGATTTTTTTTAAGAGGACTGCTATAAAATTATCATTGACATTTTAATTAAAAAAAGAAATGTATGTAGAATAAACAGGACATTTCTTCTAACAGTCTGCAGTGGCTGCGCCATTGCGTCTTTGTACAGTCTGGGTAAATTATGCAGGCTCTCACTAGACAGAGCAGCTGTATTTCACTGTCTTCAGTAATGTAATCTACATTTATCATTATTTTAATTAAGCGGATTCTTAATTTGGTACTTTCATTGCAAAGAAAAAATACCTTACTCATTCCTTCTTGGTAGACAGCAGTTTGTCAGTCTTGTAAACCAGAATTTAATTTTAAACATGTTTCCTACTGCAACTGGCCATTTTTAAAAAGAACTACCATATTTGGTTTATTAAGAGCTTGCTCATTTTCAATCTGTAGGCTTAAACATTGGTTGCTTCTTTAGAATGATTTAAAAAAATGGTTTTGAGTTATCACTGTTAACCTAAATTATATACTAAAACCAATATATGCTTTATTATAATATTAAATTTAAGGTTATTCAAAATCAATGTGAAGCACAAATAAGAACTTTACAAGAAAAACAGTACTTTACAAAATGTTAAGAAAATTCAATCTAGTAGCTCCTTGAGAAAGATTATGCTTATAATCAGGTTATTTGAAATGCCCAAATCTTTAGCTAAATCTGTCACTGGGGAATATAACCACTTTTAATCATTTTGAAGACAAGTTTTGAATTTTTAAAAATTCATTTATGATTATTATTTGTAGTTATCACAATTTGACTTTAAAGAATTACCATTTAACTTTAATGAATTGCTCTGGAGGTGTGCTTATTTTAAGTGGTTCACAGAGAAATAGTTACTGTAATATCATGTACCTACATAAAATTGTGTATTTTAATATATATATCTTGAATCTTATGTATCAATAAAAAAAAAAGACTTGATACTAAATTCTTTTTTTATTCAGCACACATTAATTGAGCACCTTTTATGTGCCAGGTAAAGAATTAAGTGCTTTATATTCAAACCAAAGTATAATAAAGCTTTTGCACAAAAAAGGAGGGTGTGTGTATGTGTGTGTGTGTGTATGGTACAGTACCAAGTGGTTTTTAAACTTTGTTCTTTAGAAGGGGAGAGTTTTTAGTCCCCCAAGTCTATTTTAACCAGAAAAGCTCCACTTTCATCTATTTTTACACATCTTTTTTTGTAGCTGGGTGAAGAGAGCAAAAGCCATTTATTACAAAATAGAATAAGGGCTCTACACTACCACTAAGAGCACAGGTAATGAAAAGTATCCTAAGTGCTCCCAGATACACTGAATGGAAAAAATAAAAGATTCCTTTTTTGAGTTTCATTTATCATCAGCTTTCTCATGTTGTCAATATCGGTTTGTGGGTAAATGTCTACTAAAGTAAAGTTTATAAACATGGCCTGTTTAAGAAGTTTGGGGATGAGGTCTGCAGGGAATTGAAAGTTAATGCACATCTCACTTTGTCAGACCACATTACCAAGGAATACTATGCCAACTTTCAGATTCACATAAATCATCAGAAGTTATGAGATCAGAATTTTTAAAGAAATCTATAGTACATTAAATGTGTTCTAGATTTATATTAAAACTTCTCCAGGTAAGACAATACCACTTACCTTCACATTGGGATATTTGGACTATGGCTACCATCTGAGCACATACAATGCCTTGTCCAATTAATATACATTATCTCTCACCTCTTACAAAACCCTCAAAAGATAAACTATTTTCACTCCCATTTGGCAGATGAGAACGCAGGCTCAGAGGTTAAGAAATGTGTTCAATATTACATAGTAAATATAGGAGAAGCTATGATTTGGGTCCATGCTTTTTTAATTAAAACACTTTCAAAAGCTAAACTTTGCACATGTAATTTTTCTCTTCTAATCACAGCTAAATATGATGCCTTCTTTTACTATCATTTAACAGCTTCATGTAAAGTTGTTTTACAACAAAAAATTTAGCTATCAACCTATAGGATCAAATAGGTAACCAAAAAAGAGAAAGGAAAATCTAAAATTTAAATTAATGCTAATGAATGAAAAATAATTTAGTCATCGTGTAACTACTTTAACTTGAATTTAAATAATGTCATGTATAAAGCCTGGGTAACCCAATTCTGGAATTAGTATAAGTTAAGTTCTAGGCAGCCCACTCAAGCTCTAATTAAATAGAAGAAATGAGTAGAAAGAAACTATATTATTTTCTAAAATACTCTTATTGGAACTCAACTTCAAAAAGATATTTCATGAAGAGATAGTACAGCTTGTAAGGTTCCTTCTATCTCAGATTACTCTGATGAATGTCTGATAAAACTTGATATTTACCACTGAGTAACAACAAGAGGTAGCCAATAATTCTAAATGAAAACTCAGAATGGTTTTTTGTTTCCTTAGGTTAAAGTAAAGCCACTAGTGAAAAACAAGAATGTCTGCTTAGGAAAAAGGAGTCTCTTGTCTGAGCAAAAATTAAATTTAAATATCCTGCTTCTTACCTGAATATTCTAAATCATCTACATTTCTCTACTGTTCACTAGAAGACTACAGAGGGCACTGTTGCATCAACTTTGAAGCTCTACAACGGAATCCGAGAAAAACGTCTACAATATGTAATTTCTTTAAAGGGTCAAATATATGGAAATCTACTAAGCCTAAAAAATGGAAAAGGTCAAAATGTATGTTTTTCTAAAATAGGCTAGACTTCAATGGGGCAAGAAACTTAACAAAAACAACTGTCAAATTGAGAACACCACATTGCACACATTTTGCGTTTCCCTTTGTAGTGCTTTCATGAGAAAGGTAACTAATCATGGCACCTCCTTATCCAATGGAAACAGCACCCCATTGCAGAGTCCTCCTCACAATCAATAGGAAAATGAATGTGGCACCTCATGCAATCCTTCCATAATTCTATCAACAGAAAGAATGCAGTCTGTTTGCATACTTTTGTCTAAAAGGCCAGTTTCATTTGTCGCCTCTTTGGGAAAAATGATAGGTACAGATCAATCACTCTCACATGAAAGTAAACACACTGCAAAAACAAAACAAACAAACAAAAGGATAAAAATTGAAATCCTCACCTTTTTAAAATGAAATTCTATTATATGTAAAAACTCCAAGAAAAATAGAAAAAACAAGTTTTTACTCAGAGATAGGAATTTTGTTGCTATTATGCAACAGTTCTGGCATATAAAAGAAATATTATACACAACAATATTCACTAATCTTATAATTACATATGGACAACATTCACTTAAACTTCCAAGTATTTTCTGCCCTGTCACATCATCCCTGTTATAATTCTTTGAAACTAAATTCAATTAAGTACAGGGCCAAAGATCTCTTTAAATACATATGTTTGCAATGTATTACAATAAGACTAGTATATAAAATACAAAGCTTCTTATTATACTACCACCTAAACTTTTCCACTTGTTTATTCACCAAAAATTAAAATTTTTGACAATATGAATAGTATAAAAGGGAAAGGGAAATCAAATTATTTTATTTTGGTAATTTAAAAATAATGTCCTGAATTGCTGAACCTCTGTAGAAATACTAACATTAGCTGTAAGAATTAAAACATCATGACCAGGCAACTACAGATAACATGTAAAATGAGAAATCATTAATGCATATCAGGTCACAACAGCACATCAGAAGTTGGATGAATCAGCATTAATAAAAGTATCATCATAAAACCAAGGTCTTGGAATTCTCTGGCAGTCCAGTGGTTAGGACTCCTTGCTTTCACTGCCAAAGCCAAGAGCCCAGGTTCAATCCCTGGTCAGGGTACTAAGATCCAACAAGTCACACAGTGCAACCAAAAAAATAAAAATAATAATAAAATAAAACTAAGGCTTCAAATTAAGAATTCCAAATTCCCTAGAAAAACAGTATACAGCTCATTTTGTCATTCTCAAAATTCCAGAGAGATTAGCACTTTCTCTGAAATCAAAGTGCAGAACTGTGAAAGTGTTAAAAATTCTTTAATAATATGTCAACCTGCTTATAAATCAAAAAGAGGGAAAGGGGCTTCAGATGGTATGTTAGATTTAATTTTATTTCAAAAGCTCCAATTTAACAAGTTATTTTCTGCCAAGAAAAGTCAGAAGTAAAGCATTATTAAAGTGGCCAGTACTGACTCTAAAGCTTTAACTTATTAACTTAACCAAAATGCTACTTGAGTATTGCTCCCTTAAATTATTAATTTATGAGTTTTGCTTAGTCTCTTCCTGAGGCAAGGCAGTTTATAGGTATGCTGAGTGCATGTAAATAAACAGAAAGCTTCTATAATAGTCTAATAATACACTAAACATAATAAAACAACCTTTTTTAATCAACACTGAATGTACAATCCTATGAACTAAGTTTATACAAATGGGCCATATAATTTTAAGAAACTGTACGATCTCTAGGAAGTAAATGTACAAAACCAGAAAAATTAAATACAAGCCCATGGCTTTTCACTGATCTGATAAAATGCATTCAATACAATCAAAGTGGAGCTGTGACTATGAAGAGTATACCACATGCAATGTCAAAGAAATCTAAGAAATGTCGTGAACTGTGAGAAAAATTGGGATATTGCTTTCCGACTACCACAAGGATGATTGTAAAAAAGGAAAACAGGTATTGTCTTTAGTATTAAGGATATTTAAGTAGATATTTTAGTTTCCTATTATAAAAAGAAATGTAGCATATTAAAATCAATTTTGTTTAACTTGAATTTATGCAAAGCTTGATTGTGAGCAATAGCTGCTAAAAGGATGCAGCATTGTTGATTCATATACAAGCATTTTACTTAACTACATTGGATAATAGCAGTGCTTCTAAAGGAGTATAAAAAGCAAAGTGATTAGCAGTCATTACTGTTAATTAGTGCTCACATTACATTCCTTGGGATGAATCTCCTTTAACTTGTATACATGGAAAGTTTATTTTTGAAGGACTGCCAAGCCTTGCCTAGGTAAGTAGTGGAATAAGCCGTCAACTACCAGTAAGCAAAATAAAAAACAGGGACAGATCAGTATCCAATTAGTATGTCTAAGTTTTTAAACAGGAAAAGGGCTGAGGGGAATGAGTAAAACTGGAAACTCATACTTCACATTCTGCAATCTCACTGATAAAAGGAGGAAATGTGTGTTTATCAAACTTGCTGTGAGCACACAGTTCATTGGGAGTCCTGTAAACAATCGCCTGGCTGCCCACTTCCAAATGCATGTGAAAATCTTGGAGATTCAGAGCATCATATTCAGCAAGAAAGGTCATTCAAGTAATGCCTTGGAAATGGGAAATTAGGAAAACGTGGCAATCAGAGGATTCTGGGCTGACCAGAAAAAGCCCCAGGACTGGCTCACCATCCTGCACCACCAGTTAGGCTGTCTCTGCCTATTTAGTATTAACACAACAGCGCTGCAAATGAATGAAAAGAACTCCACACACCTAACCGGGACATTGGCTTTCTTGTTTAGAAAATGATAGGCATTTGTCACAGAAGGAAAAAAAAAAAAAACAAAACCCTCACACATAGCTTTCAAGAACCAGCTGTAAAAGAAAACAGGCTCCTGGTGAACCTTCAGAATAGGACCTGGGGAATGGGGACATCCTGTTGATTATCAGGTATCCTTCGCTCCTACACTATTCTGTGCATTTTAAGATAGAGGCTACATCTTCAACAAAAAAGCTTCAAAAGCAATACATACTCATTAGAGGAAAGAATCAAAAATTCAAATGAGCAAAAATTATATAAATGCTCTTAATACTTTCCACAGACTTAAAATTTATCTTTCAGATCTTTTTCTATGCATGTATTTGTACAAATACTTCTAAAAAATGTAATTATACCAAAAAGAGTATTTGGTAATCCATTTCTTTCTCTTCATAATACATATAAACGTATTTGTGCAACTTAATTTTTGATCTATACATTATTCCATTGTGTGGATAAATCATAATTTAGTTTGCCAGTCATTTCTAAATCTTTGAGTCAACTTAATATATCCTCAAAAGTGGAAGGGCTGGATAAAGAGATGCTGTATTTTTTGTTTTCTGATGAGTTCTGCCAAATTACCTTCAAAAAGGCTGAACCAACTTATAGGACTACATGCAGCACATAACAGTACTCACTTCTCCAAAACCAATATCATTTCTTAATCCTGCCCAAATGATGGATGGGCTTCCCAGGTGGAGACAATGGTAAAGAACCCACTTGCCAATGCAAGAGACATAAGAGACACGGGTTTGATCCCCGGGTTGGGAAGATCCCCTAGAGGAGGGCATGGCAACCCATTTCAACATTCATGCTGGGATAATCCTATGGAAGAGAAGGCTGGCAGGCTACAGCCAGAGGGTCACAAAGAGTCTGACACCACTGAAGCAACTTAGAACACTCACACACCCAAGTGATAGCTGTAGTTTGGGATTACTGAGATTGACACTGGCTACTTCAATTTCTTTCTCTATGAAATGCCTGTTCATATCATCAGCCCATTTCTCTATCTGGAGGCCAACTTTTAAACATCCAAAAAAATAGTGACGAAAAGAACTCATCAAATGCTGCGTTAGGGGATCACCGAAAAGAGATTATTTTAAAGAGGAGATGGTAATCGTATGAACACTGAAAGACTCTATTAGGATTAGTAACTGAGTATGTAATTATTTTACATTATATTATAGAAGGTTTCCCAATCCACTTAAAAAGAAAAATTAGGAACTGAATTGGTTTTGCAAATATTAATTTAGTGAAACTATCTTTGCTTTCCATAAATGTAAACGCTATTATGCCAACACAGCATCATCTGCAATGTCTTGCAGCTATCTTTTTTCTTTTCTGTTATTCCAGTAAACCATTTGAACACACAAAAAATTCAAAGTACCTTATTAGCTACTTTGATAAGTCAAGGAAGGAAGCTGTGACTATAAATGATAGACACGTTCCTCGTGCTACTGTCTTGTATCAAGGACTAAATTAAAATGTGTCATTCTTGAGAATAATAAGGGAAAAAAAAAGTCCTTCTTCCCTAAAAAGTCCATTCAATTTAAGGCCTTTTCTCACAGGATCAAGAAACTGACCAAGCAGCCAAATATACCAATTCCTAATTCATCTGCAGTCAAGTTTAGTTTAGAATGTAATTTCAAGCTCTAGATCATGTCTTGTCTTCTTCAGACAAATGGCCTAAAAACCTGATGCTTTTGAACTGTGGTGCTAGAGAGTCTTGAGAGTCCCTTGGACTGCAAGGAGATCCAACCAGTCCATCCTAAAGGAAATCAATCTTGAATATTCACTGGAAGGACTGATGCTGAAGTTGAATACTTTGGCCAATACTTTGGCCACCTGATGAGAAGAGACAACACATTGGAAAAGACCCTAATGCTGGGAAAGATTGAAGACAGGAGGAGAAGGGGGTGACAGAGGGTGAGATTGTTGGATGGCATCATCGACTCAATGGACATGAGTCTGAGCAAGCTCCGGAAGATAGTGAAAGACAGGGAAGTGAAGCCTGCATGCTGCAGTCCATGGGGTTGCAAAGAGTCGGAAATGACTGAGCAACTGAACAACAGGACCAGTGCTTCTCCAACGGTGTTAAAGATAACTTTAAGGAAAAAAAAAAAAAATTGCAGACTTTCAAAGACCACAACTTTTGCAAAATACAATTAAAATGAATTACCAAAAAAGTTTTAAAAGATACAAGGCCAAATTATTATTATTAGGGTCAATAAATATAAAATTACTCTCAAATAACTATAAAAGTTTCTAAATACTTATTTTCAATTTCTATAAATAGCTGACCTTAAACCAATGGAAAACACTTCTTGGACTAGCGCCAGCCCCTAGACCAAACTTGAGTAGCAATAATCTAAAACTATTCTGAAAACTTTGAAATGAGATGAGATCACAGATATATCATTTTAATCCACATTTTAATAATTTCCTTTCCTTAGTCAAATCACATCTGTCCCTCTGTCTCACTGTTAATTCACACATGTCTTATTGGTCTATATATGTGTTACATATGTACTGTTATATGGTACTATCCGCATGAGTTAACACATATGTATTGTTGGGAGACAACAGAACACAGAGATTAAAAGTACATGTTCTACTTTCTAGCTATACAACCTTGGACAAGTTATTTGTCCTGTATTTCAATGACTTATCTGCAAAACAGGGATAATAAACAGGGCTGAGGTAAAAATAAATTAAAATATAATATGTAGAGATTAGGGCAGGGCCTGGCAGGTAGTCCTCCATAAACAATAGCAATTATAGTTACAAAAATAACTGAAAAAAAAAAAGCATGGTTCAGCACTAATAATCAATATAGACAGGAAACTAAAATGAGTTGCATGATTTAGTGTTCATACAATAAAAACTAATAGTTGGAGTGAGGCAAACTGATATAAAGACTAAGTCGTGAGAGAAATTTCACCCTTGGATTGTTATAAAATTGCATATGTTATATGGGAAATATCTTCAACAGCATCCCCAGGAAAAATATATAATGAAAAATTCTGTGTATTTCTTATGGACAGGACACCATGATGAGCACTGCAGAGTATCCAAAATGGAAAAACAGAAAGTCATGCCTTCAAGAGGTTATAAACTAGCAAAGAAGATATAATTATAAGCAAATAAGGGTGCAAACAAAGCATAATGTAATGACTATCCAAAACAGTAACTAAACACAACAGAAATTCAGAAGAAGAAACTTGTACTTGTTGGAAATCAGGAACACTGCATTTGTATCCTTGTCCTTTTCTCCTTCAGCGGAAAATCCAAAGGCCTATTAAGAACCATCCTGAAAACACACAGGACCCAAGCCTATTGGTCCTTTTCTGGTCATCTTCATTTCTTACATGAAATTACAAGATGGCATTTTTCACTCTATTATCTTTCAGTTCAGTTCAGTCATTCACTCGTGTATGACTCTGTGACCCCATAGAATGCAGCACACCACACTTCCCTGTCCATCACCAACTACCAGAGCTTCCTCAAACTCATGTCCATTGAGTCAGTGTTGCCATCCAACCATCTCATTCTCTGTTGTCCCCCTCTCCTCCTGCCTTCAGTCTTTCCCAGCATAAGGGTCTTTTCAAATGAGTCAGTCTTTCCCACCAGGTGGCCAAACTACTGGAGCTTCAGCTAAGCGTAAGTCCTTTCAATGAATATTCAGGCCTGGTTTCCTTTAGAGACTGGTTGGATCGCCTTGCTGTCCAAGGGACTCTCAAGAGTCTTCCCCAACGCCACAGTTCAAAAGCATGAATTCTTCGGCACTCAGCTTTCTTTACTGTCCAACTCTCGCATCCATATGTAACTATTGGAAAAACCATAGCTTTGACTAGATGGACCTTTGTTGGTGAAGTAATGCTTCACCTCCCGGTCTTATTTTTTGCTGACTGTATAGAGCTTCTCCATCTTTGGCTGCAAAGAATATAAGCAATCTCATTTCGGACCATCTGGTGATGTCCATGTGTAGAGTCTTCTCTTGTGTTGTTGGAAGAGGGTGTTTGCTATGATCAGTGAGTTCTCTTGGCAAAACTCTTTTAGCTTTTGCCTTGCTTTGCTTTGTACTCCAAGGCCAAACTTGTCTGTCACTCCAGGTATCTCTTGACTTCCTATTTTTGCATTCCAGTCCCCTATGATGAAAAGAACATCTTTTTTTTTGATGTTAGTTCCAGAAGGTCTTTTAGGTCTTCATAAAACCATTCAACTTCAGCTTCTTCAGCATTAGTGGTTGGGGCATAGACTTGGATTACTATAATACTGAATGGTTTGCCTTGGAAATGAACAGAGATCATTCTGTCATTTTCAGATTGCAACCAAATACTGCATTTTGGACTCTTTTGTTGACTACTAGGGAATCAAGATTGCCGGGAGAAATATCAATAACCTCAGATATGCAGATGACACCACCCTTATGGCAGAAAATGAAGAGGAACTAAAAAGCCTCTTGATGAAGGTGAAAGAGGACAGTGAAAAAGTTGGCTTAAAGCTCAACATTCAGAAAACGAAGATCATGGCATCTGTCCCATCACTTTATGGGAAATAGATGGGGAAAAAGTGGAAACAGTGTCAGACTTTATTTTTTGGGGCTCCAAAATCACTGCAGATGGTGACTGCAGCCATGAAATTAAAAGATGCTTATTTCTTGGAAGAAAAGTTATGACCAACCTAGAGAGCATATTGAAAAGCAGAGACATTACTTTGCCAACAAAGGTCCGTCTAGTCAAGGCTATGGTTTTTCCAGTGGTCATGTATGGATGTGAGAGTTGGACTGTGAATACAGTTGAGCACCGAAGAATTGATGCTTTTGAACTGTGGTGCTGGAGAAGACTCTTGAGAGTCCCTTGGACTGCAAGGAGATCCAGCCAGTCCATTCTGAAGATCAGCCCTGGGATTTCTTTGGAAGGAAGGATGCTAAAGCTGAAACCCCAGTACTTTGGCCACCTCATGCGAAGAGTTGACTCATTGCAAAAGACTCTAATGCTGGGAGGGATTGGGGGCAGGAGGAGAAGGGGACGACAGAGGATGAGATGGCTGGATGGCATCACTGACTCGATGGACATGAGTCTGAGTGAACTCTGGGAGTTTGTGATGGACAGGGAGGCCTGGCGTGCTGCGATTCATGGGATTGCAAAGAGTCGGACACGACTGAGCGACTGAACTGAACTGAGGGCTACTCCATTTCTTCTAAGGGATTCTTGCCCATGGTAGTAGATATAATAGTCATCCGAATTAAATTCAGATTATCTTTGAGATCTTATTATCTTTGAGATCTTAATATCTTTCTTGAGAGATATTGGACATTCACATCTGCTCTCTGGTACACTAACTCCATGCTACTTTCCTCTGCTTTTTGAAAGCCACAGAAGCCCCTTCATAGCACATAGCATATTATAGGCTTAGTGGCCAATAGATTCCTAACTTGAGTAATCATGACTACAAGTAGCCAAGTAGCCTAGGCTACAAGGCTTTCTGAAATTGATGGTTCAAATGGTAGTTCTTAAACCTTAAAAAAAGAACAGATCATTTGGGGACTATAATAAAAATTTAGACCTCTTGTTAGAAAAATTTATATTTACAAAAGAACTTTACAAAAATTTCAGGGTTCAAAAATATTTCTCCCCTCTAGGTTAAGAAATCCTGTCAGAAAATATCACGTTAGCCTGCACTGAACTCCACTAGACTGACTCTTATTAGCTTCCTGTGATCAAGTCCAAACTATATGATCAGTAAAAATCAGTAAAACTTGTGTGAGGTTTAAGGAAGTCACAAAAATGACTGTGAGACAAATAAACATTATTAAAGGAGTGAAATTGTGAAAGGCTCAAAAGGGAAGGCCATGGGGTATGTACCAAGTGACAATAACTCCTCCTCCTCTCTGGTAACCTTGCAAAATTACTACACAGAAAGGAATCCACAAGGGAACTTGTTTTAAAACAGACCACTGACCATTTCAATCGCCCTGGAACAAATCTTATAATAGGTAGCAAAGAATTTTGTGCACAGAAGGGAAATGCCTCTTCTGATTTGTCTCTATTTGTATAGAAATCTATAAGGATCAATATTAGCTAAATTTTGTCAAGGCTTGTTCAGTAAGTCTAATTAAACAACTGCTCATTGAGCACCTACTCTGTGCAAGTACACAAAATGATCACATGCTTCAGCACTGTAGATTCTCTGAGCAACGGTGGCATAATTCTACTGACAGTGAAAGATAACTGCTCTTATATACAGGAGTATGCATAACAGTTCCATTTTAATGCCTCTGCCTTGTTTTAGAGCCATTTTTAACATCTCTTAGTTCTTCACATACTGTCTCAAAAGTTGAAAATCCTCTAAGTTTAGTTCAGGTAACTTTCAATTAAAGTTTTTGCTTGAGGCTTTTTACAAATGAGTTAATAGAAAATACACTGACTCAATTTTAAAAATAAGCATAGAGGGATGGTACGGGGAGGGAGGAGGGAAGGGGATTCGGGATGGGGAACACGTGTATACCTATGGCGGATTCATGTTGATGTATGGCAAAACCAATACAATATTGTAAAGTAATTAACCTCCAATTAAAATAAATGTATATTTAAAAAAATAAATAAAATATGAAAAAAAACTTAAAAAAAATAAGCATAGAGTTAAACCCTAAAAGAACATGCCAAAATAATTTTTAATGGAAAAAAAAAGCATCTAGTAATAAGAACCTTTGTCATCTTTGGGTTACTTCTTTATCTTTTTTTGAAACAATCCATGCCTCTGTTTACCTATGTAGGAAACTGGACAGGAAACATTAATTCTACACATCTTTTGGAACACTGTACTATTGGACTAAAAGAGTCTTAAAAAAAACTCTGGAGGGCCAAAAATTATAGATAACAAATGTAGAAGAATAAATTCAGTCCAATATATAATATAAATTTTCCCCCATTAAAACCTCTTTCACAATTTGAACGATTACCACTCTTTTTCTTCTCTGCATTAACATACTAATAAAGTCAAGAGGAATTACACTCATCTCAATGGCAACTTGAAGCCACTACTTAATATTAATATACTAATGGAAATTTGTATGCAATAAAAAAATTGATTTGATTTAGTTTTACTAGAGTATTTGGGAAGCTAGGGAATAAAGATGAAATAAAATCTGAGACTGACACGAAATTGGCAGGTTTTAAAAAAACTAAATTATATAACATCTTTTATTCTAGAAACCTAAAGAGGCTCTCATATATTTTCTCATTTATTCTCAAAACAAATAAAAAAGATAGAAGGAGTTTTACAGATAGAAAAAGTGAATTCCAGAGAGTAGTTGAACTTAATGCCTGTACAGTCCAAGGAGTGTTGTGGGGTTTCATAAAAAATCAAAAAGAACAAAATACAATCCTTGCCCCTTGAAGTAATTATAACTTTTGAACAAAAACCCACTACGAAAACAAAACACACAACAAAACAAAGCCAGCAGCTCTGGATATTAAGATAGATTAAGTACTATAAGAGAAGTACAATGTTACATGAAAGTTTCAGAGAAGAAGATATTATACTCAAGGGGGGCATATCAAGGAAGGTATCAAGGAGATGCCATGTAAAAGAATGAATTGGAAAAGAAAAATTATTTCTGAATAAAACATAGCACTAGGCAGGAAAGACAAGGACTATGTAGGGAAGAAAGAGTCCTGACAACAGTCTAGTGCAGGTGAAACATAGGTTCTAAGTGGGGGAATACTGGGAAAATGTGAAAGAGAAGATGAAGTAATATTGCAGAGAACCTTGGGGGTCAGTGGTAAAGATTTTTGATGAAGAGAAAAATGTGCCTGGATCTATGCTCTAAAAAAACTAACCTGGCAAGAGTTTCCAGGAGACATTATGGAGTGTGAAAGACTGGAGAAAGACCATGGTAATTTGAATCCCACCTACATACATTAGTATTATGTCAAAAGCATTAGTACTGTACATTGCACTCCCCTGTAGGTACTTTATTATTTATTTAAAGTCACGGAATAGGATAGAATATTTCAGTTGCTGTGTACTACATACAACTCTATGAAGAAAATGTAAAAGGACCAACAAGACTAACATGTATTAAGAGGTAATCTTGATTAAATTAACCCAGATTGATATGGAGTATCTTCTATACCATCCTATACAGATTAAAGAGATGACAAAGTTAGGGTGCTGCAAATTGAGGATCACAATATTTGTAATAGACAGCTATCATAATTCACTTTGATCATCAACAGTGCCCAGGGAAAGCTGAGTAGATTAGCCATGTAACTGTCAGTTACCAAGGCCTTACATAGACTCCTTATTCCTCTTTATTTCAATATTACCATCAAACCTTATCAACCCACCTCTTCAGTGTCCTCTCTTCAACTCTCTCACTTGGATTCCCCCAGCTCATGTGCTCAGAACCTTTCAGCTAACCAAGTATCTGAGTTTTCAATTTGAACCCTCATCTCCAGTCCACGGGATCTCAAACAGTCAGACATGGCTAAGCAACTGAACAACAACATCCCACTTCTTAACATTATTAGTGGTTCAAACTAATGCCCTTGAAGCTTCCTTCAGCCATACATTTCTACGTCATTTCTTTTGCAAAATCCTTCAAGGTGGTGGCTTTCAAACTTGTTTAACTGCAAAAACTTTTTAACAGTAAGAAACATATATATATCTAAAATGTTAACAGCTTAGCATGCACATCACACATGTGCATACACACACACACATACACACATATGTTTCACAAAATAATAAATAACCTTACTATGAACAATGGATTTTTATATTTTCTATTTTATTGTCAGTTCTTTCACTTAAAGGAAAAAATGTGACCATTAAATTCAGTTTGGAAAATATTGCCTTGGGTCTCTTCACTGCCTGAACTTGGTCAAAAATTTAAGTCACTCTTCTTGGTAGCTTTAATCTACCTTTCCAGACTTATTCCCACTACTCCTTAAAATTGAGCGTTAGCCAAACTGAACTGCTGCTAAGTCGCTTCAGTCATGTCCGACTCTGTGCGACCCCATAGACGGAAGCCCACCAGGCTCCCCCGTCGCTGGGATTCTCCAGGCAAGAACACTGGAGTGGGTTGCCATTTCCCTCTCCAAACTGAACTACTATTTCCCTAATATATCTTATGATTTCCTGCTTCCATGACTGTGGCTAAACTAAGCTCTTAATCTGCAACATTCTCTTAGGCATATTCCATGCCTGCCTTTGTCAAAATTGTAACAACCTTTAAGGATATCAAGTGTAACTTCCCCTGGAAAGCCTCTAGTGACTTCCCAACACAGGGGACTCTTTTCTTTTCTGAATCCCCACAGCTCATTAAAGGCACACTCTAATGGCAACTCTACATTATATTAGTTTTTTGTTTCTGTGTATTATCAGGATCTTGTACATCTCTTTACTTTACGATAGTGGTATATTATAAGCATTCAATTAATGTTTACAAAATTAAAGACTTGACGAGTGAAGGTAAAAGGAGAAGAGGGTGGCAAAGGATGAGATGGTTAGATAGCCTCATTGACTCAATGGACTTGAATTTAAGCTCTGGGAGATAGTGAAGGATGGGGGAACCTGGTGTCCTGCGGTCCATGGGGTCACAGTCGGACATGACTTAGTGACTGAACAACAACAATGACAAAATGAAAGACATAAGAAACATCTCTAAATATTAATAGTATTAGTACAGGTTAAAGTTAACAGGAAAAGTCAAGGTCAATTGACACATATTTTGATTCTCACATGTCATAAAACAAGCCCCTATTAAATCATTTCCTATCAATTAAAAAAACCCTCTAAATATCTATTGATATCATCATTGATTTTACGGTTAGTTTGAGGTTTGTAGTAGCATGTGTGTGTGCTCACTTGCTCAGCTGCGTCTGGTCTCTGCAGTCCCATGGACTATAGCCCGCCAGGCTCCTCTGCCCATGGGATTTTCCAGACCAGAACACTGAAGTGGGGTGCCATTCTCTACTCCAGGGAATCTTCCTTACGCAGGGATCAAACCCACAATACTCATGTCTCCTGCATTGGCAGATGGATTCTTTACCGCTAGCACACCTGGGAAGCCCGACTTTACAGTTTAGGCACTACAAATTGCTGAATGAAGATGTTCCCTATTTAAAAGGGAAAGCCAACATAAAAAGTTCAATTCACGACCTATCGTTTTGCTGTGAGACCACCAATAGAGTCTTATGTTACAAAAAATGTAAAGACAACAATAAAGGAATAAAATAATCTATACTTACAAATCTTTGTAATATGTTCTTGGTTATTTAATAGAGAAGATAACAAAGATGTGGTAAACTACAGGTGTAGAAATGAAATAATGGGCTGTGGAACAGATACAATTAGCATCTTAGACAACTTCAGAAGTAGACATTAACAAAGGATTTCGTAAAAAATAAACAGTAGCATAGTCAGGAAAAAAGTAAAAAAGTCAGTAGGACACAAACATCAGAGTTTGAAAAGCATGAAAGAAAGAAATTTGAGAGACAAGTCAAACATACCCAACACACTTTAAAATATATAGAGTAAATGGTAAGATAGAAATCTATGGTTCGCAGAAGAAAGGAATACAAGGACATAAAAGTAAGTCAATTTGTGGATTTATAGAGGCAATGAATCAGGCAAAAGATAAAGAATATGTAAGTGCATGTGTAATGTACACATACAATCACTGATACTAAGTTCAAGGGTGAGGAGACAGAATGACAGCTTTGCTAGGATGAGGAGGTCATGTTTTTCAGGCTTTAAGGGAAATCTATAGATGAAGACTGTAGACCTGTGATAAGTTTACACGCTGTAATAACTGACAAGTATAACCTAACATTTTATTTCCAGACAGATCATCCATCGGGTACTTTCACATGCATGCTTGACTTTAAGATCAAAAGGGCCAGAGATGGCACAGCCTCAATACAGACACACCTGGAAGTCAAAATGACACTGGTCTGTGCTAATTCGAAATCTTCCTGTCTGGAGTCCAGAATCAATACAAGCAAAGCATTTCTTATGCCAAGGGACTAGGCTTAATGTCCACATCTTGGGAACCGACAGGGCTTGAGGCAAGCTGTACAATACTTAAGATCCAGGAGCAATGTGTACAGTGCCATGTGCCTGTTTAATTAGCACTATGGGTCCTCCCTGCAAATCTTAAGGCCATCTTATATGTTCTTCCCACTCAAAACTCTTTGGATTTGCCTTAAGCCATCCAATGATCTAGGGTTTTTTCCCCTGAGATCCAAACTGAAAAGAGATTCACAAAGTAATTTTCCACCATAATAAGGAGGTTTTCTAAGATACATGTATCAGTTTGAGAAAGAATCCGCTTAGCATTTTTATAAAATATTTGGCAGCTGGAAATTATTCTTGGTAAATGGTGACTCTGCCAAATCAATAGGATACCCTATTTTGAAAAGTTTCACTATCATGTCCATTCTATTTAAGCTTCTAAATGAAAAACAAAAATAAAATTGCCAATGGTTTTACATTATATTTTTAAACAATGCTGTGACTTCCCCTGCATTAGATAAATTATTATATAAAGAATAATCTGTTACATTTCAGACTAATTTGTTCAACAATCCTTTAAAAGGCATCTAAAGTAATGCTCAACATTCCCCAAGCCAGGCTTCAGCAATACGTGAACCGTGAACTTCCAGATGTTCAGGCTGGTTTTAGAAAAGGCAGAGGAACCAGAGATCAAATTGCCAACTTCCGCTGGATCATCGAAAAAGCAAGAGAGTTCCATAAAAACATCTATTTCTGCTTTATTGACTATGCCAAAGCCTTTGACTGTGTGGATCACAATCAACTGTGGAAAATTCTGAAAGAGATGGGAATACCAAACCACTTGACCTGCCTCTTGAGAAACCTATATGCAGGTCAGGAAGCAACAGTTAGAACTGGACATGGAACAACAGACTGGTTCCAAATAGGAAAAGGAGTACATGAAGACTGTATATTGTCACCCTGCTTATTTAACTTAAATGCAGAGTACATCATGAGAAACGCTGGGCTGGAAGAAGCACAAGCTGGAATCAAGATTGCCAGGAGAAATATCAAGAACCTCAGATATGCAGATGACACCACCCTTACGGCAGAAAGTGAAGAGGAACTAAAAAGCCTCTTGATGGAAGTGAAAGTGGAGAGTGAAAAAGTTGGCTTAAAGCTCAACATTCAGAAAACGAAGATCATGGCATCTAGTCCCACCACTTCATGGGAAATAGATGGGTAAACAGTGGAAACAGTGGCAGACTTTATTTTTTGGGGCTCCAAAATCACTGCAGATGGTGACTGTAGACATGAAATTAAAAGACGTTTACTCCTTGGAAGGAAAGTTATGACCAACCTAGATGGCATATTCAAAAGCAGAGATATTACTTTGCCAACAAAGGTCCATCTAGTCAAGACTATGGTTCTTCCAGTGGTCACGTATGGGTGTGAGAGTTGAACTGTAAAGAAAGCTGAGCGCCGAAGAACTGATGCTTTTGAACTGTGGTGTTGGAGAAGACTCTTGTGAGTCCCTTGGACTGCAAGGAGATCCAACCAGTCCATCCTAAAGGAGATCAGTCCTGGGTGTTCATTGGAAGGACTGATGCTAAAGCTGAAACTCCAGTACTTTGGCCACCTCATGTGAAGAGTTGACTCATTGGAAAATACCCTGATTGTGGAAGGGATTGGGGGCAAGAGGAGGAGTGGACAACAGAGGATGAGATGGCTGGATGGCATCATCGACTTGATGGACATGAGTTTGACTAGACTCAGGGAGTTGGTGATGACAGGGAGGCCTGGCGTGCTGTGATTCATGGGGTCGCAGAGTCGGACACAAGTGAGCGACTGAACTGAACTGAATATGCCAGGAACATAGCTGGACACAAGAGATATAAAAGTGGACAGCACTTAGATTGTCTTTGAGGGTCTCATAGTATAGCAAGAGGCAATCATATAAACAATCCGAGTAATGAACTGAGAAGTACAGTAGAGGTATAGACAAGCTGCCAAGATAAAGGAATGTAAATCAGAGCATATTTCACAGAAGGATGTGAAGCAAGAAGGAGTTCAGGAGAACAAAGAGATAAAGGCAAAGAAAAGCATAGGCAAAATCCTCAGATACAAAAAAGCAATCTCCTGGAAACCTAATTTGTTCAATATAACTTGACCCAGAAGCTTGTGTGAGAATAACAGAATCAGACAACAGGTGGGACTGCAAAGGCCTTTTCCTAAGGAGTCTTTTTTATCTTAAACATGGGTATTTAAGTACTTAACACAGATCATGCATGCATGCTCAGTCACTCAGTCATGTCCAGCTCTTTGAAACCCTGTAGACTAGGGCTCATCAGGCTCCTCCTCCAAGGGGTTCCTTCCCACCCCAGGGATTGAACCCGCATCTCTTACGTCTCCTTCACTGGCAGGCAGATTCTTTACCTCTGCACAAATTGGGAAGCCCATTTTCACAGATCAGCTGATAATAATGTGGTACAAAGGTTTGCAGGTACACAAGGCAATACTGAAGGCAAGTGGACCAGTTAGAAGACTTGTACAGTCTAGTTATGGTCAAAATGAAGTCAAAGGGTCAACTTCAGAGGTAACAGAAGTAATATAAAAAGGTCCTGAATATCTAAGGATTGTGGTTGAGATGGGAGGGAACTGAGAGAAAGTAGAAGTCTGGTAGTGAAGCCCCAGGTTACACTCAAGTAATGGGATAAATAACAATGCTTCCAACTAAGAGGGAAATACAGAAAAGGGAGCAAATTTGCACAAAAAGATAATGAGGAAGTATTGAACTTGTTGAGTTTATCATGCCTATCATGAGCAACTAAATAGACAGGTCCTAGAGTATAAGCTCACTGTTGTGGCTCTAATCATCAACTATTTTTTTTTAAAGAAGCTAAGAAGGAACAGAAAGAGGGAGGGAGGAAGGCAAAAAAGAAGGGCTGGGGAGAAAGGGAAGAAAATACTGAAAGAAGAACCATCAAGAATGGCTCTCAAGCTTGTGAGCAGTTGGAACCTATTTACTTTCAGGAAAATTGTTATTCTTTAACCCCCTACCACAGTTTAGCCTACTATCAGCAACAGCTTGCTTTATATTTGGAGACCTACCCTTCCAGCACTGGGTCCTGTTCTTCTGCTAGAACCACAGTAAATGTGGTTTCAGTAATCATGACTCAGTCTCTTGCTCCAGGACTGGCACAGGATCTAGACCTGTCGCATCAAACAAAATCATCTTCTCCCAACAACGGGTTCATGGATGATACAGGTGAAGCCACTGAATGACAATGAACCATAACTGTATTTTCCTTCCAGCAATTTGAGATTGCCACTTTTCCTACTAAGTATGGACTTCCCAGGTAGCACAGTGGTAAAGAACCCATCTGCCAATGCAGAAGACACAAGAGATGCCAGGTTCAAACCCTGGGTTAGGAAGATCCCCAGAGCTGTACATGACTGAGTGTGTGGGCACACGAGCGCACACACACACACACACACACACACACACATACATATATGAGCTAGAAAGGATGTAATTACAAGCCATCTTCTGACTACAGGGGTCCACACTGAGAATAGAATCAACAGAAGGTAAAGGCAAGAGATTAAAAGCGGGTGTGTGTGTGTGTGTGTGTGTGCGCACGCGCGTGTTCTGATTACATCAGATCAGTCGCTCAGTCGTGTCCGACTCTTTGCGACCCCATGAATCACACAAAGTTTGTATCTTGTTTCTAATCTACTTAAAGCTAACTTATCTTCAGGTCATTATCAGTAAATTCTCTTTTCATTTAAATGAGCTTGAACATGACTTTCTGCTCCTTGTAATCAAAAAGAATTTTAACCAATATAAAGAGTAAAGTAGTAATCGATGTTTTCTAAAAATATTAAATTAAAATCCAGTTTTAAAAAATCAGTTATTCACAAGTCTATCAACAGTAAATACTCTATTGAAAAAAGAAAATTATGCATTTATTGTTGCATTCAAATTAAAGCTATCCACTAAGTAATTTAAAATCATATTTAACATAATTAATACCAATATAAAATGCCTAATGCAAAAAGGAACATGAAAGAAGAAAAGTATCAAAGATTAGAAGAGGAAGATTGAAACTGAATATTAAACTTAGGGAAGAATATTAAATGAATTTCATCAGAATGAAATTAACACAGATTTCTGGATCAAGACATTCCATTAAAATGAAAACAAAGTTATAAGCTCTAAAAAACAAAGAAAACCTGGGGGGGGAGACATCAATGGAGTACGGATTTCAATTAGATTCTTGAGTCAGAAAGCAGCAGCAGAAGGAACAATGACTGATAAATCAACAGAGGAAGTTGTAACCCACAGTTTGTATAGGAGAGAAGAAAGCCAAGAAAGGAACTAAACAAGGCCACACTATCCTGAGCTCCAGCCAGGTATAACAAGGATGAAGTGTGAAGCTGGAAGAACTCTAATCTCAAAAACAAAGCATCTATTCAGCTTTCCTCTTGCCTTATTCTTAGATATGAACAAGTAACCAAGACATTTGAGAAAAGCCTTCAACATGAAAGGGAAAAAAACATGAGAAAACAGACCCCCAAGAATACACGAATATTTCAGAGAATGAAATGTTTAAAGACTCTAATCTGTATTTTAAGATGGATATAAGGATGTTATTAATATATCTACAGAAGTAAAAAGAGGTTATTATTAAAAAGGAACAGTCAATAAACAAGTAAAGTTCCTGATTGCTAAAATAAAATTTCAACAAGAAAGTAGGGTGTTTAAAAGGGCAACCTCACAGAATGTACAACAAAAAGATATAGAGAGGGAAGATATGTAAGAAGAGACAAGAGACATGAAAATTCAAACTGGGAGGTCTAAAGTGTGATCGATTAGAGTACCAGCAAAAGAGAATAAAGAAGGTCAAAGGGAATCAATTATCAAATAATGGAAGGGTGTTTTGCAGAGCCATCCTCATACTGCAATTCTATTGGCTCTGCCATTTTTTGTGTGTCAGATTAGATAGCAGGTTCTCCTCTTTCTCTATCCAAAAAAGAAAGCAGTAGCAGTTTTAGGTCTCACATCCATATATTGCTCTGCACAGGAGAAAGACCTTATCTTTTGCCAACAGTCCATCATCTTACGTTTCATCCTATGTGGTACAATGCAACTTAATAAAACCAACCCTGACCTAATGGCTAGGGCCAAGATGCCATGCTGTGATTGGCTTTCCCATGGATTAATGCCATCCCTAAACAATCATTAGGATAAAAGGAAAGAGGTATGCTGCTCCTCAATAGAAAACTGTAGAAAGGATACAGGGAAGCCACTTTCAACGTCCAGTGTGCTGCTGTGACATTTCATTACATCAAACATAAAGACACAATCATAAAAGACAACAGAGAAGAAAAACAAGTCAGCTAAAAGAAACAAATATCACACTAGCATGAACCTTCTCATCACAAAATGCTAGAGGACCATGGAACAATGCCTTTAATGATCTGAGGAAAAGTAACCTTCATCCTAAAATATTAAATTTAATGAACATACTAATCAAATATGAGGGTAGAATAAGAACATTTGCAAACTGCAAGGACTTGAAAGTAACTTCTCTAAGGAAATTTCTTATTGATGGATTCCATTGAAATCAGGGAATAAACCAAAAAGGGGACAATATCAGATCTAGTAAGAAGCAGCTCCAGTTGAGAAAGAAAGAATAAGTGATCCTTAAATATATTCTCTATAGAGTTATGGTATTTAGACATATCATACAGGAACTATTGCATTGCTTTATGTGACTTAAAAGAAAAACACCCCAGAATTTGAAAATTACTATATTTTTAGAGAATAATACAAGTTATCTATATGCCAAACTAACCCAGATGAGAATCAAATGATATTTTAATATTAAAGAAATTTTAAAGAATAAAATACTAGCTATATGAAAGCCAGATATTTTGCAAACAGCTTGAGATATATACATATACACACGTGTCATAATCACCTGACAATCCATAAGACGTCAAGGCTTATTCCACTTCTATTAGCTTTCATGACTTCTTCAAAATGTTGATAGTTAGGAATCTTTAATTCTGCAAATTCTTCCAAGTCTTTCCTACTTCTTTTAAGCAATTAGTCAATTAAACTCTTTGTAAAAAACAAACATTTCCTATTCAAATATTAGCTCTAATATCTGGGGGTAAAAAGAGTTAACAAAAACAAAAGTCTGACATACATGTGAAAGTCACAAAACTACAACCTGTTATAAATAAATGTTTAAAATGAAAATGAATCTAAATGCTTTCAATTCTTCATTAATATTCAAAGGATTAAAAAATGCAATTCCATCTTTTTCTTAGAACAAGTGAAGATGAACTTGAAGAATTATAGCTCTTCTCAACTCGTTTTTTCCCATAATTACTCAATTATTCATTAGAATATGTAAGACCTCTATTGGAATCTTTCCACCAGTGTTTCATAAATGGATTTAACTATAAAAGCCTGGTTATACAATCTCTTCCATAAAAGCAGTATATTTCTGATATTTATGTCCTTAAAATATCCTATAGTAAAATTAATATTTTTGCACAGGAAAAGAAGGAACTATTTAGTCCCAGACAACTTGATAACATCTCTTTCAGCTATAGTTATAATTATCATGTATGAACTTCCAAAGCAGAAGTTGTCAAGATTTAACATTAGCATTAATTTATGTCGTAACTGACGGTTACTATAAAGATAATGGCAACGCATCCATTTCTCCAAAGACAGAATGTATCAAAAGGGAAATTTCTTCTTAATTACTACTAATCAGCCCATTTTTAATTAAATTGATTAGTAATTTATTATCTTTCCCTTTCTCGGAAGGGTGTTATTATCACAGTTTCTCCAAAGTTATCAGTTATCAGTGGTTTTTAAGCAACCTAATTACCTGTAGTTTAGAGTCCTACCATTTTGTAATGTTGATTTATGCTGCAAACTTAATACCTAGTTTCTTTGCACCCTGAGGAAGAATTTGAGAAAGAAGAATTTGCACTCAATATTTCACACCTCAAAGTGAACGCTGTCAAAGTCTTAGTTGTCCACATGGAGAGAAGTGAAATTTCTTTTATGCCTTCTCTGTTGTTTGACAGGACTTTCCAGTTGGTTCAGTGGTAAGAAATCCACCTGCCAACATAGGAGACACAGGAGACGTGGGTTTTATCCCTGAGTTGGGAAGATCCCTTGGAAGAGGAAATGGCAACCCACTCCAGTATTCTTGCCTGGAAAATTGCATAGACAGAGGAGCCTGGTGGGCTACAGTCCATAGGGTCACAAAGAATTAGACATGATGATAGCATGTATATTCCCAAAAGGAAGAAATCAGGTCCCTGTGATTTCCTTTGAAAAGTATTTACCTTTTATGCTACCCATATCCAAACAGCAATTTTTTTTTCTAAATAGTAAATTATAGAACCATTCTTTCCCTATCAGTTTTGTTTTTTAAAGGGTAAATAAAAATAAGAATTTTCTGTGTTGGAGAAGATTCGAGAGTCCCTTGAACTGCAAGGAAATCAAACCAATCAACCCTAAAGGAAATCAGTCTTGAATATTCATTGGAAGGACTAATGCTAAAGCTGAAGCTTCAATATTTTGGCCACCTGATCCAAAGAATGGACTCACTGGAAAAGATTCTGATGCTGGAAAAGATTGAAGGCAGGAGGAGAAGGGGATGACTGAGGATGAGATGGTTGGATAGCATCATCAACTCGATGGACATGAGTTTAAGCAAGCTCTGGGAGTTAGTGATGGACAGGGAAGCCTGGCGTGTTGCAGTCCCTGGGGTCTCAAAGAGTCAGACACCACTGAGCAACTAAACTGAACTGAATTGACGTAGAAAATAAGAGATAGTTTCAAAGTGAAACGAATTGAAGAGTTTCATATATTTTTAAAATCAAAATTCTTAATTAATATTAGGCTTTGATCAGCATCAAATCTGAAGTACAGCACTAAAATAGCTATTTGGGACTAGCAAATTTTTTCATGACAGGGGTTCATAACATAACTTCTGAAAAGCTAAACTTCTCTAAAGAATGAGAAAATAAAATGCAATGTCCCTTGGTACAAGAAGGGACAGAAATTTTCTTTCCTTTGTAAAAAAAATATTAAGACATCAAGGAAATATTTGGTTTAAATTCTCTATTTCACTAGCTACACCTTATATGAATTGCCTGTAGTTGACTGGATAAAATTCATATTTAAGAGTACTGAACTGTATTCAAATAGTTGACTATAATAAGAATAAAAAGATGACTGCTTAATATAAAAGGATATCTATTAATTAACATTTACTAAGTATAGTACCTAGTAGACAGATAAGTCCCATACTTTCTCTCCTCAATTTTCTATCCTGAGAAATTAAGAATGAATGCACAATTGCTGCAAACTCTTATATTCAGAAACTTAAGTATTTAATTTATAAACCTCTTTCACAAACTTAAAGTAAGGCTCAGTCTCTCTTTAGGTCTATTTAAATTTCACCAAAGCAGAAAGGTCTTTCTGGACCACTCACTGCCATCACTCTTCATCACCTTGACTCCGCTTCATCTTTCTACACAGAACTCTTCACCACCACACATATAATTTATGTGTTTGCTTACTGACCTGTCTCCTACAGAAAAGTAAGCTCCAACAAAACAAGACTTTTTCTGTCTGTTCATTGTCCTATCCCCGGTGCCTAGAACTATACATAACAAGGCATTCAAAAAAATATTTGCTAAAAACATGATTGAAAGTTCATCAGCTCCAAAATCCTAAGGAAAACTTGGGTAAATATCATTTGACAATTATCGGTGCCAGACTATACCAAAAATTCTATTTTTAAATAATATTTAATATAAAGGCATAGTAACAGTTTTCTAACTGAAAAGACAAAATAGCTTTTCAAAGAATAGTTGGGCTGCTTGGAGTTATAAAATATTTTTAATAAATAATTCAGTAAATATAATTTACTAAATTACATACTAAACTCAGTAAATGTAATTAGTCGCTCTGCATACCTTAACAAGTTTCAAAAGCTCATAGAGATCTTCAACCTCATCACCTTCACATTTGGTGTACACTGGTCCCGTATCCACGCTCTTTCCCCTTATGGTACGGCGGTAGAGGGGAAGAGCCATCGCTTCTGCATACAAATCAATGGCATGATGACCCACTGTCTGATACATGTAGCTATCCAGTTCATCTGACCCCACTGCAACAAATAAAGAGAAATAATCAAACAGAATGAAAGACAGTGGGTTTAAAAGTCCACCTGAGTTTCACTGCCTAGAGAGCAGTCAACACAACTTGATTCCAAAAATATCAATAGGAACAAAAATATTCAAAACAGATGAATCACATGAACCTTTTTAGTGATACAAATGAACTTAGAAATATACTGGAATAGGCTTTCTGATTTCTTTACTCTATTTTTTAGAAAACAGAACCATGAATATACATAAAGATTATGTGCAAAGATAGTCATCACAGCATTGTTTATAATATCAATAGATTAAAATTATAGTATATTCACATAATACTATGCAGCTATTAATATAATTTTGAAGAAGAGTATTTTCTAAAGTATGTCCTGCAGAATAGAAATCCCATGAAATATTATTAGGTACAGCATGAAAAAATAAAGGATTCCGTGGGTAAATGAATTTATATAAAAAATGAGGATAAACCATATTAAATAGGTGTTTTAACTGCAATTCTTCCTAGGCTAAGCAGCTTTAAGATGCTCTAACAAGGCAAGAGTGTATGAATTATCTCTCAAATTTATCTGTATAACACTTACATTTTTGTAGGGTATTTGTGTTGTAAACACAATATCTAGAAATGCTATGGTACAATAATAATGACAAGGAAGGTGTTAAAAAACATTTTTAAGCTTTTAAAAAGTTACAAAACAATGTTTGACATATATGTGTGTATCTGTGCGTATATGTGTATATATGCATATATGCCGAGCAGATCTAGGCTTTCCACTGAATGTGAAAGAATTTTATCAAAAGGCATGAAAAATTATATTGTAAGGGCCTTCAATAATCAAAATCGCCATAGTATGCTAATCAGATTTTGGCTCATACAACAGATTGGTTTCCAAGTATTCATATTATTATTGTAAATCTGTCTAGTCCTGGTTTCAGTAGGAAGGAGTGATATAGCCAAAGTAACTTAAAAGCCTCTTAGATTACCTTCATCTCAAATTTAAACTAGATCTTTAAATGTACTAGCTTTAAAGACAATTAATACAAGCGAATTAATATATTTAAATAACTTTGAGTTTCTCAGCCAGAAACTTCCTGATGTTAGCAAAATAATTACAACATTTTACTGAATTCAAAAACCTAAACGACAATTTTCCTTTAAGGCTCCATTTAGTCCCAACCACAACGTAACTTTTATTAATGGAAGCTAGATAACAATAATAGTATGAGATCAAATAAAACCAAAAGGCTCCACTGTTGTCTGAAGCACCTCAATTAACATGCCACAAAAGTTCCTACTACAAATTTAAAGAGATAGCTTTGTGAATTTTATGACAAGTTCACATTTATCCCCATTATGGGGATAAACTCTTTTCCAGACTACCCATTGAAAACTCAGTGCTATGATTCAGTTTAACCAACTTTATACTGGAGTCATCTCTACCAGTCATTCCTCGTTAAGATTCCTTTTACACGTTTAGGGAGAGAAAAAAAGCCAGTCAATGAATCATTCAATAATCACCAACATCCTGTTGATTTTAAATCAAGATTAGCTAAACTCTCTCCATCCACCAACCCATAGCCATCTATTTGCTTCCATTACAATGAGAATGCAGCTGATTTCCTCAAGCTTTTAGTTTGTAATATTCCAATTCCATTTACTACTAAATTCTTTCTCACTAACAATATTCTAGGGTTTCCCTAGTGGCTCAGCTGGTAAAGAATCTGCCTGCAATGCAGGAGAACCGGGTTTGATCCTTGGGTTGGGATGATCCTCTGGAGAAGGGAATGGCAACCTCCAGTATTCTTGCCTGGAGAATCCCATGGACAGAGGAGTCTTCCACTAAGAGGCATAATTTAAAGATATACTTTGCCTGTCATCTTACCCACCCTGCTAGTGAACCTTAAGCACAAGGAAGATTATAAAGATGATTCAAAGCAGGATTTTTCAACTTCATAGTGGTTCAAAAGCAATACACATTAAATAAAAATTGTACTTCAAATTTTGAATTGTCATCTTTTCCCAGACTAGTGATACATGGTCCATTCTCTCTGTGATACCGGGCAGCAGCAGTAGATAGCCACAGCTCCCAAGCAACCACATGATCAAGACAGCAAACAACTGATATACTTAAGAACCATTCTGTTTTTCACTTCCACCCACCACAGAATTCAATAAACTACATAAGATATTCAACATTTTATTATAAAAGAAGCTTTGTGTTAGATGATTTTGCCCTACTGTAGGCTAATGTAAGTGTTCTAAGCAGAGTTAAGGTAGGCTAGGCTAAGTTATCATGACCAGTAGGTTGGGTGTATTAAATGAATTTTTGACAGGATATTTTCAACTAATGTATTTCAATGTAAACACACTATAAGTCAAAATCTGTACATCAGTGATTCCGTACAAGGGAACTATAACTATTCATGTAGAAAAGTTGAAGACAAGATAAAAATTCCACGGAGTGAAATTACATCATGTATGTATTATATAAACAATCTTCTTTTTAAATACCAACACCTCTAAAGATAGAAAGCCTAAAAAACTTACTTGCCTGACCGGCCACAAAGGATAAGAAAATTCTTTCCTGAAGTAACAGAATACAACCTGCAAGGAAATTCTGCTTCTTCTTTTATAATACAGAAATTGTAGTATAGTTCCCACTCACCCTTAAAGAATTTTCTCTTCATTATTTAAAGTCCGAAATAGGAGGTCACTTTCTAAACATAGTACTTTGAAAATGCTACTATTTTTTTTAATTTTACTTTATTTTTAAACTTTACAATATTGTATTCGTTTTGCCAAATATCGAAATGAATCCGCCACAGGTATACCTGTGTTCCCCATCCTGAACCCTCCTCCCTCCCCATACCCTCCCTCTGGGTCGTCCCAGTGGACCAGCCCCAAGCATCCAGTATCGTGCATCGAACCTGGACTGGCGACTCGTTTCATACATGATATTATACATGTTTCAATGCCATTCTCCCAAATCTCCCCACCTCAGAAACCCATACAAAATCCTAAAGTGTATGTTCACACCTGACCCTCCACAGGACCTTCACAGGACCTGTTCTACTTCCTCCTATAAAATACTTCTAATCTTTATATTCCCACTTCACTTCAAGCATTATTTGGCTCTTAATCAGAGAAGGAAAGAAAACTCAGATAACTGCTTGCTTTGCAGGGTTAATTCTAGTTAGTTCATTATTCATCCACCAATCAATAAACCTTGAGTGAATGCCTATCATGGGCACAGAATTGTCCCAAGTGCTGAGGAACAATTAAAGGAATATAGAAGATATGACCTCTCCTCTCAAGAAGTTTACAAACAATCTATTTGGGCATTAAAAAAATAGAAAATAACTCTAAAATGATATAAAAATAAAGATTCAATAGGCTGGCAGCACTGAAGAAGGAACGAAGGAAGGAAGGAAGAAAAATATCTAGTGCAAGATTCAGATTTAACTGGCTTCCCTGGTAGCTCAGAGGGTAAAGAATCTGCTCACAACCCAGGTTCAATCCCTGGATCAGGAAGATCCTCTGGAGAAGTAATGGCTACCCATTCCAGTATTCTTGCCTGGAGAATTCCATGGACAGAGGAGCCTGGTGGGCTACAATCCAAAGGATTGCAAAGAGTCAGACATAACTAAGCAACTAACACTCACTTTTACTCACTCACTCAGATTAAACTAAATTTATTGGGGACCTACTTCACGCCAGGAATTATGAGTGTTTTAGTATATAATACTCATTTAATTAATCCCAAAATAATAGTACAGCAAAAGCATGGAATCTTAAAAGAAGCTGAGTAAAGGGGATGATAAAAAGATCTTAGTAGAAAAGCAGTAATAGAGTTAGACAAGTTTAATCTCCCTCTGTTACATTTTAACAGATAATATCTATGGTTGCATGAGTATAATAAAAGAGTATGAAAAGCAAATCAATGAATATTTTTCTTTTATTTAAAAGTCTGGGAAAAAATATATATAATTATGTGTGGTGATGGATGTAAAGTAAACTTATTGTGGTAATCATTTCACTATATAGTGAAATGATTATATATTATATACATATATATAATCACTGTTATACAAATAAAATGAATACAGTATTATATATCAATTATATCTCAATTAAAAAGAAAAAAAGATTTTGTTGGTTGAACTGTGTCATTCCCAAATTCTTGGGCTAAAGTCCTAACATCTAATACCTCAAAATGTTACCTTGTTTGGTAATAGAGTCATTGAAGATGTAATTAGTTAAAATGAAGTCATTAGAGTGAGCCCTTCACCAGATATGTCTGGTGTCCATATTAAAAGAGGAAACTTGGATACCGACATGGACACAGAGAAAAAAAAAACCAAAAACATCTAAATGGAGAAATTTCATTGGAGGAAAACTGAAAAAAGTAGCTAAAATAAGGTCTGTGGATTATTTGTAGATGTCCTTATTACCATAGATGAATAAAAAGTGGAAATGTATTGTTCAATGGATTTCTCAAGTATCACACATTTAGTTTACATCTAAGATGACTAAACTGAATGCTTTTAATAACGAAAGTTATGTATTATCATTTATTCATATATGTCTTACTTTCCAAGCTCCAAAGAATTGTATGTTATTTACCTGTGCATTGCCAACAACACTTGGAAAATTTTCGTAGTGGAACAACAGTGCACTCTGAAGTAAGAGGATTTAAGTGTCAGCTCTACAAGTTTGTACTAGCTATTTTACCTTGGACAAAAAAAACTTGAAGCTTCAGTATCTTTGCCTAGGAGTAACTTTCTAGGAGTTCTTAGGAGGATTAAATATTACATAATTGAAAACACTAAGCACAGAATGTAGCATCTAAACAGCGCTAAAGATATGAGTTCCCATTAATTGTTTGCATATTACATACAAGAGAATGCAATTATGAGGCTGGAGTTTCAGTCATTTAGAGAACTTTCCAATATATGCATACACTTACCTTGGTTTTCTGCAGGTCTTAGATTTGCTAAAGCAACAATCTGATGCCCAGCAGCAACGCACTGCATCATATTATAACAGCTGTCCTTCCCACCACTAAAAAAATAAATAGATAAGGAGACAAATAAATACCAGGTTACTGACTGTTATTAAACATAGACTCATTACACATCAAAATAGAACACATTATTTTTTTCAGCTCTTCAGAATATGAGGGACTTATTTTGCAGTAGAATGTGTAATTTCCACAGCATATGCAACTGATCAAAGGAATCTGAATATCTAAAGTTGCTACTCACAAGGGCTTATGAAATTATATGCCATCATAACAAAGATTATGCTAAAATGGTAACTCTTTGGTTTTTGATAGCAGTTTTGCTTTAATATATAAAGTGTTCTGCAAAAAAAAAAATGATTTAATTTTACATTCCAGTTAAACACATTATATACACTTCTCAGATGAAATTTTCTATGAAAAAGTACAAAAAGTACCTGTTCTTTCCCACTTTGAGAATACTAATGATGGTCACCAGCACCAATTAAAGGATCAAATTAAAAATCTGAGATCCAGTCAAATGACAAAGTCTGACATACTTGGTGGGTTCAAATTCTGTAGAGGCTGAAATCAAAATGCTGAATTACACTGATAAAGTTAAACATCAGTACTGTAAGTACTTCAGCTTTCAACCATCACCACATATGATGGCAGGATAAGGCCTGAGTCATAAATTTAATAAACAAATTGACAGGGACTTCTAAATTCTGGTACCAAATCTACCTAAGGCAAATCTACCTAAGGCAAATCATAAGACTAGTGTTAGTTCATCTTTAATAAGGTTGAATTGCAACCATTATACTATTTTGGTAAAATACTCTACTGTTCCTCTCTATGCAAGTTTCTTCTTTTTTAAAAATCATTGTCTCCCTTCCTTTGTTTTATTCCTGTTTCCGTTCATTCTAATCTTTGCTTAAAATCTGCAAGTGTACCCCCAGACAATGTCTGAAAGTTAGAAAGTTAAGTCACTCAGTCGTGTCCAACTCTTTGCAACCCCGTGGACTGTAGCCCACCAAGCTCCTCTGTCCATGGGATTTTCCAGGCAAGTATACTGGAGTCAGTTGCCATTTCCTTCTCCAGGGGATCGTCCCAACCCAGGGATTGAACCCAGGTCTCCCACATTACAGGCAGTCGTTTTAAATACAATGTTTAGACTTATTCATAAGCAAAGAAACTAAGACACTGATTATCCTAGAAGCTGGCCCTTTTGCCTTTTTAGTTCCCAGCATTTGTCAGCCTGTACCACATTTTGAGAGCTTCCCTGATAGCTCAGTTAGTGAAGAATTGGCCTGCAATGCAGGAGACCCTGGTTCTATTCCTAGGTTGGGAAGATTCCCTGCAGAAGGGAACGGCTACCCACTCCAGTATTCTGGCCTAGAGAATTCCATGGACTGTATAATCCATGGGGTTGCAAAGAATCAGACATGACTGAGTGACTTTCACTTTCACCACATTCTGAGGGCTTCCAAGGTAGCGCAGTGTTAAAGAATCCCCTGCTAATGAAGGAGCCTTGGTTTGATCTCTGGGTCAGGAAGATCCACTGGAGAAGGAAATGACAACCCATTCCACTATTCTTGCCTGGGAAATCCCATGGACATAGAGGCCTGGTGGGTTAAGTCCATGGGGTTGCAAGAGTCAGATGTGTCTTAGCAACTAAACGACAACAACCATATTCTGATCAGTAACAATAGTTATTCCTGAACTTCTCAAGGGGAGGGAAATTGCAAAGGGCAAAGTGAAGTTACACATCACACTCTCATCCCTTAGATTCTGATATTCCCATATGTATATCTTGTATATCCCATAAGTATAACTTCTCCTATTGAACCTCACTGTTCGATTTCTGCAGGATGCAACGATCTAATTCTTTAGAATATTTAGAGTATTAAAGATTAAAGGGTATATATCCAAAATCAGAACTTGGCCTTTTATTTTAAAATATGCTAAGATCTAAAATATGATTTTAAAACAGTATTTCCCAAATTGTGCCCTGTGGGTAGCCATTCACTTCTCCAGGGGATCTTCCCAACCCAAGGATCAAACCCAGGTCTCCCACATTTCGGGTGGATTCTTTACCAGCTGAGCCACCATGGAAGCCCAATAATACTGGAGTGGGTAGCCTATCCCTTCTTCAGGGGATCTTCCCGACCCAGAAATCAAATCCAGATCTCCTGCATTGCGGTCAGATTCTTTACCATCTGAGCCACTAGGGAAGCCCAAGAATACCAGAGTGGGTAGATGATCCTTTCTCCAGCAGATGTTTCCAAACTAGGAATCCAATGGGGATCTCCTGCATTGCAGGCATTCTTTACCAGCTGAGCTACATGGGAAGCCCCCTGTGGGACAACAGTGTCCAACAAATGCTCTAAGAACATAAGCTTTTTAAGGTCAAATTAAGTTTGGAAAAGGCTGAGTCCCTTACTCACTTCTTACTACTACTACTAAGTCGCTTCAGTCGTGTCCGACTCTGGGCGACCCCATAGACGGCAGCCCACCAGGCTCCCCCATCCCTGGGATTCTCCAGGCAAGAATACTGGAGTGGGTTGCCATTTCCTTCTCCAATGCATGAAAGTGAAAAGTGAAAGTAAGTTGCTCAGTCGTGTCTGACTCTTAGCGACCCCATGGACTGCGGCCCACCAGGCTCCTGAGTCCATGGGATTTTCCAGGTAAGAGTGCTGGAGTAGAGTGCCATTGCCTTTTCCATACTCACTTCTTAGAACATTACAAAATACATAACATATGTTAGGGGAGACATCCTATAGAAGATCAGAATTTTAGTTCCCAATTCTGGAATACTAAGCTAAGTTACTCATTGTGCTTGGGTTTATATGCTTTGTTATAAAATTAGAGAATGGCCTAACTAATCCTCAAGATGCCATTCAACTGTAAAATTAAATGACTCAAACTTTTGTGTATTAGGAAAATAATGTTCTTCACAGTGTAAAGATATGTAAGAATCTTGGTTTCTCTTATTCTCTAGAATGCACATACATATCTCATCTCTTAGTACACCCACATACACACACTAAACATACTTATTACAAGTAGATTCACAGTATTAAATTCAAATCCAAATACATTCAAGTGTATGTGCATACAACTGTATATATGTATTATGTATGCATTCACATTTATATTGGAGAAAGAAATGGCAACCCACTCCAGTACTCTTGCCTGGAGAACCCATGGACAGGGGAGCCTGGTAGGTTACAGTTCATGGGGTGGCAAAGAGTCAGACACGACTGAGCGACTTCACTTCACTCACTTCACACTTTATCACTGGAGAAGGAAATGGCAACCCACTCCAGTATTCTTGCCTGGAGAATCCCATGGACAGAGGAGCCTGGTGGGCCATGGTCCATTGGGTCTCAGAGAGTCGGACACGACTGAAGTGACTAACCACGCACGCACTGATATTTGTATGTACATATTATGTTCTGTACTCCAACTTAAAGCATATCTTCCAACACTTATATAGATCTTACATTTTAGCAACAATTTTCCAACATTGCTTCTTTTAAAAAGTAATAAGCTTTTTTATTATAAAAATACACACACTGGTGTAATAAATTATACCAATTTTCTTCTCTCTTTCCCTCCAACATTTCTGAGGCTGTAGTTAAGTGTCTTACTTGAATGGTTAAACTTTTGATAAACTGCATGTGGATGTGAATTACTCATTTCCTGGACTGCTTTTTATTCTTACTGATCTATATCAACTGAATTTCATTCATAATGGTGAAAGCTTAATCATTCAGTTTACAGAAGAAATTCACTGTATAAAAATAATTATTTTGGCACTATAGTCTTAGTATCTTAACAATGGCACTGAAGTAAAAGATGTTATATCCAGAGTTCTTAATGGGTCACACTGTTTTCAGCCAGTATTAACTTCCTAAGGTACTGAACAAAGATTTTCATGAAATCTTCCAGGTTGCATGGTTGCATGCAACTCACTCTACATCGATCCAATTAAAACAAACGTTCAGTTTAAATTTCCTTTTGCATGTTGTTATTTTGTTCCCTTTTATTTCAATTCACAGAACGAGTATGGAGCCATTTAAACTGACCAGCCTTTGGTCGTCATAGACCCCTAAACATGATGGGTTACTATAGATTTCAAACTCTTTTTGGAATGTGGAGTATGTTACCATAAAGTCACTTTTATAAACGCAATGAGTCTCCAAAGCAATAAAACAGGATAATTCCATCTCTATCCTTGACACCAAGGTAAAGCACATCCTTGTCAGAAGCAGTTCTGTCACTACTGGGATGCAGAGGAGGGAAAGGTGGTCTTTTGTGAGAGGGGGCGGGGCTGGTTGCAACCTAGGGAATCGGGCTGGGCCGGAGGACCCGCAGAAAGATAGGATCCTGAGAAAAAAACGAAGAGAAAAGGGTAGGAGACACTAAGTGGCGTCAAGTACAGCCTCTCAAACTCCACAGCCCATTACAGCTTTTGAGAATCCGACCCAGGTCCGGGTCAGACGAACTAAACGCTCTGGCCGTGAGTCCCAGGCATCAGCAGTTTAAAATGTAAATCCAATCTGAACCAAGGTCTGGAGCCCAGACGACCAGGGAGGCGGCGACCGACAGACAGGAAGAGTGCCAGCCCGGGACCTAGGACCCGGCAGGCTGTAGCCCGAAGGCTCCGCCTCTTCCTGCGGCCAGGAGAAGCCGCCGAGCCCGCGACCAGCGGCTCCTGCACGGACACCGCCCGATTGGCGGCGGCGGCGGCAGCTCCCGCCCGGTCAGTCGGAAAGGACTAGAGGCTGACAGGGAAGAGGAAGGCAGCGTGGACGCCGGGTTACCTGATCAGAGCTGCGACCCTCATGCTGGGCGCAGTGCGCGTGCGTGCGGCGAGCGCGGATGGGAGCCGGGAAGTCGCCGCCGTCGCCCCCGCCCCCGCCGTGACGTGTCCGGGGCCTCAAGCGCCTGTTCGCTCCGCCGCCTGTCAGGCAACCGGCGCTGCCGCCCGTGCGGCGGCCAGAGAGATACCTGGGCGCGAAGCACGCGTCACTTGGCGCCTAGTCCGTGACTCACGGATGTCGCGTACCCCGGAAAGAGCGCTGTTTAGGCGCGGCCTAACCACCTAAGTGAGGGCACTGAAGCTGCCTGGGAAGGTCAAGGCCCGCATCGCAGAGCTGGGCTCGGGGGCACTGGATTTGTTTGGGTAGGAGAATGTTCAAAGTCACTTACGCTACCAATCGAAACACCTGTGGATATATAAAGGGAGAGTACGTTGGTCTTTACTAACTCAGCCACCCATCTAAAAGAACCGAACCCTTCAGTTTTTTAGGTTTGATCTCCTCAGTACCTCAAACTTCCTTCTGGAGCTATTCCCAGGACCGCTAGGCTCCCTGTGGTTTGGTCACTCTGTAATAAAGAAGCTAGGAAGCCGATTAAGGCTTAATTACCAAAGACCAGATGGCACCCCACTCCAGTACTTTTGCCTAGAAAATCCCATGGATGGAGGAGCCTGGTAGGCTGCAGTCCATGGGGTTGCCAAGAGTCGGACACGACTGAGCAACTTCACTTTCACTTTTCAGTTTCATGCATTGGAGAAGGAAATGGCAACCCACTCCAGTGTTCTTGCGGGAGAATCCCAGGGACGGGGGAGCCTGGTGGGCTGCCGTCTATGGGGTCGCACAGAGTCGGACACGACTGAAGCGACTTAGCAGCAGCAACAACAACCAAAGACCAACAGCCTTGCAGAAGGAAATTCTAGCTTCTAAACTTTTTCACCAGGTATTCATTGAATGCCTTTCGGGTATCTGGCTCTGCTTCAGGCTCTTGTGTTTCAGGAAGGGGGCCCCTGTCCAGAGCTGAGAATGAACTCTTGTCTAATGCTGTAAATGAACTGTCTGAGGAGACACAGGTATGGACAAAGCAAGAGACTTTATTGGGAAGGGGTGCCCGAGCGCAGAGTAGAAGGGTAAGGGAGCCCAGGAGGACTGCTCTGCCACCGTGGTTGCAATCTCAGGCCTTATGTTGATGGGGTTAGTTTCCTAGATTTTGGCCAATCACTCTTGACTCAGGATCCTTCCTGGTGGCATGCACATTGTTCAGCCAATATGGATTCCAGCGAAGAGGATTCTGGGAAGTCGGTAGGACATATGGTGTCTCCTTTTGAACTTTCTGGAATTCTTCCATCTTGTTAGTTCCTTGTTCCTTACCAGGAAGCAACTAAGTTACTGTGGTGCCTGGCCAGCGTGGATAGTTTTGGTCAGTTTCCCCTAATACTTGGGATGCATCCATGAATAAAACAAAAATCGCTTAAGTCCCACTTTACTCCTGTGGAGTGTATGTGGAGGTGGGGAGAGCAGGCAATGTGCAGCTAAAAAGTTACATAGTATATTAAAAAAAAGGAGTGCTGTGTGAAAAAGAATAGAGCTTGACAGGAATCAGGAAGAAGGTGATAGACAAGTTGCCAACTTGAAGAAAAGTCAACTGTGTAAGTAACTTGTTATACTCTAGGCAGAAGAAGAACTTCGCTGGTGGCACAGGGACTCTGCTGCAATGCAGGAGACTCAGGTTTAATCCTTGGGTGGGGAAGATCCCCTGGAGAAGGCAATGGTAACCACTCCAGTATTCTTGCCTGGAGGATTCCATGGATAGAGAAGCCTGGCTGGCTACAGTCCATGGAGTTGCGAACAGTCACACACGACTGATGGACACACACACACACACACACACGCAGAAGAAAAAACTAGAGCCAAGACTTTAGATGCATTATGTGTCTGTGGAAAAACAAGGCTAGCCAGTGTTGCTGAAGCAGCCCAGAAAAGTGGGAAAGGAGTTTCTAGTGATGAAGGAAGAAGTATCGTATTATTGATACCAGCCGGTGTTCTTGGCTTGCCTAATCAATAGAAATTGATAAGAGGTCAGACAAGAAATTCAGGCAAACAGAGGACAGTGAAAACAAGTAACAGTTTGCCTTATTCACTCCTGGAGGCAGGGAGTGAGTTGGTTCCTTATATAAGGTGAGGGTAGCAGTGTGTCCAGAAGTCATATTGGAGGGGTGGTTTGCCCACTCCTTTAGGGGGCTTCCTAGGCGGCACTAGTGGTAAAGGACTTGCCTGCCAATGCAGAAGAATAAAGAGAGACAGGTTTGATCCCTAGGTCCAGAAGATACCCTGGAGGAGGAATTGGCAACCCACTGTAGTATTCTTGCCTGGAGAATCCCATGGACAGAGGAGGCGGGTGAGCTACAGTCCATAGGATTGCAGAGTCTCACATCACACAACTGAAGTGATTTAGCATGCATACACCACTCCTTTAGTAGTGTTGGGGCTTCCCATGTGGCACAGTGGTAAAGAATCCACCTGCCACTTCAGGAGACACAAGTGATGTGAGTTTGATCTCTGAGTCAGTAAGATTGCCTGGAGTAGGAAATGGCAAATGACTTGGCCACCAGTGTGCATACATGCACACTGGCGATGTTAAGTGCAGGAGGCATGTGCAGTACCCTCTTTCTTTTCCTCCCAACACCTTGTGTTTGCTCCCAGTTCTTCAGAAGTGGTAGTTAGAATTTTTTTGGTCTTTTTGTATCTTGTATACTTCTCATGCAAGCACTTATTTTTAGTCCTTTAAAGTTTCTTTGTATTTTGTTGCTGGAGAGATGTTTGTTCAGGTGTAAGCACTGCAGCAAAGGGTACCAGGTCCCAGCCTGACTCCTATTATCAATACTTTTGTTAGTGGAAGCACACTGACTGAAACCACCCACTCTGGCCAGGTACCATAGTAACTATTTGCATGAGTTGTTTTACAGCAGGAGATCCTGATAAGTATCACAGAACTAATAAGCCACCACCAACCGGAAGAGTTCGGGAAAGGTCAAAAGGAGACACCACATGTCCGACCACCCCAGAATCCTTCTTGCTGGCATCCATCTTGGTTGAACAAGGTGTGCACCACCAGGAAGGACTCTGAGTCAGATGATTGACTACAGACAACCCAGAAACTAACCCCGTCACGATAAAACCCGAGACTGCAGAACAATCAGTTCTCCTGGGTTCCCTTACCCTAACTGCTCTCTGCCCGGGCCCCCTTCCCCAATAAAATCTCTTGCTTTGTCAGCACATGTGTCTCCTTGAACAATTCATTTCCGAGTGTTAGACAAGAGCCCAGTTTCGGGCCCTGAAAGGGGTCCCCCTTCCTGCAACACTTTCAAGTTAGGCTCTAGCAAGGGTCCTCCTGCCTGGTTCTGTTCAGAAGCAGAGCAGAGCTTTGTTGTTTAGTCGCTCAGTCATGTCCTACGCTTTGTGACCCCTGGTACTGTAGCCTGCCAGGCTTCTCTGTCCATGGGATTTCCCAGGCAAGAATACTGGAGTGGGTTGCCTTACCCTTCGGTCAAAGAATGGAGAAGTGTGAGTTCTAGAAGAACAAACTCTCCTCAGCAGGCCATGGGCAGGGCTGCTTTATGGGGTTTTTGTCAACAGGAAGGGGCACGATTGTGTTGTTCAGGGTATTGTATTGTTCAGCACTTAAGTGCTGGGGTGTCAGATGTAGCAGTTCTGCACTAGAACTCTAATCCATGTTTTAGGGGCAAAACCTCTACACGGATCCCCTATAGTAAGTGAAACTAAACACAAAAGAAATTGGACCTGGACACCTAGATTTCATCTTATTTTTTCATGGAATCTCGTGTGCTTTGCCAGTGACATAAGCTCTTGTAGGCCACTGAGGACTTTGTCTTTCACACTAAAGAAGTGAGTGGTCTTTGCAGCATTTTGAACAGAGGTATGACTTAAAACATTAAAAGGATGACACTGGGCTATATTGAGAATACAGCTATTAGGATTTTGCAGTAAGCCTGGAGAGAAATGATGGGGCCTGGAATCAGGATGGTACTGACTTGGATGAGAAGTGGGAAGGTTCTGGCTCTGTTTTGAAGGTAGAGGTAACAGAGTCACATGAGCTAAATATGGAATGTGAGAGGAAGAGAACCATGAAGGATGATGCCAATTGTTATGAATTAAATAAATAAGTATATATGGAACTTGTACCTAGTGTATAGTAAGCATTCAATTTTATTATACTGTAATGTTCTCAGCTTCCCAGGTGGCCAGTGGGAAAGAATTCACCTGCCAAGCAGAAGACTGATTCAATCCCTGGGTCAGGATGATCCCCCAGGGAAGAAAATGGCAACTCCAGTATTTTTGCCTGGAAAATCCCATGGACAGAGGAGCCTGGGAGGCTACAGTCAGTCCATGGGGTCACAAAGGGTTGGCCACAACTTAGTGACTAACCCACCACCACCATAATGTTCTCATTAACTCTACTGCTCTTAGTATGGGTGACTAGAGCAGTGGTAGTCTGCATACCAATTTCAGCATCTGAAATGCAGTTTTAAAGTTGTGTGATTGTGGACGCTTATTAAGTGAGCCAAATATTTAAGGAGCTAGCAATGTAGTTGGAGAGATATGACAAATGCATAAAACAAATATTCACAATACAAGAGGGCATATTTTAAAGCAACAAATTATGTAATGCATATGGCAAGAGTCCCACGAGTTGAATCCATAGGATAAATTCTAGAAAAAGAAAAAGACTTGGATGATGGGTAGAAATAAGAGGAATAGGTGGACCTTACAAAGATAAAGGAGTTTAGAGCATGTCAATCAAAAATATGCCATTTTGACATATTGATTATTTTAAATTAAGGGCACTTGAGAAATAGCAGATGCAAGAAGAGCAATCTGACCTCCTTTTTATTTCTAAAAGCAGGAGATAAAAGCCCAATGTAAAAAATGCTTTCTCTGACTTGGGAGGGGAAAGACATTCTCATTGCAACAACAATCCATTTGTCAATAAGCAGATTGCCAAAGGGCTTCCCAGGTGGCTCAGTGGTAAAGCATCCACCTGCCAATGCAGGAGATATGGGTTCGATCCCTGGATAGGGAAGATCCCCTGGAGAAGGAAATGGCCACCCACTCCAGTATTCTTCCCTGGAAAATCCAGGGAGCTGGTGGGCTACGGTCCATGGGGTTTCAAAAGAGTAAGACATAGTGACTAAAACAACAACAATTTGCCAAAACTTCAAGAAAAGTTGGCTTAGCCAGAACCCTATATGCATAATGTTCTACATGGATAGTGTAAAGGTAGGAGCAACCCAGTCAATGTCAACAAATTAATAGATTTTATATCAGTATAGTCTAAATTGATACTTTTTATCCTATATTGAAATGACTTGCCCAAGATTTAACATTCGAAGCCATTGTGAACTCACTTCCTACAATCTCAAACTATTATAAATGATTATGGATTAGTTTGCAGAGCCAACAAAATAGGTGAATGGAAAATTGGCTTAAAAAAAATCTCAGTTCCTTGCCAGTTTACTTAGGGGAAACTCTCATAGCCAAACACTGTTGCTGGTAATCAGAAGTTGCAAGCTGTCACTGAATTCTGCTTCCTTGGCAGCACATCTAAATGATGTACTGATTGATAAAGAGTCAGATGCTCAAATCAAAAACTCTGTAGGTAGTTACTCCTCAGAGAGTATGTGCAGATTTACATCTCAAGTCAATGCATCTCTGTGAAGTCACTTCATACAGGGACTCATCAGAAGGTTCCTTGGTGAAGGTTTAGGAAAAAAGTAATTGAGTGATTATTTGGAAGGTAAATTGAAGGGCATCCTACATGAGTATCTGATGCATTTATATTAATAATGATAACTTCTATGGACCGGGTACTCTTCTAAGTGTTTTAGGTATAGAGATATTTAAACATAGCATCAAACATATGATGTAGGATAAATTGTTTTTCCCATTTGCAGATGAGAAAACTGAGCACAAAGAAGTTAAATTACCTGGCTGTTATAGTCAATTTGAGCAGCTTTAACAAAATACTATAGTAGTAGTTGACTTAAATAACAGCTATTTCTTTCAGTTCTGGAGGCTGGGAAGTCTGAGATCAGAGTGCCAACATGGTCAGGTTCTTATGAGAGATCTGTTCCTGGTCTGTAACCTCACATGGTGGAGAGAGACATTTCCATTCACGAGAGTTCAATGTCAGCTCCAAAAGGCCCCACCCCCAAGCACCATAATATAAGGGATTACAGCTTCAACGTATGAATTTTGGGGTGATGCAAACATTCAGTCCATAGCACTGCCTTAAGTTCTAGAGCTAATAAGTGACAAAACCAAGATTCAAACCCAGGGAGTCGAGCTCTAAAGTCTGTGTTCTTAACCACTGTATTATACCTGCCACTGAAGTGGCCAGCTTAAAATTTTGGCTAATGTATTTCCCAAATATGTCTGGAAGGACATTGCCAATCATTCACTTCCTGAATTTCCTTTTTCTGTGCTTCCAAACTGAGCAATCCTTTTTCTGAATGACACAGATTGTATTACATGAATTAATATATTGCATTAGGTCATGGTTAAATATTATATGCCTGAGAGTCATTTTGTCTCTTTTAGATATCTTTTTTCTTTACTCCACAATGTGCTGTGCTGTGCTTAGTCACTTAGTCATGTCTGACTCTACCTCATGGACTGTAGCCCGCCGGGCTCCTCTGTCCATGGGATTCTCCAGGCAAGAATACTGGAATGGGTTGCCATTCCCTTCTCCAGGGTATCTTCCAGACCCAGGGATCAAAACCAGCTCTCCAGCATTGCAGGTGGATTCTTTACCATCTGAGCCGTTCTAAGGTAGAACGGCAAATTCGGAAGCCATAGGAGCCAGACAGGTAACACAAATGAATGAAGTAACCTGGAATAAGACAATTTGGAATGGTGAAGACTGTGGCACTCATCACTTTGTGGTAGCTATCTGGGCAAATGTGAACCCAGTGTTACCAGACCTTCCAATTTTCCAGGAGATGACAGAAATCTTCATTTTAGTTAATTCCTTTCTTCAATGTTGAAAACTAATTTTTAAAATTGTAATTACTATGCACAGCAAATAAAACATATCTCCTTATTTTTAATTTTATAATTTAACTTTAGAGAAAAATATTTATTCTTTTGCTCAATTAGTATTTATTGATGGTCTGTTATATGTTTATGTATAAAAATTTGAAATGTTAACACAGCTACAGAGATATTTTGCACTCATACATGTGCAAAAATGTATGAGAATGTCCACTGAAGAAAAATGGAAATCTCATCAGGACAAGGACTTTTAAATTACTATATTCTTACATATAATATTATTTATTAATTTATTCCGTTAATTAATTTATATTTTTATTTGTTATTCACTTATTGAACAGTCCTTGTATATAGTATGTCCTTATTATATAATTTTTGACATACATATATATGTAATTAACCTAAATTTCATCAACAGAGCTGGTTTAATAAATTATTGTGCCTCCACATGGTGAAATAATGTGTAACAGTTAAAGGAAAATGAAAAATTCTCTAAGATATCTTTTCAAGTGTAAAAAGCCAGTTGCAGAAGATATTTTCATTTGTATCAAAATAAAATTAAACACATATACATAAATATATAAGTGAATATTAAAAACTCTACAAAGTTATAAATTAAACTGTTAAAATGATACCTCTGATGAGAAAAACGGGAGGTGGGACTTCTACTTTCACTTCATATCAGTCTATTATTTCACTACTTTTGATGAATACATATGCATTAATTGTATGTCTTAAAAGACTAACAGTGTAGCTCCAATAACAAGCAAATGAAATAAAATAACATGTGATATTATTTGTTAACTTTCAGGTTAGCAGAGACTATGAAAAAGCAAAAACTGGTGAGGATAGAGACCAATGCTGGCAGGAATATAGGGAAAGGGAAAATCTCAAGCTCAGTTGCTGAAGAAGTAAGTACAACTTTTCTGGAAGGCAATTTGGGACTACATAATAAATCTTTAATGTGCATAGAGTCTGACTAAGCATTCCCATCACTACGAATTATCTTAAGGGGATAAATGGGTAATACTACAGAGAATGTTCTTTGCAATGTTATTTGTAGTATTGAATAACAGAAAATGTGATAAAATTTTAGGTATTGGTTACATAAAATTACTGTGTAAATATAACCATGAGTTGACATACAAAGAATACACACACATACACACACACACACATAGGCAAAAATATGGTAGACAATGTAGAATTATGGTTAAGTGACAAAAGTAATTGTGGTTTTGGACTGTGAATTTTAAATCATTAAAACTAGATACATCTTTATTAATCAAAACAGGAACCGTTATAATCAACACATATTTTGCCAATGAGAAATAAGCTTGCTTATTCCTGTAGCATAAAAATCTGTGCCTAGGGATTTGATAAACTCTTGGCAAGCATTTTCTGCCTCCTGCTGGTTGTGGAAGTGTTTTCCCTGCAAAAACTTGAAGAAATGGTAGTGGGTTGACAAGAGGTCAGGTGAATATGGTGGATCAGGCAAAACTTCATAGCCCAATTCGTTTAACTTTTGAAGCATTGGTCATGCTGCATGTGGTCACACATTATCATGGAGAAGAATTAGACACATTTTGTTGACCAATCCTAGCTGCAGGTGTTGCTGTTTTCAGTGCATCTCATCAATTTGCTGAGCATACTTCTCAGATATAATGGTTTCACTGGGATTCAGAAAGCTGTAGTGAAGCAGACCAGCAGCAGACCACCAAACAGTATGATCATGACCTTTTGTTGGTGCAAGTTTGGCTTTGGGAAATGCTTTGGAGCTTTTTCTTGGTCCAACCACTGAGCTGGTTGTCACTGATAGTCATAAAATCCGGTTTTCATCAGATTAAGAAATGGTTCATTGTTCTTGCATAGAATAAGAGAAGATGATGCTTCAGATCGATGATTTTTTTGGTTTTTGGTCAGCACATGAGACACCCACTTATTGAGCTTTTTTGCCTTTCCGATTTGATTCAAATGTTGAATGACCATAGGATGGTCGACCGAAGTTGAGTTCTACAGCAACTTTTCGTGTAGTTATAAGAGGATCAGCTTCAATGATAATGCTCAGTTGGTTGTTGTCAACTTCTGATGGCTGGCCACTACGCTTCTCATCTTCAAGGCTCTCATCTCTTTGTCCAAACTTCTTGAACCACCACTGTACTATACATTCACTAGCAGTTGCAAGTTATCTCTGCTGCGTTATGAACCATTTTGAACTCGAATTAAAAAAAAAATGCTTGAATTTCCTTTTTTCTAATATCATTTCTATAGTCTAAAATAAATATAAACAGCAAGTAATCATTAGCCAAAAGACTTAAATCTAGAAATGTGAATTAAAATGATTTATAACATAACCACACTTGTTTAAGAATGTATTCTAATATCAAATGGAAAAGTTCAACAATGTAAAACCACAATTACTTTTGTACCAACCTAGTACTTGCAGTCTGGAATCAAACTAACTCCCTCAATATGAATGTCAATACTACCAATTACTAAGCTTTGTAATTTGAGACAAAGTACTGAAAACTTCTTTTCTTTAGTTTTGTTATCTGTAAGATGGGGTTAAAATATGATCTACCACACAGTTGTTTTAAGAATTTATTTAAATAGTTAAATAGTTCATTGCAATAACATAGTCTATTTTTATTTTACATAAAGAAAAATCTGGAAAAATTCATTAACATTTTGATGGTGGTAGTCTTTGGGTGGTAAAACTGAATGGATTATTTTTACTATCTTATATATATATTTCATTTTAATTTTCCAAAATTAATACACATCTTTGTAAATAGAGTAGATATTTGGAAAAATGGATGACTGGGAGACTGGAAGGAAGGAAGGAAGGGAGGCAGGATATCTGACTGCTTCAGGCTAGGTCTCACAGGTAGGCAATACTCTGATGAAATTACAGAAAAGTATAGGACCTAGTCTTTAGTTTCATAGATTCAAAGAGTCTTTATCATTCATGCAGTATAGATCAGATTTTAGGGAACTAATAGAAGCTACACAGCTTCATGGATTTCTTATTAACAAATCAGAATATATGTAAGTCAGTTGATTTATTGCCAATAGGAAAATTCAATTTGGAAATACATCTCTTTCATTGAAACATTGCCTAACAAATTACAACCACATTGAGATACCAATACATACCACTAAAATAGCTAACATAATACAGACTAAAAATACTAAGTGTTGACAAGGATATGGAGCAACTAAAACTCTAGGGCATTGTTAGTAGAAATGCAAAAATGATATATCCTCTTTGTAAAACAGTTTGGCAGAACCTTATAAAATTGGACATATTTTACCTTATGATCCAGGGATTCTATTCCTTGTATGTACTTAAGGGAAATAAACATATATATCCGTGTAAAATGTGTATTTGAATATTCATAACAGTATTGTTTATAATAGCTAATAACATAAAGCAACCCAAATTTTCATCACCTGATGAGTGAATAAATAATGGTATATTCATACCATAGAATACTGTTCAGCAATATACACAGCAACATGGGTGAATTTTAAAAGCATAATAAAGTGAAAGAAGCCAAGCACAAAAGACTACATTTTGTGCATGGCACCCCACTCCAGTACTTTTGCCTGGAAAATCCCATAGATGGAGGAGCCTGGTAGGCTGCAGTCCATGAGGTCGAGAAGAGTCGGGCACGACTGAGCGACTTCACTTTCACTTTTCACTTTCATGCATTGGCGAAGGAAATGGCAACCCACTCCAGTGTTCTTGCCTGGACAATCCCAGGGACGGGGGGAGCCTGGTAGGCTGCCGTCTATGGGATCGCCCAGAGTCAGACACGACTGAACGACTTAGCAGAAAAGGCAAAGCTACCAGTAATAGAAAGGGTACCAGTATTGCCTGGAGTCAGGCATGAGACAAGCTCATCAAGGACAAAAGGCCTTAAGGAGACTTTTTAGGGTGAAGAAAGTATTCTACACCTTGATAGTAAAAGTGGTTATACAATTTCATGCAATCACCAGAATTCAAATGTTAATGTACACTTAATATACAAATTTTAATGTATATTTAAGATTGGTAATATTCACTGTATGCAATTGGTATCTTAATTAACAAAACTGTTATTGGTAAGGATGGAGTCAGTTTTTATTATCTGATAAATGGTATCATCCCATTAAGTCCCTTTCTCAAAATACATGAATAGATTGATAGATCTATGAGCCTGGCAGGTTTCAGTCCATGGGTTGCGAGTCGGACGTGACTGAAATGATTTAGCACGCATGGATATAAGTGCCATAAGATTTAAACTTTGAAGGAGACCGGAATATCTTCATCCATTGGTGGGGCCTCCTTTTCCTCTTATTCTTTTTCCCAAAAAACGGGAGTTCTAGGATTTCTATATCAAAAATGTTTTAGGAATGTCGCTAAGAATAGGACACGACTGAGTGACTTCACTTTCGCTTTTCACTTTCATGCATTGGAGAAGGAAATGGCAACCCACTCCAGTGTTCCTGCCTGGAGAATCCCAGGGATGGGGGAGCCTGGTGGGCCGCCGTCTGTGGGGTCGCACAGAGTCGGACACGACTGAAGCGACTTAGCAGCAGCAGCAGCATATGGTTAAAAAAGGAGGCAAGTGATTATAAGGGGGCTGCTATTGCTGCTGCTAAGTCGCTTCAGTCGTGTCCGACTCTGTGCGACCCCACAGACGGCGGCCCACCAGGCTCCCCCGTCCCTGGGATTCTCCAGGCAGGAACACTGGAGTGGGTTGCCATTTCCTTCTCCAATGCATGAAAGTGAAAAGCGAAAGTGAAGTCACTCAGTTGTATCCGACTCCTAGCGACCCCATGGACTGCAGCCTACCAGGCTCCTCCGCCCATGGGATTTTCCAGGCAAGAGTACTGGAGTGGGTTGCCATTGCCTCTAAAACCATTTTAGTGGCAGTTTTATTTTCAAATACTATATTGATTTCAGTTAGGCACTAGTCATTTATAAATATATGAAAGGAGATTTCCATTACACATTAAAAATATCGGAATATATTTTAAAACTTTGCCTTAAGGGTAAGGTTTACTTCTGCAGATAGCTAATTTCTTCCTTGTGTTCTACTGTAGTAGCTTTAAAGAGAGAGCAATAACATTACCATATTTTGAATTTAGTTCTAAATTCTGCCAATCCATTATGTTTAGACCCTATTCTTTTTATAATATTCACATATATATTCAATAATTTAAAATTTAATAACAATTCAGTTTTTAGTTTATGTCTCTTTTATGGGATTCTGATTATATCAAGGTTGAAAGTTATTACATCATTTTCCTAATATTACAATGTATGTTTTAAAGTCAAGCAAACCTGGGTTTTAATTCTTGTTCTGAGACATTTATTTATAATTTCAACAATATGTTTTTCCTTCATCTGCAAAATACGGATATTCACTTTTACCTTATGAGGTTAGGATTACATATATATATATATATATATATATATATATATACACACATATATATACATATATATACACACATATATATATATGCATACATGTGTGTACGTGTGTTAGTCACTCAGTCGTGTCTGACTCTTTGCAACCCCATGGACTATAGTCCACCAGGCTCCTCTGTCCATGGAATTCTCTAGGCAAGAATACTGGAGGGGGTTGCCATTCTCTTCTCCAGGGGATCTTCCTGACCCAGCGATTAAACTGGGTTTCCAGCATTGCAGACAAATTCTTTACCATCTGGGTCACCAGGCAATTTCACACACACACACACACACACACACACACACACTAGTCACAGTAGCTGTCACATGTAAATCCTAAAGGAAACACTGAGAGATTATGAAGCAAAGATTTATAGCTAAAAAGCCAAAAAGGAGGTAAGGTGGAATCATATAAAAATACTGTATTAGTCTAAAAGAAGGCAGAAAAAAAGAGAAAAGGGGGAAAAATGATACAGAAAACACATATCAAGATGTTAGATTTAAATCCAATAATATCAATAATCACATTAAATGTTGATGTTTAAACATCTAAAATGCAAGTAGATCAATGGAACAAAATAGAAAGCCCAGAGATAAATCCACGCACATATGGACACCTTATCTTTGACAAAGGAGGCAAGAATATACAATGGATTAAAGACAATCTCTTTAACAACTGGTGCTGGGAAAACTGGTCAACCACTTGTAAAAGAATGAAACTAGAGCACTTTCTAACACCATACACAAAAATAAACTCAAAATGGATTAAAGATCTCAACGTAAGACCAGAAACTATAAAACTCCTAGAGGAGAACATAGGCAAAACACTCTCTGACATACATCACAGCAGGATCCTCTATGACCCACCTCATAGAATGCTGGAAATAAAAACAAAAAATAAACAAATGGGACCTAATTAAACTTAAAAGCTTCTGCACAACAAAGGAAACTATAAGCAAGGTGAAAAGACAGCCTTCAGAATGGGAGAAAATAATAGCAAATGAAGCAACCGACAAACAACTAATCTCAAAAATATACAAGCAACTCCTACAACTCAATTCCAGAAAAATAAATGACCCAATCAAAAAATAGGCCAAAGAACTAAATAGACATTTCTCCAAAGAAGACATATAGATGGCTAACAAACACATGAAAAGATGCTCAACATCACTCATTATCAGAGAAATGCAAATCAAAACCACTATGAGGTGCCATTTCATGCCAGTCAGAATGGCTGTGATCCAAAAGTCTACAAGCAATAAATGCTGGAGAGGGTGTGAAGAAAAGGGAACCCTCTTACACTGTTGGTGGGAATGCAAACTAGTACAGCCACTATGGAGAACAGTGTGGAGATTCCTTAAAAAACTGGAAATAGAACTGCCTTATGATCCAGCAATCCCACTGCTGGGCATACACACTGAGGAAACCAGAATTGAAAGAGACACGTGTACCCCAATGTTCATCGAAGCACTGTTTATAATAGCCAGGACATGGAAGCAACCTAGATGTCCATCAGCAGATGAATGGATAAGAAAGCTGTGGTACATATACACAATGGAGTATTACTCAGCCATTAAAAAGAATACATTTGAATCATTTCTAATGAGGTGGATGAAACTGGAGCCTATTATACAGAGTGAAGTAAGCCAGAAAGAAAAACACCAATACAGTACACTAATGCATATATATGGAATTTAGAAAGATGGTAACAATAACCCTGTATACGAGACAGCAAAAGAGACACTGATGTATAGAACAGTCTTTTGGCTCTGTGGGAGAGGGAGAGGGTGGGATGATTTGGGAGAATGGCATTGAAATATGTATAATATCATATATGAAATGAGTCGCCAGTCCAGGTTCAATGCACGATACTGGATGCTTGGGGCTGGTGCACCGGGATGACCCAGAGGGATGGTATGGGGAGGGAGGAGGGAGGAGGGTTCAGGATGGGGAACACATGTATACCTGTGGCGGATTCATTTCAATATTTGGCAAAACCAATACAATATTGTAAAGTTTAAAAATAAAATTAAAAAAAAAAGAGATAACAACAAGGACCTACTGCATAGCACAGGGAACTATACTTAATATCCTGTAATAACCTATAATGGAAAGGAATCTAAATCACTTTGCTGTATACCCAAAACTAACACAACACTGTAAATCAACTATACTTCAATAAACAAATAAATTTAATAAAAAATAAATAAAATGCAAGTAGAAAGATTAGACAAGGAAGCAAGACCCAACTATATCAAGTTCGTAAGAAACTCCAAATGTGAAGCCACAGGTTAAAAGTAAAAGTAAGATGTAAATATTTACTATGCCTCAGTAGTGTTAGTTGTTCAGTCGTGTCCGATTCTTTGTGGCCCCACGAACTGTAGCTCTACTGTCCATGGGATTCTCCAGGCAAGAATACTGGAGTGGGTTGCCATTCCCTTCTCCAGAGGGTCTTCCCAACCCAGGAATCAAACCCAGGTCTCCTGCATTACAGGCAGATTCTTTACATCTGAGCTTCAGGGGCTATGCAAACGCTATTCCAAAAAAAGCTAGGGTGGCTGTATACATATCAGACAATGTAGATTTCAGAGTAAGGAATAAAATTAGTCTTTCTCCCTCCTCAGACCTCCAGTCCTCCAGATCCCTTCCTGTGAGGCAACACTTTACCCACTGTTCTGTATCTTTCCAGAATGAGTTTATGAGAGTATAAACATATATCACTTATATTTTTCACTAAGGGGAGCATACTATATTCGCTGTTGTGACTTTGTTTTTCTAAATATTTCTATGGCATTATTTTGTACCATTATATATAGATATATCTCATTCTTTTTAACAACTGCATAGTAAAGAATGAAGTCTTTTTTAAGAGAACCAGAACAAATTCTAGCTAATGTGGCTAGGTGAAGTTACTCTAAAGTAAGACTGGATACAACTAGTTTAAGGATGCTGGACACCTGCATCTACAGCACATTCAAAACTAAGTTCACTGTCTTAACATGTCACACTCCTACGCCATTACACCAACTCACACTTCTACCAATTTGTTTAGTTGAGGACATAATCCTCCAACAATTTGGTCTCCATGGTAATTCTTAACTTCTCCTTCTCCCTTACCCTTCCACAAACTGCAATCAAGTCTTAGAGATTCTATTCTCAAGATATCTCAATAGGTCAGAAATGGATAGTGAAATTCTTTTTGAAATTCATTGCTACTTATTCAATATATTGTGAAAGTGAAGTTGCTCAGTCGTGTCCGACTCTTTGCGACCCCATGGACTGTAGCCTATCAGGCCCCTCCGTCCATGGGATTTTCCAGGCAAGAGTGCTGGAGTGGATTGCCATTTCCTTCTCCAGGGGATCTTCCCGACCCAGGAATCGAACCTGGGTCTCCCGTATTGTAGGCAGACGCTTACCGTCGGAGCCACCAGGTAAATAAGACTAATGTGGTGGCGGTTTAGTTGCTGAGTTGTGTCCGCCTCTTGAGACCCCATGGACTGTGGCCTGCCAAGATCCTCTGTCCATAGGATTCTCCAGGCAAGAATACTGGAGGGGGTTGCCATTTCCTTCTCCAGGGGATCTTCCCAACCCAGGGATTGAACCTGGGTCTCCCACGTTGCAGGCAGATTCTTTACCAACTAAGCTATGACGGAAGCCCCAATAAGACTAACATCTACATCTAATTTCAGTCTCCAGTGTCAGACATTTTATCTATAAAATTACATCATAGAAGAAACTTAGAGTTACTTAAAGTGACAAATTGATATTTTTAATATTCCCTATTCAAAAAGTTTCTTTTTAGATTCCTTATTTATAATTCTATACATCATTTTTATTTATGAAAATGTTTCTGGAATACATATATAGTGTTGTATAAGTATAATGAGGATTTGTGGATCATCTTTCTTTTGACAAATGCCAAATACTTCAACAAGTCTATTTCATGTATCCTAATAATATACCTTTGAAATAGGAAGAAAATATTTTCTTTTCACTTTATTAAAGAAAAAACAGCAACAAAGATGTATCAGATAATTAGTGCTTGCCCACACAGTGTGATAATGACAGAGCTGGAACTAGAACCCAGGTTTCCTGACTTTCAAGCCATTATAAGTTTCAGAATCATAAAACTGTCACCTCTGCAATTTTTCAAAAGTAATAGCCTATACTTTCACACATTCTGAATTTCTAGAGCTTAATAATAATCCATTAAAAAAGAAAGAAAAAGTCTTCCTTTTAATCTCATTGGAAAAAAACACTTCTCAAGAAATGCAGAGAATATGTATTCAACCACTGATTCTCTTCATCAAGAATTTTGCTGTAAAATGAGCTTGAAAAGTAATGACATCAGGCTCACTGTTACAACTATTTTCACTTCTCTAAATTATTATCCAAACATATAAATGCCTTAGACCCTAAATCAATCATTTGAAACTGATCAAGCACAGCTTTGAAAATATTGGAAGCATCATAAACATCATGCCCATCTGTCACTTCTCTTTCATCATGGAACATATATAGCCTGTAATCATTCATAGCAATATCTCATGGCTCTGGTTATGAATAACCTTCTATGTCCAGCTGTGTATTTCTGAGTAATTAGATAAATTTAAAAATCCAACAAACTAAATTCTGAACGATGACTCAGTGGCAAGAGGAATAGTTAAATAAATGAGTTTGTTTAAGTGGAAAACCTATATTTCTCTGAAGTAGAGCAATTTGCAAGAATAACTGAGAGAAAAACAGTTTATAAAAAGAGAATTTGAACTTGGAAAATTTTAAATGTAACTATAGTGATATGTTAGAATTTGATTGAACAACATTTTAATTATGGTCATTTTCTCTTTGAGCTTTTCATTTCATAAATTTCTATATACATACATTGGCTTTGCTCTTTTTCTAGAACCCAATAGATTAATTTTTTATTGTGTTGAGCAATGTGTATTTTGGATTATGTGTGTACATGATCCTAATATTGTTTTTCATTTCTCATATCTGTATCTAAGCATGTGCACACACACAAAGAAATAAATGATATTTGAGAACTACTCAGCTCTGAGGAAGGAGAACAAATACTTGACATGATTTAATTTATCTACAGTAAAATACATGACAGAAATGATATAAGTAGGAGTTCTGACCAAGCAAAATTTACTATATAAGCATGAATATAATAAAAATAATGAGAGATTTTGATAAATAATAGGCAATGAACACTTTAAATTATTAATCACACAATTGGTATTATAATTTTAGAAATTAAACAAGATGTTCTGTATTTCTTTACTGACATTAATTTGAAATTTTCCACATTTAATTTTTAGTTGTATCTATATACAAGCATAATTTTAACATAATCATTATTTTGAGAGAATGTGTTCTGATTTGGAAAAATAAAAAATGAATAATTTTTATAGATAAGAAATTATTTGAAAAAGTACAGTAGATATTAATTTAATTTAATATTTTAAAATATTTTTTAAAATGAAGAATTTTTCTCTAAACTCTCCTCCTATTTTTTTTAATAAAAGGTACAGATATAAATTAATAAAGAACAAATAATTAGCCTATCTGATTTGTTTATAGGATTTTCTTTCTTTTTAATCATCACGGATTCCTTTTTCTCTCTTAGGCAAAAGGAAATTTATACGTCCTTAATTCTACTCTCTTTTAAGATGCACGATAATTGTTATCCAATCAGTTGAAATGTTCTAATGTGATTAGTACAGAATACTAGTATGTGGACAGATGGGAACAATTTGCTTATATCTGTTAGACCAAGTTAAAAACTCAACTTTAACTTTGTATCTTATGAAAAGACTTTTGCTTCCTAAGACCCTACCAAGACTTCTCAGTCATCAATTGACAATTTCCCATCCATTGGCAAGATCCCATCTGGTAGATGTAAGTAGTTTTTATTATTGTTCACCAAATATTCTATTTTTCTTCCCTATGAAGTCCTTTGGCCAGAGACCACTGATCTCTTTCCAAAGATCATGTGATTTGTTTTGGCCAAATAAATGAACAGAGGAGACAGAAGTCATTTCTGGCAAGAACTTTTAAGATCCACTGCATAGTTCTTTTTCTTCTACCAAGAGACTGGTAATCAGAGTGATCATTGCTCTACTAGTGTAAATCCTGAAACAAAATCCCTACCTGTTTTAGGATGGATACTTAGAATGATTGAGAAATAAACCTTTGTTGTCACAAATCACTGAGACTTTAGAGGTTATTGAAATGTGAAGTCCACTGAATTATCTAAGGGAGGAGATAAACCTGCCAGTTGGTATGGGCAGCAAACTCTAAAGAGGCAAGGGAAAAAATGGTGTCATTGGATCTTTTTAGATACTGGAGTGATGGGACAGGAATCAGTCACTAGATAGGAGCTGTAGTGATAGAGGGATACAGTCATTATCATAATAGTACACCAAGAAAAAGAGATCACGGATCTCTTCTCTATCTGTTTTGCCATCTCCTACCAGTGCCTCTCACTGACTGAATTCCACAGGAAGAAGATAAGGAAGCATGTGGATACAATTAACAGAGAAGAGCCCCTTGGGGCTGAGTTGGCAGAGAAGGCAAAAAAGGATGAAGGGTTGGATTTGGAAGGGCAAACAGAAGAACCTTAATACCTCCTTGTTGCTCTATTTCTGATTCCCATTTGTTTGTTTGCCTGGTGCATAGGACATACTTAAGGTTATTTAATGGATGAAAGAATAACAGACTTTAAACCAAAATAATCTGGATACTAAGATTAGCCTGCATTTCTTGATACTAAAAAGTAAAGTAATTGGGGAAGCAATTGTGAAAGAGATCATCAGTTCAGTTCAGTTGTTCAGTTCAGTCGCTCAGTCGTGTCCGACTCTTTGCAACCCCATGAATCACACCACGCCATGTCTCCCCGTCCATCACCAACTCCCAGAGTTCACTTAAACTCACATTCATTGAGTCGGTGATGCCATCCAGCCATCTCGTCCTCTGTCGTCCCCTTCTCCTCCTGCCCCCAATCCCTCCCAGCATCAGGGTCTTTTCCAATGAGTCAACTTTTCGCATGAGGTGGCCAAAGTACTGGAGTTTCAGCCTTAGCATCATTCCTTCCAAAGAAATCCCAGGGCTAATCTCCTTCAGAATGGACTGGTTGGATCTCCTTGCAGTCCAAGGGACTCTCAAGAGTCTTCTCCAACACCACAGTTCAAAAGCATCAATTCTTTTGCGCTCAGCTTTCTTCACAGTCCAACTCTCACATCCATACAAGACCACTGGAAAAACCATAGCCTTGACTAGATGGATCTTTGTAATATCTCTGCTTTTGAATATGTTATCTAGGTTGGTCATATCTTTCCTTCCAAGGAGTAAGCGTCTTTTACTTTCATGGCTGCAATCACCATCTGCAGTGATTTTGGAGCCCCCAAAAATAAAGTCTGACACTGTTTCCCCATCTATTTCCCAAGAAGTGACAGGACCAGATGCCATGATCTTAGTTTTCTGAATGTTGAGCTTTAAGCCAACTTTTTCACTCTCCTCTTTCACTTTCATCAAGAGGCTTTTTAGTTCCTCTTCACTTTCTGCCATAAGGGTGGTATCTGCATATCTGAGGCTACTATTTCTCCTGGCAATCTTGATTCCAGCTTGTGCTTATTCCAGCCCAGAATTTCTCATGATGTACTCTGCATATAAGTTAAATAAGCAAGGTGACAATATACAGCCTTAACATACTCTTTTTCCTGTTTGGAACCAGTCTGTTATTCCATGTCCAGTTCTAACTGTTGCTTCCTGACCTGCATATAGGTTTCTCAAGAGGCAGGTGAGGTGGTCTGGTATTCCCATCTCTTTCAGGATTTTCCACAGTTTATTGTGATCCACACAGTCAAAGGCTTTGGCATAGTCAATAAAGCAGAAATGGATGTTTTTCTGGAACTCTCTTGCTTTTTCAATGATCCAGCAGATGTTGGCAATTTGACCTCTGGTTCCTCTGCCTTTTCTAAAACCAGCTTGAACATCTGGAAGTTCACGGACACATATTGCTGAAGCCTGGCTTGGAGAATTTTGAGCATTACTTTCCTAGCGTGTGAGATGAGTGCAACTGTGCAGTAGTTTGAGCATTCTTTGGCATTGCCTTTCTTTGGGATCGGAATGAAAACTGACCTTTTCCAGTCCTGCAGCCACTGCTGAGTTTTTTCAGATTTGCTGGCATATTGAGTACAGCACTTTCACAGCATCATCTTTCAGGATTTGAAATAGCTGCACTGGAATTCCATCACCTCCACTAGCTTTGTTCGTAGTGATTCTTTTAAGGCCCACTTGACTTCACATTCCAGGATGTCTGGCTCTAGGTGAGTGATCACACCATCGTGATTATCTGGGTCGTGAAGATCTTTTTTGTACAGTTCTTCTGTGTATTCTTGCCACCTCTTCTTAATATCTTCTGCTTCTGTTAGGTCCATACCATTTCTGTCCTTTACCGAACCCGTCTTTGCATGAAATGTTCCTTTGGTATCTCTAATTTTCTTGAAGAGATCTCTACCATTCTGTTGTTTTCCTCTATTTCTTTGAATTGATCGCTGAGGAAGGCTTTCTTGTCTCTCTTTGCTATTCTTTGGAACTCTGCATTCAGATGCTTATATCTTTCCTATTCTCCTTTGCTTTTCACTTCTGTTCTTTTCACAGCTATTTGTAAGGTCTCCCCAGACAGCCATTTTGCTTTTTTGCATTTCTTTTCCATGGGGAAGGTCTTGATCCTTGTCTCCTGTACAATGTCACGAACCTCCGTCCATAGTTCATCAGGCACTCTGTCTATCAGATCTAGTCCCTTAAATCTATTTCTCACTTCCATTGTATAATCATAAGGGATTTGATTTAGGTCATACCTGAATGGTCTAGTGGTTTTCCCTACTTTCTTCAATTTAAGTCTGAAATTGGCAATAAGGAGTTCATGACCCAAGCCATAGTCAGCTACTGGTCTTGTTTTTGCTGACTGTATAGAGCTTCTCCATCTTTGGCTGCAAAGAATATAATCCATCTGATTTCAGTGTTGACCATCTGGTGATGTCCATGTATAGAGTCTTCTTTTGTGTTGTTGGAAGAGAGTGTTTGCTATGACCAGTGTGTTCACTTGGCAAAATTCTATTAGCCTTTGCCCTGCTTCATTCCGTACTCCGTGGCCAAATTTACCTGTTACTCCCGGTGTTTCTTGACTTCCTACTTTTGATTTCCAGTCCCCTATAATGAAAAGGACATCTTTTCTGGGTGTTAGTTCTAAAAGGTCTTGTAGGTCTTCATAGAACCATTCAACTTCAGCTTCTTCAGTGTTACTGGTTGGGGCATAGGCTTGGATTACTGTGATATTGAATGGTTTGCCTTGGAAACGAACATAGATCATTTTGTCGTTTCTGAGATTGCATCCAAGTACTGCATTTCGGACTCTTTTGTTGACCATGATGGCTACTCCATTTCTTCTAAGGGATTCCTGCCTGCAGTAGTAGATATGATGGTCATCGGAGTTAAATTCACCCATTCTACTCCATTTTAGTTCGCTGATTCCTAGAATGTCAACATTCACTCTTGCCATCTCCTGTTTGACCACTTCCAATTTGCCTTGATTCATGGACCTGACATTCCAGGTTCCTATGCAATATTGCTCTTTACAGCATCGGACCTTGCTTCTATCACCAGTCACATCCACAGCTGGGTATTGTTTTTGCTTTGGCTCCCTCCCTTCATTCTTTCTGGAGTTATTTCTCCACTTGTCTCCAGTAGCATATTGGGCACCTACCGACCCGGGGAGTTCCCCTTTCTGTATCCTATCATTTTGCCTTTTCATACTGTTCATGGGGTTCCCAAGGCAAGAATACTGAAGTGGTTTGCCATTCCTTCTCCAGTGGACCACATTCTTCAGACCTCTCCACCATGACCCTCCCATCTTGGGTGGCCCCACAGGGCATGGCTAATTTTCATTGAGTTAGACAAGGCTGTGGTCCTAGTGTGATTAGATTGACTAGTTTTCTGTGATTATGGTTTCAGTGTGTCTGCCCTCTGATGCCCTCTCGCAACACCTGCTATCTTACTTGGGTTTCTCTTACCTTGGACATGGGTTATATCTTCACGGCTGCTCCAGCAAAGCGCAGCCGCTGTTCCTCATATTGGTATGCAAAAATGAGGTGATTCATTTTGAACAAGTTTATTTAGCAGATAATTAAGTGAAGAAGGTGAGTCAGAAAATGTAATTCATGACATGCAGTTATATGCAATTACTCAGATTATTACTGTTATTGATATTGGGTAGAGATCAGCTGGGGCAAGGCATTAGAAGGTCACATGGTTGTGGCATCTGATTACCACAGGAACAATGATGATTAAAGACTGTGGGAGAGACTATCTCTGTGTTGTAAAGCTTATGAAAAAGAAAAAAAAAATTAAGCTTAGCATTTGAACTCTCAAACCAAAGCATGAAGAGAATATCAGAAGGTGTATATGGAAGTTTTAAGCAAGATTTTCCCAACGTAGGATACACGTTAAGAATTCACATTTCTTATCTAAGGTAGAGGCACTTATTAGGAAGAAGTGAAAACTATTGTTTGAAATAAGGACATTTGGACAGGCATAGATGAGACTGAGAACTCAGAAACTCAAATTCCTTTGATGCTGCCTTGAGAATAGAGCTGCTTTTTCCCACTGTCTGATGAAACCAGTCATTCCCTGTAGAAAAACTTTTTAATAACTTCAGCTGGTGCAGTTGCTTCTCAAAAATGTTTCTATTATCCTCAAGACACTCCTGCCCTAGAACCATAATTTTACCTTATTGCCTCCAGAACCATAATAAGATTAAATCTCAGCATAACTTTGAGAGAAAATTGCAAGGTCTGCTCTGAGAGATCATCTTGCCAATTTATATAAACAAGAATCTGGTGAACATGAATTAGATTGAATACCAAAGAGATTAGGTCAAGGTGAATGAATTATAAGATTTGATTGGCAGTGGTTCTCAAAATGTGGTCATTGGACCAACCAGCATTAGTGTCACCTAAGAACTTGATAGGAATGCGTATTTCCTAGGCTCCCATCCTAGACCTAATGAATCAGAAACTCTTGAGCATGGGATCTGGAAATCTGTTTTAACAAATCATCCAGGTGATTCTGGTACATGTTAAAATTTAAGAATCATTGAAATGTGCTAACTGTATGCTTAATGTGGCCTCTATTAGAATTTGAGATTTTGGTATTTTAGCCAGAAAAAATTGAGAGTAAGTCTAACAGTTTGCTGGTAAATGAAAGTCTGGACTCAGCAATTGCCTGTGGTCAATGAGTTTAAGATTTCAGAACTACACTGACATAATGTAGAAAAGGAAGCTTAATGGCTTAAAGAAATGAGCATATCAGAAAAGATTTAAAATGTTCAATGTGGTCTACACCTTCTCAGTCATGTCCAGCTCTTTGCAACCTCATGGACTATATATAGCCCACTCAGCAAGAATACTGGAGTGGGTTGCCATCTCCTCCTCTATAGGATTGTCCTGACCCAGGGATCAAACTCGTGCCTCCTGCAGCTCCTGAATTGTCAGGCAGCTTCTTTACCATTGAGCCACCTGGGAAGCCCCAACTCTTATCTTCCATGGAGGTCACCTACTTCATTCAAAACATAATAGAATGCAATGGTTAAAGAAAGGGCAGCAACCTTTAAAACCTCTGTGCTGGCATTCCTAAGAGCTGATGATTGACATGAGAGATATTGCCATGAAAATGAACTCCCTGAGTAGTAGGGCCAAGTGGCTGCTCAAACTTGTCAGAAATAAGGCAGGCACATTATTCTAGTATCCTATTTAATAATAATGTCTTATTAGTAGTAATAATTATATTATTAATAATAATATAATTTATTATTAATAACAATATATTATTAAACACAGTTTACATAGTGGTAACCAGAGTGTTTTGACCAGCATGGATGTGTGTCAATGACTAATTGATCACCAGGTCACTGACAATTAAATATGTGGGCAATCTTCTAAGGTGTTTCTTGACTAATATAAAATAAAACCAGTATAAGTTGTCATAGTGAAAATTAGTCTCATACCCAATTCCCAGACTTTAGCCAATTCACACATCTGAAGTTCTTTAATTTGGGAACAAGCCATGTCCATTTGAGGAAGAATGTAGCCTGAAATACGGCCACAAATGGCACCCATGTCTTTTCCAGACGAACTTGTCATTTACCAAATGATTTTTACTGGGATAGGGAAATCCTCAGTCCTAATAGTGAATCTGAGGTAATGCCAGGCTGTAGGAGACAAAACACTATCATGGGCCAGTATGGGCTTATAGAGATCAAGTGATGAATGAAGTCTTGACTTATTTAATCTGACAGTGGCATCAATAACACAATGTCTTCCTGTGGTCATTTCCACAGTTTCTGAATATATTTGAAAAATAGATTTTTTTTTAATCAGCTGAAGCATCAACTTAGAAACTACTGGTAAGTTTAGGTTGCTATGCTATAGAATGTAGTGTGTGACTTAAACTAACATTAGATGTTCAATATACAGTGCCATTTTCTTTATAGCCAGAATTCAGAGATTAAGGAACCAAAGAGTGGAGGTGGGAGTTACCTCTGTCAGTATTATATATCATATTTCAACTAAGTATTCAGAAGATTTAGAAATCCTAATTTCCAAAGTAGAACAATTTTTGATGGGAAATATAGTCATTGTTCCATTTAATTAAGAGCTGAGACAATCCTTTGACAATTTGGGGGCTTTTCCCACTGAAGAACCAACAGAAAGACCTTACTTTACTGCTAAAGTAATTGTATGTGAAAATTGGGTTAAAATGATACAATAGAGGCAAGAAGAACATGTGTGAAACTCAAGGATTTCACTGGGGAACTTCTTACTCTTCCATGAGAATAGTCTATGGGAAACTGTGGAATCTCAATAAAGTCATCACCACTAAGAATTTTTAAATTGTAAAAATAAAGGTTTAGTTCACCCAACCAGGCAAAGAACCTCAATCAGAAAAGTATTAATATATGAAAAAAGTAATATATATTTAATTTTAGATCTCATGCCCAGCTACCAAAGCAGATATTATAGTGGCTATATTTTATGTTAATTTCTTTTCATTTCCCCCTGTTTGCTGCTATTGAATATAAAAATGTTCTGATGGGAGGTCATTTATAATTTACATTTCAGGAAGGAGCATGAAGGAACTGAAATCACTCCATATTTATAGCACAGCTGATGTCAGTTTTGTATGTGGGGTGAGAGTTTCCCCATGTGATTGAGGGGCAAAAATTAATGCTATAAGGCAAAAATGGTGAAATAAGGCAGTTATGCTCTCTCCCCACTCTTCCCATGTACTGATTATCTACTGTGACGTAAAAAATTACTCCCCAAACCTGGCATCTTAAAACAACAATCTTTTATTAGCTCCTAATTTTTGTGGATCAGAAATCCAGATATGGATTATTTAGATACTCTGACTCAGGTTCTCTCAGAGGGCTGAAGCCTATCCAAAGACTTGTTTGGTAAAGATCTACTTCCAAGGTCATTCACATGGCTATGGGCGGAATTCAATTCCTTAGGGTTGTTGGACTGAGGGCCTCAATTCCTTGCTAGACTGGAGACTTTTTTTTTTTTCCCCCATGTGGACTCTCAGTAGGGCAGCTGGCTTCCCATAGAATGAGGAAGTGAGAGGGCAAGGGAAAATGCCTAATATGGAAGCCCATGATGGAAGCCAGGATGGAATCATATCATGGAAGTGACTTTTCAACATTTGTCACATTCTATTCATTAGAAGTGTGTAACAATGTCCAGCCTTGATTCAAGGGGAAGATACACAAAGGAAAGAATACCAGGAGGTGGTGATTGTTGGGAGCCACCTTGAAGGCTGCTTCTCAGACTCTCAATTCATTCTGTCCCCTATTCTGCCCTGATATGGATGTCAGTTGGACAGCATCACTCAGGCTCTTATCCTTTGGCTTTCTATTGGGTTTTGCCAATGGGAAATCCAGGCAGAAGAATAAAAAAGGAAAGAGAAGCAGAAATACAGTAGAAATATTTCTTTTCCTGCCCCCCCCCCCTTTTTTTTGCCTTCACGCTGTGTTTCTGGCAGTGGCTAAATTATTCTGCCTCATAATTCGCCTCACCTGAGTGAGTCTGAACTCCAGATATCACTAAGTAGTGATAATGCCATTCCTCCACTTCCCTCTTCAGGCTTAGGAATGGTTTAGGCTTCCCACAATTTCCAGTCCCTGAAATACCTCAACATCCATTGCTGATTCTTTAATTCTGCACACACATCTATAAATGTTTATTTCATTAAATTCTTTTGTTTCTCTAATAGAATCTTGAATAGTATATATTTCTTAAAGGAAGACATTATGTATTATTAGTTTTTTAGTCATAGTGCCTAACATGGTAAACATTTAACCATTGTTGGGTGATTAAGGGCATGAGCGAATGGGTAGATAAGTGAGCCTACATGAAAGAAAGAAAAATATATTGTTATATGAAAATTCTTTACTAACACAGAGACATTAAGCTTCTTATGTTTGGTTTGAAACTATAACAGAGAAAAGAATAAAATGATCTCTAATGAAATCTGACTGTGGCTCAGATCATGAACTCCTTATTGCCAAATTTGGACTTAAATTGAAGAAAGTAGGGAAAACCACTAGACCATTCAGGTATGACCTAAATGAAATCCGTTACAGTGGAAGGGAGAAATAGATTTAAGGGCCTAGATCTGATAGACAGAGTGCCTGAAGAACTATGGATGGAAGTTTGTAAAATTGTACAAGAGTCAGGGATCAAGACCATCCCCAAGAAAATGAAATGCAAAAAGGCAAAATGGCTGTCTGAGGAGGCCTTACAAATAGCTGTGAAAAGTAGAGAAGCGAAAAGCAAAGGATAAAAGTAAAATTATATCCATTTGAATGCAGAGTTCCAAAGAATAGCAAGGAGAGACAAGAAAGGCTTCCTCAGTGATCAATGCAAAGAAATAGAGGACAACAATAGAATGGGAAAGACTAGAGATCTCTTCAAGAAAATTACAGATACCAAGGGAACATTTCATGCAAAGATGGGCTTGATAAAGGACAGAAATGGTATGGACCTAACCGAAGCAGAAGATATTAAGAAGAGGTGGCAAGAATACACAGAAGAACTGTACAAAAAAGATCTTCACAACCCAGATAATCATTATGGTGTGATCACTCACCTAGAGCCAGACATCCTGGAATGTGAAGTCAAGTGGGCCTTAGAAAGCATCACTGCAAACAAAGCTAGTGGAGGTGATAGAATTCCAGTTGAGCTATTTCAAATCCTGAAAGATGATGCTGTGAAAGTGCTGCACTCAGTATGCCAGCAAATTTGGAAAGCTCAGCAGTGGCCACAGGACTGGAAAAGCTCAGTTTTCATTCCAATGTCAAAGAAAGGCAATGCCAAAGAATGCGCAAACTACTGCCCAATTATACTCATCTCACATGTTAGTAAAGTAATGCTCAAAATTCTCCAAGCCAGGCTTCAACAATACGTGAACCATGAACTTTCAGATGTTCTAGCTGGTTTTAGAAAAGGCAGAGGAACCAGAGATCAAATTGTCAACATCTGCTGGATCATTGAAAAAGCAAGAGAGTTCCAAAAAGTCATCTATTTCTGCTTTATTGACTATGCCAAAACCTTTGACTGTGTGGATCACAATAAACTGTGGAAAATTCTGAAAGAGATGGGAATACCAGACCACCTGACCTGCCTGTTGAGAAATCTGTATGCAGGTCAGGAAGCAACAGTTAGAACTGGACATGGAACAACAGACTGGTTCCAAATAAGAAAAGGAGTAAGTCATGGCTGTATATTGTTACCCTGCTTATTTAACTTCTATGCAGAGTACATCATGAGAAACACTGGGCTGGAAGAAGTATCTGCTGGAATCAAGATTGCTGGGAGAAATATCAATAACCTCAGATATGCAGATGACACCACCCTTATGGCAGAAAGTGAAGAACAACTAAAGAGCCTCTTGATGAAAGTGAAAGAGGAGAGTGAAAAGTTGGCTTAAAGCTCAACATTTGGAAAACGAAGATCATGGCATCTGGTCCCATCACTTCATGGGAAAATAGATGGGGAAACAGTGGAAACAGTGTCAGACTTTATATTTTTGGACCCCAAAATCACTTCAGATGGTGACCACAGCCATGGAATTAAAAGATGCTTACTCCTTGTAAGGAAAGTATGACCAACACAGACAGCATATTAAAAAGCAGAGAAATTACTTTGAGAACGAAGGTCTGTCCAGTCAAGGCTCTGGCTTTTCCAGTCATGTATGGATGTGAGAGTTGGAGTATAAAGAAAGCTGAGCACTGAAGAATTGATGCTTTTGAACTGTGATGTTGGAGAAGACTCTTGAGAGTCCCTTGGACTGCAGGAGATCCAACCAGTCCATCCTAAAAGAAATCAGTCCTGAATATTTAGTAGAAGGACTGATGCTGAAGCTGAAACTCCAATACTTTGGCCACCTGATGCGAAGAGCTGACTCATTTGAAAAAACCCTAATGCTGGGAAAGTTTGAAGGCAGAGGAGAAGGGGATGACAGAGGATGAGATGGTTGGATGGCATCACCGACTCAAATGTCATGAGTGTGAGTAAACTCCAGGAACTGGTGATGGACAAGGAGACCTGGCGTGCTGCCGTCCAAAGTATGGTAAAGATTTCGCACATGACTGAGCAACTGAACTGGCTGACTGACTGAATGAAAACTGGCAATTTTAAAGAAATAATTTTTTTTCTTTTGATAGAGAAGAAAAAAAGAAACTTACTTAAACAAGCCAACAAATTTACAATACTGTAAACAGATATTTTTCAGGAGATTACCAAGTTTATGAAGGCAAAATGCATACCAATTCTAGATAGGAATAACCTGAAGTGTGGTTATTTTTATACCATTTCTAAACAATTAAGATTGTTTTAGCCATATGTGTCATGAAAGACGTTTAAATTTTTGTTGCTAATAAAGGACAATTAAGCTGTTTGAAAGTATTTAAGAGTTTTAGTCATAAAATACAACATACTGTACTGTGTTCTAAATATTAATATACAATTAGTAAAGAACTCTAACTCATAGAGGAAAGACAATTAAAAGCATTTACTGTTGTATAACTTCATTCTGCAAGATGTAATATTGTGGAAATATGGATTTTTCATAATTTAGTTTGTCAAGGCAAGGTACCATATTCTTCGAGATTTTGGCTTCTATCATTTCGCCACCATAGGAAGAAATAACCTTAGTGTTCTGGGCTAGAATTTACCTGTCAATACAAGGCAAATTCTGGAGACCATATGTTTTCTTTCTGTAAAGTATGTTATAGCTGCCTTGTAAATAACTTTCAAAAATTGACTTTCTCATTATTTTCCCTACCTGTCCTAGCCTTAGGGAACATATATTTGAACAGGAAATTCATAATCTTTGCTACGAGGCGCACTTGGTTACTTGCAGTGGATAAGTGAATAAGGAAATATTTGCAAGGCTCACGTGGAGACTATGAGGATGAGTAAAATTTAAAGGTAGAATCCAGTCAACTCAAAAGCATCTTAGTGAGAAATTTATTTTTGATGTATTTTTATATAGCCCAACTACCTAGCTAATTTGTTTTTAAAACAAAATCTCTAGGAGTACCTTTTCTTAATTGGCAGTTTTATGGGCATAGTGTTGACAACAGTCCTCATTAATACAACATTCATTGCACTTAAAGAAACCTAAGACGGTGTGCTGCAGGGTGTAAACATATCTCAAACAACTCTGCACCTTCTTCCCAACATTTGCAATGAATAAAATAAAAAAGTTGAGAGATATTAATAAAGTGACAGAAACCAATAATGTTCAAAAAGAAACTAAAACTAAGAGCTTTGACTTCTCAATTATGTCTTCTCTTCCATTTCAAACACAGACATGCACAAACCTACATATATCTTAATATCAGCATATTCAAAGATACACTCACTTTTTCAGACTTGAGCTAATTTACAGATTCCCAAAGAGGTGCAAGGTTTAGGAAATAGTTCAGTTAATAGAAAACCAAGAATTCTTTTAACTAAAAATATTTGTAATCAACCTCCCAAGTGGGTAATAAAATATGTGACTGAATGTGAAACAGGCAAAAGTAAGAAGTGACAAATTCATTTATTTCTTAAAAATCAAAACATTATATTGAAAAATCTGTTACTCACTTACCTGCCAAGTTCTAAGATTAGAAATCTTTGTTTTCACTGCAACAGTTGATGCTACTGCAAACTGCTAAGTCACTTGAAGAACCTCCCCCCTGTTCTATTTCAGATGTTTCTTCTTCAATAACTTTTTAATTAAAAAGCTTTACAGATAACCCTAAATTTAGAGTCATAAGAACAATGCTTTTAGATTTTTCCCCTCTCTCATGTGTGTATATATGTCTATAATTCTCCAGATTTATTAATATTAAAATAAGTGCTGTCCTGCACTGAAATAAAGCTACAAGTACAATATCTGTCTGTTCTTTAATTACTTCATGGATATCTACCAATGTATTAATTAACTTCTAAATTTAATGACTTTGTCAACTGTACAGTTACTTTTCTCAGTATCTGCTCTTAGTATTGTCCATAGTTTTAAAAATCAAATCAATCATTTTCTATAGGTTTCACTTAATTCAATAACTACAGCTATTTAGTTTATCATTTCATTAAGATACTACTTCTTATTTATAATATTATCATGGTATATTTATTTATTTGTTTGTAATACAGAGAAATATAAGGAACCACTAATAGTATCATAGTATCCAATAGTCACGTATAGATTTGAGAGTTGGACTATAAAGAAAGCTGAGTGCCTAAGAATTGATGCTTTTGAACTGTGGTGTTAGAGAAGACTCTTAAGAGTCCCTTGGACTGCAAGGAGATCCAACCAGCACATCCTAGAGGAAGTCAGTCCTGAATATTCATTGGAAGGACTGATGCTGAAGCTGAAACTCCAATACTTTGGCCACCTGCTGCGAAGAACTGACTCATCTGAAAATACCCTGATGCTGGGAAAGATTGAAGGCAGGAAGGAGAAGGGGATAACAGAGGATGAGATGGTTGGATGGCATCACCGACTCAATGGACTTGAGTTTGAGTAAACTGCAAGAGCTGGTGATGGACAGGGAGGCCTGGCGTGCTGTGATTCATGGGATCGCAAAGAGTCGGACACGACTGAGCGACTGATCTGATCTGATCTAAAGGCCCTATTTCCTATACAGTCACATTCTTAGGCATAAGGGTTGGGAGAGTAGGGCATCAACATTTGAATTTAATTGGTACACAATTCAGGCCATAACACACAGTACATGAATTTAATTGGTTTTCTTTGCTTCTAAAAGTGTTATTTCAAAATCCAGATTTTCTTAGTTGAATTATCTATCCTTCAGAAACTTTACATTGTATAGAAATTGTACCTCATTTTCTTACATTAACCTGGTGTCAATAAAACTAACAATGGTTAATTTGTGACCCAAAGAAAACAACCATAGACAAAAGGCTGTATAAAGATAAAATAGTAATAACTGTAGTTTGTAGAGCTTTTCTTGACCTTAAATGTCATCATGGAACAAGTAATGTAAATAAGTAATATGTAATTTTGAAAAGATTTATAATATTTGTTTAATTGTCGTGTTTGCTTTTTATGTAGAAGAATTGGTATACAAGTTATTCTTGGCAGTGGAAGGGCTATACAAATTACATTTTAATTCTTACCATGCTACTGATTTTGCTATGTTAGATACATATCAATAATATATTTACAAATGTGCCAGCGGAGGTTGGAAATCGCAAGGGAGTAAGAATTGATAGGTTTATGTATACAATAGGCTAAAAGATCAAACATTAGAATTTATTTAGAAATAGTATATTTATTGTTAACTTTCACTGTTAAACCTTCCCAAATAAAATATCTTATATTGGTATGCATGCAGAAATGACAAAAGCTGAATACAAAGAGGTAAAAATTATACAGCTGAACAGTGGACGCAAGTCCAAAGCAAATAAAATCAATATTGGATATTAAAATGGTAAATATTTAGGCAATAACTCTTAGAATATGAAGATTATCAGTAGGTCAACTTCCACGTTTGTGAAAAAGCTGTCAAAAAGAGACCAGTCTACTTAGTCCTTTTCCCTTACCAAAAATCTTTTTTGCAAAGAGGAATCAATATTTTGTGAGAGTTAGATTTTTTTTTTAATTTTCCAATGTGCAACCAGTTTTAAGTAATAGTAAAAGCATTTAAACCCAGAAAATGTGCAAAATATCAACAAAAATTTAACCCTATTGCATAGTGTGGTTAGATGAACAACAGAAGTAATTGCTGTCAGTTTGTATTTTTTTGACCAATAATTCTCTGTATTTCCTGCAAGTAACTTGAGTGATGCAAATGACCTTATTTTTACAGCATGCTTTTATTAAATAGTTTATTATTTTGGCAGACTAATAAAGATTTTGGTATTTGCTTTTATTTGCAATAATATTACCACCACATAAAAAAGGATTTTATGTTCTTTTTGAGGAACAAGGAGGATAAAAGTGGTGATGGATAGCGCAACTGAGGCATCAGCAATGAGCTGGAAATGAGACACATAAATATGAAAGCAGAGCTAAGAAAATAGAACTGCACCCTTGGCCTTTCTTAAAAGAACATGCACACTTCAAGGTTCATTCACACTGTTACAAAAACTCCTTTTGTTTCTGATGAATCAGGGCCCACACTTAACGTCTGAAATACCATTCTTACTCATAACTGACTGACTTCTTCTATTTAATTAGATTCATTCTAAGGAAATATTTCCAAGCTTTCTGAGGATGTTTTGATTTGAGGGGGAAAAAAATCAATTGAAAATTTGGTGGCTGGAGGCAGTGGAAGGGGAATCAAAACAGATTGACTATTTTTACCTTTATTTAGCACAGTGCACAGAAATGAAAGCTTTCCACACTGTAGCATCTAAGAGTCAATAGAGCAATGGCATAGTATTTAAGGATGTAGGTAGCTAGGCAATTGAATGTGTCATTAAGGGCAAATAATATTCAGTATATATATATATATACACATATACGTATTCAGTATATATACACACACATATATATATAAACACACTGGGCACACTGCATTGGATGGAGTCTTTGGGAATTACAGCATTATATCTTGCCAGTGATGGTATGTGTTTATTCAAAAATTATAATTGTTTTCATGCTGCATGTTTTCTGATTTAATGTCAGTATGTAAATTTTACATATCAAATATTATATATTTATTGTCACCAGAGTATGTTTAGCATCAATTTTATCTTTTCCCATTAATAACTTGTTTCCTTGTAGCAGCATTTAATTGTTACCATGAATGAAGGTAGGCAGACTGTGATAAAGAGAGGAGGGAAGGTAAATCTTTTATTCAGGGCTAGAACCTGAATTGGCAGCTCTTAGCTCAGTAATATTCAAACGTGGAACTATTTTTTCTTTGCACATGAAAGTGTAGCCAATAGATGAAAGTAGGAAGAAGTAATATGTTGTGAGCTGAGAAATCCACTGCTTCATTATCGACATAATTCTTTAGATCTTACAGAGGGAGAGAGCTCTACCATTTGGACTCTTGTCGCAAAGGCTTACAATAGACACGATTCTGACAAGAGGTTGGTGGTAGCTGAACAGACTTAACAATTAATGGTATGCCAAGGCTGAGTTCAGAGAATTGCTTTACCCAATGCCAATCATTCATTCCTGGCAGTAGCACTTCACATCTTTCCTGGGATGCCGTCCAACCACAGTGGCATCTAAAATATATCGAGCAGTGTTACAGTTGGAGGTGAAATTGAAATTTGCGCCAAACAGAAGTGACAAATTCACATGGCTGAGTGTTGCCTAGCAATCAGGTCCAAGGGGGATGTGGCAATGCTGCCTTTACCCATGGGGGTGTGTAAGAGGGAAAAGAAACAGTTATATTAGAGCTTAGGTGGGTTCACAAGTAGAGCCAGGTGTATGAGTGACTTCATTTTACTTTCAGAGTGTAAGGAGGTAGGAATTGAAGTGGCATAGGGAAAGGAGGGCAGCAGCTGAAGTTGGTAGGATAAGCAGCTTTCATGTTGGAGGTTCTCAGCAATTAACCTGGGGGAGGGGGAGAGCAGCAGGATGCCAAGTTGCCAGACTTCCTGCAGAAATTCATGGCAATTGGCCATCCTGCTGCCTTTTGACTGCAGGCCTCTGATGCACCTCTGTTCAGCTGACACTTGGCAGCTGGGTGGCCCCAGGGTAAAGTGAGCAAATGGTGGCTTTCTCTTCCCAGAAATCCACCTGGGAGCAAAGCTCAGCTGGGCAGCCAGACTCAAGAGATGAGTGGAAGGAATGAAACAGTCAGGCTGAAATTCTTATCTCCTGCCCTCATCTACTGTTTCTTTGGGGGATTTCCCATTCCACCCATTTTTTTATTAGTCTTCTCTTTATCTTGAGGAATGCTACTCAAACTCCCCCTACTCTATCCTCTAAAGGATGAAGTGACTGTCAGAATCAGTGATCAATATACAAAACAGCAAAAGGGTATTTCAGAATACCAACTCTGGGGAAAGAAACCCAATGCCTGCCCTGTACAATTTTCTCAGGTAACCACCTAAGAAATCTTAAGTAAATTATTTTGTGTTGGGTTTTCTACCTCTCCTTGTTTGGAAGAAGCATGAACCTGGAAATGTGTGGCGCAGATTTAACTGTTTAGTGGAGGAACCCATGGGGGTATTACAGCCATCACACCACAGGTTGTTTTCCTTTTTGCCTACTTTTTTGATATTTTTTTTCTTTTGAAATGGTAGGACCTCATTAACCTAATGAGTATAGTCTTCACAGCCGTATATGAGAGAAGAGCCCAACCTTGACTGAGATGGTGTTCACTATCATTCCCCAGTGTGGTGCTCATTAATCCATAGACTTACTCTTAATGACTCTCTGCCTGTGCAAATGCCTATTCCTAGTGTTGCAAAACTTCAGTGCTATGTCTGGGATGTTTGGCTAAATTTGTATGTAATCTCTTGTTTTCTCAAGGCAGCTAGAACTTCCTAAGGGTAGGAACCTAAGTAGAATCAGATAAGATAAAAAGGTGAAAATGTAAATGCTATATAATAGTGAGATATTTTTGTTATTCTTATGTGTAGTATGCAGTTCATTTTGCAAAAGATGTTTAATAAATTCTGGTAGATCAATGGTCAAACTAAATCATGGATCAACTGATAATGACTGATGAATGTATAAAACTACATATATGTTTAAGAGAGTCTATAGATCATAAAACTGGCTAATAATAATAGCAGCAACTAAATTTATGGACTGATGATTCTGTTATCCTAAATTCTTTAATTAACTCATTTAATTCTCACAGCAACAATATGAGGTGGATATTATGATTCTCATTTGAAATGAGTTGTTTGTACAAAAAGGTTAATCAGTTTTCCCAAATTGTTAAGTAAATGAGAAGAATTTGTTTCTAACTGGACTTCAGAAATAACCTCCATTAATGGCATTAATGAGTATTAATGGGGCTTCTCTGGTGGCTCAGACGGTAGAGCGTCTGCTCGCCATGCGGGAGACCAGGGTTTGATCCCTGGGTCGGGAAGATCCCCTGAAGAAGAAAATGGCAACCCACTCCAGTACTCTTGCCTAGAAAATTCCATGGATGGAGGAGCCTGGTGGGCTACAGTCCATGGGGTCACAAAGAGTCAGACACAACTGAATGACAAAAAGGAAAAGGAATGGCATTAATTACCCATATATATTAATTTATATATATATAATATTTAATTTATATTAAAATTCAGATCTATTCTATTTAATTTCTGTAAGAATGAAAAGCTAAAGCAGAATGCAGTCAGTACACACTTAATGGTCAGCAGAATTTGCTGTTGTTTAGTTGCTCAGTCATGTCGGACTCTTTGCAACCTCATGGACTGCAGCACACCAGACTTCCCTGTTCTTCACCATCTCCTGGAGCTTGCTCAAACTCTTGTCCATTGAATCAATGATGCCACTGAATCATTTCATCCTCTGTCACCCCCTTCTCCTCCTGCCTTCAATCTTCCCCAGCATCAGAGTCTTTTCCAATGAGTCAGTTCTTCACATCAGGTGGCCAAAGTACTGGAGCTTCAGCTTCAGCATTAGTCCTTAAAATGAATATTCAGGACCGATTCCTTTAGGATTGACTGCAGTTCCAAGGGACTATCAAGAGTCTTCTCTAACATCACAGTTCAAAAGCATCAATTCTTCACCACCCAGCCTTTTTTTACTGGCAGAATAGTAGTGAAGTGAAAGTTACTCAGTCATGTCTGACTCTTGCGACCCCGTGGACTATAGTCCACAAGGTTCCTCTGTCCATGGGATTCTTCAGGCAAGAATACTGGAGTGGGTTGCCATTTCCTTCTCCAGAATAGGACACTTCAAAAATTACCATATCCAATCCCTGAAACCTTTGACTATGTTACCTTACATGGCAAAAAGGAATTAAGGTTGCAGATGGGATTATGGTTGCTTATCAGATTACCTTAATCTAGGGAATGGTTATCCTTGATTAACCAGTGGGTCCAATGTAATCTAATTACAAGAAAATACAGAGATACTGAAGAGAGAGGCAGAAGAGTGTCAGAGGAATCACTGTGAGAAAGACTTGACTGCCATTACTAGCTTTGAAGATGAAAGGGGACAATCATCCAAGGAATGCATACAGAGTCTAGGAGCTAAGACAGGCAAAGGTCTCTGGGCCCTGCCCATACCTTGATTTTAACACAGTGAGACCCTTTTTAGACCTCTAACCTCCAAAGCTGAAACATAATGGAATCATATTGTTTGAAGTAATTAGGTTTGCATTAATTTATTGTAGCAAAATAGGAAATTAATACAGTTTTCAAATTCCAAGATTACAGAATAAATTTTGATTTCTTGCAAATCTAGTGCTGGAAGAGATTATTGATATAAGTTCCAGGAGTCAAAAATTGGAAGGCTTGGCCTGATTTAGATTCATTATTAATCTTATTTTCATTTGAACAAGTACAAGGAAAATCTCTCTACCTAATCTATAAATTCTGAGCACTTTCCTTTCTCTAAAACAAGCAATATCTATTTTTATTCCATTTTAAGCATATTATTTTATTTTATTCCAATTTAAGCATATTATTATTGTTAAACTTATAGACAAAGGCACCCAAAATTACTTAGAAAAGAGAAACATCAAATTCCATGGTCCATGATTTAAGCTATTCTGCCCTGTTACTTCACATTCCTTGCTCTTTTTGTCTTTCCTCCTCTTTTCCATCTTCCTTTAGCAGTCCTTTGTTTTAACTCTCAAAACAATGATTTCCTCACGCTTGATACTTCTCTGGCTAAAGATCCATAAGAATACATCCCTTTTTAAAAAGTCTCAGTAACCTAATATTTCTATTTCTCTTCTCTTCCCCTTTAGTAATAGTAGTAATAATAATAATAAATGAAAATTTTAAGCACTTCCTATGTGCTAATATTGTGAAAAATGCTTTACATACATTATATCATTTAATCCTCATAAAAAATAAGAAGTAATTACTCTATTTTTGTTTTCAGATAAGAAAAGTGAGGCTTAAAGGTTAGAGACTTGCCATAAGTCAGTTAGCTCAAAAGTAGAAGAGGAGGGATTCAAATCCAGAGAAGTGTCCACTTCAGGTGAGTGATTTTAACCTCACTTTCTGCTACCTACTTATTTAGTTTCTCCCTGGGAGCAGCTACCATACTATCTCCTATGCAAAAAGTACCTGAATGCACAGTGCTTAGGATAAAAAATTATAAAGTGTTAAGTGCGCTGTCCTGAGGGGAGCTCTAGCTGGTTAAGAAATGAACAGAGTAAAAGTGAGGGAAATGAGCAACCCAGGCAAATATGGATGCAAAAGCCAAGGGTATCCACATTAGAAAGTAGACCCTGGGAATATCAAGGCAGAGCCTTTGGATTATTTAGTTTCATATTTTGAGAACTTCGCACCAAGTCTGTGTACAGTGAGTGTTCTACCAGTGATTTTAAAGCTGATATTGCTGGACCATTAGGGATGTGATGATAATATTGGAGAATCATGTGTTTTATAGTCAGTATTCTAATATATCAAAGAAAATTATCCCTCTACAATGATAAGACTACACAGACTATTTAAAAAGATGAGTTTCTTGGCTGTTGGCTAGGATTATATCAGTTCAGTAAGGTTATATCCTTGTTACTTCATCATGACCAGAATCTTTGCTTAAAAGATGTGTATGTGTAAGAAAATAGAAAACCAAATATTACTTAAACTGTTTGTTAAACAATATATATCAAAACACAAGGATTGTGCAGTATAATGAATTAAAAAGCTTTACAATGGTGAAATAGGCCAGAACTGTAATGTGTACTCAAAAATTAATTCAAAGTTGAGTTTAGTTCAGTTCAGTCACTCAGTAGGGTCCAACTATATGCAACCTCATGGACTGCAGGGAAGCCTGTCGATCTGAACTCCTGCAGCTTACTCAAACTCATGTTCAAAGAGTCGGTGATGTCATCCAACGATCTCATTCTGTGTCGTCCTCTTCTCCTCCTGCCCTCAATCTTCCCCAGCATCAGGGTCTTTTCAAATGAGTCAGTTCTTTGCAGCAGGTGCCAGAGTATTGGAGTTTCAGCTTCAACATCAGTCCTTCCAAAGAATATTCAGGACTGATGTCCTTTAGGATGGACTGGTTGGATCTCTTTGTAGTCCAAGGGAATCTCAAGAGTATTCTCTAATACCACAATTCAAAAGCATCAATTCTTCAATGCTCAGCTTTCCTTATAGTCCAACTCTCACATCCATACATGACTACTGGAAAAACCATCACTTTGACTAGATGGATCTTTGTTGGCAAAATAATGGCTCAGCTTTTTAATATGCTGTCTAGGTTGGTCATAACTTTTCTTCCAAGGAGCAAGCGGCTTTTAATTTCATGGCTGCAGTTACCATCTGCAGTGACTTTGGATCCCAGCCCTCCCCCCACCCCACCCCCCACCCCCCCCACCGCCCCAAATAAAGTCTGTCACTGTTTCCATCTTTTCCCCATCTATTTGCCATGAAGTGATGGGACCGGATGCCATGATCTTAGTTTTCTGAATGTTGAGTTTTAAGCCAGCTTTTTCACTCTCCTCTTTCACTTTCATCAAGAGGCTCTTTAGTTCTTCTTCACTTTCTGCCTAAGAGTGGTGTCATCTGCATAACTGAGGTTATTGACATTTCTCCCAGCAATCTTGATTCCAGCCTGTGCTTCATTTAGCTCAGCATTTTGCATGATTTACTCTGCATATAAGTTAAATAAGCAGGGTGACAATATACAGCCTTGACATACTCTTTTCCTGATTTGGAACTGGTCTGTTGTTCCGTGTTCTTGTTTCTTGACCTACATACACATTTCTTAGGAGGCAGGTCAGGAGGTCTGGTATTGCCATCTCTTTAAGAATTTTCAGAGTTTGTTGTATTCCACACAGTCAAAGGCTTTGGCATAGTCAATAAAGGGAGTGTAGATGTTTTTCTAGAACTCTCTTGCTTTTTCAATGATCCAGTGGGCATTGGTAGTTTGACCTCTGGTTCTTCTGCCTTTTCTAAGTCAAACTTGAACATCTGGAAGTTTATGCTTTTACATACTGTTGAAGCCTGGCTTGAAGATTTTTGAGGATTACTTAACTAGCATGTGAGATGAATGCAGTTGTGCAGTTGTTTGAACAGTCTTTGGCATTGCCTTTCTTTGAGATTGGAATGAAACTGATCTTTTCCAGTCCTGTGGCCACTGCTGAGTTTTTCAAATTTGCTGGCATATTGAGTGCAGCACTTTCATAGCATCATCTTTTAGGATTTGAAATAGCTCAACTGGAGTTCTATCACCTCCACTAGCTTTGTTCATAGTGATGCTTCCTAAGGCCCACTTGAGTTTGCATTCCAGGATGTCTGACTCTAGGTGAGTGATCACATCATCATGGTCATCTAGGTCATGAAGATCTTTTTTCTATAGTTCTGTGTATTGTTACCACCTCTTCTTAATATCTTCTGCTTCTGTTAGGTTCATACCATTTCTGTCCTTTATTGTGCCCATCTTTGCATGAAATATTCCCTTGGTATCTCTACTTTTATTGAAGAGATTTCTCTCTAGTCTTTCCCCTTTCTATTGTTTTTCTCTATTTCTTTGCATGGATCACTAAAGAAGGCTTCCTTTTCTCTCCTTGCTATTCTTTGGAACTCTGCATTCAAACGAGTATATCTTTCCTTTTCTCCTTTGCCTTTTGGGTCTTTTCTTTTGTCAGCTATTTGTAATGCCTCCTAGGATAACTGTTTTGCCCTTTTGCATCTCTTTGTCTTGGTGATGGTCTTAATCACTGCCTCTTGTACCATGTCAGGAGCCTCCATCCATAGTTTCAGGCACTCTATCTATCAGATCTAATCCCTTGAAGCTATTTCTCACTTCCACTGTATAATCGTAAGGGATTTGATTTAGGTCATACCTGAATGGTCTAGTGGTTCTCCCCACTTTATTCAGTTTAAGTCTGAATTTGGCAATAAAGAGTTCATGGTCTGTGCCACAGTCAGCTCCTGGTCTTTTTTTCCTGACTGTGTAGGGCTTCTCCATCTTTGGCTGCAAAGAATATAATCAATCTGATTTCGGTGTTGACCATTTGGTGATGTCCATGTGTAGAGTCTTCTCTTGTGTTGTTGGAAGAGGATGTTTGCTATGACAAGTGTGTTGTGTTGGCAAAACTCTGTTAGTCTTTGACCTGCTTTGTTTTTTCTCCAAGGCCAAATTTGCCTGTTACTCCAGGTATCACTTTACTTCCTACTTTGCAGTCCAGTCCCCTGTAATGAAAAGGACATCTTTTTTGGGTGTTAGTTCTAGAAGATCTTGTAGGTCTTCATAAAACCATTCAGCTTCAGCTTCTTTAGCATTACTGGTCGGTGCATGGGCTTGGATAAAAGTTGAGTGAATAGGTTAAAACTTTATGTTTCCAAATATGCCCAGTTATAATCTAATAATTCCATGAACAGAGTAATGAATTACTTCTTCTGGTCATCATACTTTAGTGCTAATTGACTTATCAGCTCAACTTCTGTGCCAGGTGACATATAGCTGAGATATGGATACAGAAGGAAGACAAATTTTCTGGAAAGGATTACACAGTTTTATCTAGTTGGAAGTATTAAGGGGCTAGTTTCTTTGGGGCTGGGGGTGGGTGTAGGTATAGAAGAGAGTAACATAAAAGAGAATAAAAAGTATGAAAACAAAAGGTAAGATAATACAACTAGGGATAAATGTTTATTTTACCATTTTTCTACTCTTGGTACTTAAACCAAAATGGAAACAATAAATAATTTCTAGGTCTCTACTTGAAAGGACTGCACCATTCAAAATATAATGCTGTCCTCAAGAGGAAATGAGATTTGAACACAGGTCTGGTACTAGGATGAGGAGAGTTAAGGCACATCATCTAAGCATATGAATATGTATATAGTAGCATAAAATAAATAATAATTTCATTTAATAATACAGTAGGTACCACATGGTAGTACTGAAAGAATTAACCAGGAAATGATGCAAAACTGGGAAGAGGGAGCCATCATTAAGGCCTGGATTCAAGAGGTACAGAACCAATATACAGGGGTCTGGAGGGAGCATCTGTCTGATTTGCCCTGTATTCCTAGGTATGTACCACATTGGATTCAGTTCAGTTCAGTTCAGTCGCTCAGTCGTGTCCAACTCTTTGTGACCCCATGGACTGCAGCACGCCAGGCCTCCCTGTCCATAACCAACTCCCGGGGTTTATCAAAACTTATGTCCATTGAGTCAGTGATGCCATCCAACCATCTCATCCTCTGTTGTCCCCTGCTCCACCGGCCCTCAATCTTTCCCAGCATCAGGGTCTTTTCAAATGAGTCAGCTCTTCGCATCAGGTGGCCAAAGTACTGTAGTTTCAGCTGCCACATCAGTCCTTCCAATGAACACCAAGGACTGATCTCCTTTAGGATGGACTGGTTGGATCTCCTTGCAGTCCAAGGGATTCTTCAACACCACAGTTCAAAAGCATCAATTCTTCTGCATTCAGCTTTCTTTATAGTCCAACTCTCACATCCATACATGACTATTGGAAAAACCATAGCCTTGACTAGATGGGACTTTGTTGGCAAAGTAATGTCTCTCCTTTTTAATATGCTGTCTAGTTTGGTCATAACTTTCCTTCCAAGGAGTAAGCGTCTTTTAATTTCATGGCTGCAGTCACCATCTGCAGTGATTTTGGAGCCCCCAAAAATACAGTCAGCCACTGTTTCCACTGTTTCCCCATCTACTTGCCACGAAGTGATGGGACCAGATGCCATGGTCTTAGTTTTATGAATGTTCAACGTTGGATTACTCTTACTAAAAGAGATTTTTCATTCTCTCTTCTCATAGTAAATAGAAGAGGGCAACTGAAACTCAAGGGACCCCTTTTTTCTTCTCATGACAGCCCTAAGATTCTCAACCTAGCTGGCAAATTCTATAGTACTAATCAGAGGGCTGGCCCCATAGATCCACAGAATAAATACTCTCTAATTACACAGTGAAGCATAAAAAAAAAAACATTTAATTTGGAGATCTTAGCAAGTGGCAACTCTGATACTTCCTAGCAGTATGAATTTGGGTCAGTTGTGTATTGGTTTTGTTTTCCTTATCTGTATAATGGGATTACTAAGTTCAACAAAGGATTAACTGAACTATAAGCATAACTGAGGTAACATGTAAATGTGTCTGATAATTATTAAAAACTCAAATGTTGGCTATAAATTTGAAAGGTGACCATATTGCTATATACAGCTGGAGGCTGACAGCTTTCATTGAGGGAAGTTGTGTGGTATTTAGAAATTGGGTCTTACTGCTCAAGGCAGTTAGATCTGGAAGATCACTGAAATTCTGTTTCTGAGAAGCAACCATCTAGTCACATTCTTTCTAGGTCCTAAAGCACTGATACAAAATATAATACAAAAAGATTAACAGAAAACTTAACTACATTCTTTGCTCATTGTGCATATGCTTATATCTTGGCTGTGTATCAGTTGGTGTCAATGGGTGATGATATTATTAGGCTGGCAAAATTAAAAACAAAAAAAAAGTATCAAGCATTTTATTTAGTCAAATGTATTTGACTTAACAGGAAAACACATCTTATTCAGGGATTCTTTCTACTATACTGATATCAAATTGTCTTTTCTTAATACAATGGTGATAAAAGATAGTAATTATTCAAATTACCTTTCATAGGAAAATGAAAAGTTTTCACTCTATATCAGTTTCCCAGTTTTTTCTATTGTTAATTAATTTTTAAATTAATTAAATTTGAAAGTCTAGAAGTTCCTGACTGTAGCACCGACCAATTAATGGTTTTTATTTTTATTTTTAGCATTGACATTATCACGAACAGTGCTAAGAGGAAACTTTCTGAAAAAAGTATCTGATTGTTCATTGAAAAATGCCAAGTTTTAAAATCCTTACTTGCCTTTCTAAGTATCAAAACCTAACCCCCACCCCCTCAACCTCCCACCCTTAGTTCTGAGGAGGAAAAGATGTGAGAGGAAAGAATAAGCAAGAGTCAGACATTTCTGGGCTCCTGTGGGATCCTACTGACTCAAATATTTAAAAGTGTGGAAGTGGCACAGAGGAAGCTCACTTATTGCTAAGAGGAAAGGTTGCAATTGGGCTTGCACCATCCTCTGCAAGCCTGCTCAGAAGGCTTCTCTGCCCTGACCTAGCTCCAGGCAAGTGGCTGTCAGGCCTGTTTGGGGTAAGCAATACAAAGAAGATAAAACACCACCAGCAGTTTGAATATCAAAACTGCTACTTGAGTTGCCACACTCCCAGCAGAATAATGGCACTCACATTTTAGAGGATTTTCATGGGATGAAATTTTAACAGATATAGTAGAAAAATTGAAGAAAATAACTCTATAAAAGTTTAAAGTCCATGCACAGTGGTAGATTTTAAATCCATTGTAAAGTCTTGGTTTTGACTACCTCTGATTAACTTTCAAAGACATTTCTATTGTAAATTAATAAACAAACTTTTATAAGGACTGGAGATAGTTTCTGACTTAAGAACTTAATCATGAAGTTGTTAATCTTTAAATGATTTGCAAATATAAAAAGCTACTATTTTCTAAAATTTACCAGCAATATTTGTCAAATTCTTATCATTATCTTTTCATTGAATTTGACTTGAAAAGTAATTTTTATTTGCAAATGTCAATTCTGAGTGTTATGGTGAGTTGTATCAGACCTGTTATTCAGACATATTCACATTAAGTTAAGAGAAACAAAGAGAACCTAGAAACTCTGAAATCTCACAAGATTAATCTGTTATCAGAACCAAGAACATATATGTAAAAGTTTGGTTTGCTCAAACTATTTCAAGCCCCACTCATAATCCTAGACACTTATTTAATCTGAACATATACTTATGTCACGCGAGTGCATGTTCCTAGGTTCTTTGTCTCATCAAAACAAAGATTTGGAGCAACGGACATTAAAGCCCTCGGCGCCTCACAGCTCTCGGGTCTTGGACAAACTGTGTTACAGCTCTTAGGTAAATCAGTATTACAGCTCCATTTTATTTAGAAGATAGCAGGAGAATCCAAGACTCGAAGAGAAGAGAGTGGAGGAGTCTGTGGGGAGGGAGAAAGAGAGAGAGAGAAAGAGAGAGAGAGAGCGTGCATGCACGCAGGAGAGAGAGTCCGTGAGAAAGCGCTTTGGCTCCTCCTTTTATGTTTTTTCCTCCACCTGGACCTGCCCTATGCAAATTGGGCTTAGCCAGGAGTGCTGTTTGTTCTGCCTGAAGTCTTCACTCTGGTCCTCTGACCTTCCTTTGACCTTCCTTGTCTTTTAGCCACCGCCATTTTGGACTCCTTTTCCCTATTCTACCTACTTAACACTTACAAGAGAATTTGCTAAATAACCTCGTGTCAATAAGTGATGGGAATAGTTGCAATAATACAAATAGACTCGACAATAGCAATGATAACATATATTCCCTAGAGAACATGGTGGCATTTATGTTCTTTGATTAAGATTTGACATTTTACCTCCCAGGAGAGCATCCCACTCTTTGACCTCTTCTTCTGGGTTAAGAATTATTAATTGCTCATGCTCTGATTCTGTTTATTTGTTAGAAAAAACAGAAAGGAGTTCCACCTCTTTCCCATTTTTATGCATCCTTTGTGACTGGCTAAGCTATATTAGGTTATATATAAAATATATATATATATGTATTTATGTATATTAGGATAAGTATATATGCCAAGAGAACACACCAGTCATAACAAACACCCTCTTCCAACAACGCAAGAGAAGACGACACATGGACATCACCAGATGGTCAACACCAAAATCAGATTGATTGTATTCTTTGCAGCCAAAGATGGAGAAGTTCTATACAGTCAGTAAAACAAGACCAGGAGCTGACTGTGGCACAGACCATGAACTCCTTATTGCCAAATTCAGACATAAATTGAAGAAAGTAGGGAAAACCACTAGACCATTCAGGTATGACCAAAATCAAATCCCTAAAGATTATACAGTGGAAGTGAGAAATAGATTCAAGGGATTGGATCTGATAGAGTGCCTGAAGAACCATGGACGGAGGTTTGTGACACTGTACAGCAGTCAGGGATCAAGACCATCCCAAAGGAAAAGAAATGCAAAAAGGGAAATGGTTGTCTGAGGAGGCCTTACAAATAGCTGTTAAAAGAAAAGCAAAAGACAAAGGAGAGAAGAAACTATATACCCATTTGAATGCAGAGTTCCAAAGAATAGCAAGGAGAGATAAGAAAGCCTTCCTCAATGATAGGTGGAAAGAAATAGAGGAAAATGATAGAATGGGAATACGAAGGGAACATTTCATGCCAAGATGGGCACGATAAAGGACAGAAACGGTATGGACCATTCTGTTGGTATGGACCAACAGAAGCAGAAGATATTCGGAAGAGGTGGCAAGGATACACAGAAGAGTTATACCAAAAATATCTTCATGACCCAGATAACCATGATGGTGTGGTCACTCACCTAGAGCCAGACATCCTGGAATGTGAAGTCAAGTGGGCATTAGGAAGCATCACTACGAAGAAAGCTAGTGGAAGTGATGACATTCCAGCTGAGCTATTTCAAATCTTAAAAGATGATGCTGTGAAAGTGCTGCACTCAATATACAAGCAAATTTGGAAAACTCAGCAGTGGCCACAGGATTTGAAAAGGTCAGTTTTCATTTCAATACCAAAGAAAGGCAATGCCAAAGAATGCTCAAACTACTGCACAATTGCACTCATGTCACATGCTAGTAAAGTATTGCTCAAAATTCTCCAAGCCAGGCTTCAACAGTATATGAACCGTGAACTTCCAGATGTTCAAGCTGAGTTTAGAAAAGGCAGGGGAACCAGAGATAAAATTGCCAACATCCATTGGATCATCAAAAAAGCAAGAGAGTTCAAGAAAAACATCTAATTCTGCTTTATTGACTATGCCAAAGAAAGCCCTTGACTGTGTGGACCACAACAAACTGTGGAAAATTCTGAAAGAGATGGGAATGCCAGACCACCTGACCTGCCTCCTGAGAAACCTGTATGCAGGTCAGGAAGCAACAATTAGAACTGAACATAGAACAACAGACTGGTTCCAAATAGGGAAAGGAGTAGGTCAAGCTATATATTGTCACCCTGCTTATTTAACTTATATGCAGAGTAAATCATGCAAAATGCCCTGCTGAAGGAAGCACAAGCTGGAATCAAGACTGCCTGGAGAAATATCAATAACCTCAGATATGCAAATGACCCCACCCATATGGTAGAAAGCAAAGAAGAACTAAAGAGCCGCTTGATGAAAGTGAAAGAGAAGAGTGAAAAGTTGGCTTAAAACTCAACATTCAGAAACCTAAGATCATGGCATCTGGTCCCATCACTTCATGGGAAATAGATGGGGAAACAGTGAGAGAGTTTGTTTTCTTTGGCTCCAAAATCACTGCAGACGATGACTGCAGCCATGAAATTAAAAGATGCTTACTCCTTGGAAGAAAAGTTACGACCAAACTAGACAGCATATTAAAAAGCAGAGACATTACTTTGCCAACAAAGGTCCGTCTAGTGAAAGCTATGGTTTTCCATGTAGTCATGTATGGATGTGAGAGTTGGACTACAAAGAAAGCTGAGAGCCGAAGAACTGATGCCTTTGAACTGTGATATTGGGTAAGACTCTTGAGAGTCCCTTGCAATGCAAGGAGATCCAACCAGTCCATCCTATAGGAAATCAGTCCTGAATATTCATCTAAAGGACTGATGCTGAAGCTGAAACTCCAATACTGTGGCCACCTGCTGCAAGCAGTTGACTCATTTGAAAAGACTCTGATGCCTGGAAAGATTGAAGGTGGGAGGAGAAGGGGACAACAGAGGATGAAATGGTTGGATGGCATCACTGACTCAATGGACATGAGTTTGAGTAAACTATGAGAGTTGGTGATGAATAGGGAGACCTGGCATGCTGCAGTCCATGGGGTCGAAAAGAATTGGACGCGACTGAGCCACTGAACTGAACTGAACCAATATTAAAGTGGTTACAATGTGTAACAGAACACCATTCATGCATGCACCTGTATTCCTCAGGTTTATTTTGACAGTGGGTATGTGTGTGTGTATGTGTGTGTGTTTGAAGGGAAGATAATAAATACAGCCATGTATATTTTGACACAATATTGAATGTCATAAAGCAAAATTTAATATTTTTCTTCTTTAAAGCCAGAAAAAAAGACCATTCATCAATGAATCTATTAAAATTAAATTGACTAGAGGAATATGTTCATTTTCTTTAACTTTTATTTTGTATCTTGATGTTTAAAATTATTCTTAAATTTTTCCCTGATCCTCATTTTATGTCTGTAAGTTTTTGATTGACTAAATTTAGTTTTTTTTTTTTTGTTGAAATATAACTCTGCAATTTTTAAAGATAGCCTTACCAGTCAGAGTGGATCTTCAGGTGTATGTGTGTGGAAACTGGGAAAACGTGGCACATACATCTTTAATATCTCTCCTGCCTTTAGATTTATGGCAAAATCCTTTAAACATAGTATTAGGTTTTTATAATATCATTGGGAAATTGAAAAATTAAAATTTTAAAATAATTTTTGTCAAAACTAGATCATTATAGTCTAAAGAATATATTTGGATTCATGCTACATCAAAACACAGGACAGGCATGGCTATTCAGGTGTTGTTCCTGATCAAGTCATGCAGGTAACATTTTTGTTTCTAGACTTTCAGACAAGAAGTTTCAGAGAATGAATATATAGTTTACCTTAAATTAATTTCCTTTGAAATCAATATATGTTATTGATATTAAAGGGATATATAGACTGTATTAATGTACTGGATTTGAATGGACCATTCTAAGAATGAGTAATATATTTGTATATAAGGACGTGTGTGTGTATACACACCCATTTTTAATATCTAATAAAAAAGAATTCATGGGTCTATATTCAAACCTGAGTACACATATTCATATTTTATGATCAAGCACAGTTCTGACATCACTGACACTTTGCATTGGAATAGGACAAGCTGGTGTCACCAAACAGGAAAATTAATTCATTCAATCCTTAGTACACTCATGGAAGCCATACAATTCATTATAAGCATATTGCCAGTAGAAAGACAAACAACATGTTTATTCTGTTAGATCTAAATCATAGCAGGGAGCTGGGCTGGTGGAAATATAGTGCATCCAGCCTTAAGCATTCTGAGTTGTATTCATGAATGACTTACAATATGCCTGGGTTCCACTCCAGTTCCTTATAATTTACACTGGGTTATTATACATTGTGCTTCTTCCCAAATCAGCTGTATCCATAAGAGACTCATGCATTATGGAGCCAGGGGAACACTCAGGACCAGCCGAAGAATGCTCTGTCCACTGGGGAAATGGCAAAATAAAAACCACTCCCTATATAAATGCACAAAGAATGCTAGTCCCTAAACATCAGATATTTCTGAAACCCCACCTAAGAAAAGTCTAATGTCTGGTCTCAAGAAGTGTGTGACTGGCAGTTTGGAGTAGATAATTTTAGCTGTCATCAAGTTGGGGAGCCTAGCTGGTTAAATCTTTTGCAAGTCTATTGCTTTTCCAAACATTCCTCAGAGTATCTAACACACAAACATACTTTATTGAGCAACAACAAAGGTTGTTTTCCACCCACCCTACTACCTTATTCAGACTAATACAAGAATTAAGACCAATGAAGGGGAAAAGACCAAAGAAAGGGAAAAAGTAAAACCCTAGGTGTTTAAAGTTCTTTTCTCAGACAAGATTATTTTTTTAAGTTTTTAATTTGTAGCATGCCTTCATGGATACCCTACTTTTAAATTTCAGTACAGCATTAGTAGTACTTTCTACTTTAAAAATAGATAGCCGATGGGAATTTGCTGTATGACTCAGGGAACTCAAACTGGGGTTCTGTAACAACCTAGAGGAGTAGGATGGGGAGAGAGATGGGAGGGAGGGGATATATGTATACCTATGGATAATTCTTATTTGTGTCTGTCAGAAACCAAAGAATTTTGTTGCTTGACCTGAGGCCAAACTATGGTGGAGGTAATGACCTAAATCAAATGCCTTACAATTATACAGTGGAAGTGACAAATAGATTCAAGGGATTAGATCTGATAGACAGAGTGCCTGAAGAACTATGGATGGAGGTTCGTGACATTGTACAGGAGGTAGGAATCAAGACCATCCCCAAGAAAAAGAAATGCAAAAGGGCAAAATGGTTGAATGACAAGGACTTACAAATAGCTGAGAAAAGAAGAGAAGTGAAAAGCAAAGGAGAAAAGGAAAGATACCCATTTGAATGAAGAGTTCCAAAGAATAACAAGGAGAGATAAGAAAACTTCTTCACTGATCAATGCAAAGAAATAGAGGAAAAAATATTGGGAAAGACTAGAGATCTCGTCAAGAATATTAGAGATACCAAGGGAACATTTCATGCAAAGATGAGCACAATAAAGGACAGAAAAAGTATGGACCTAACAGAAACAGATGTTCAGAAGAGGTGGCAAGAATACACAGAAGAACTATACAAAAAAGATCTTCATGACCCAGATGACCATGATGGTATGATCACTCACCTAGAGCCAGACATCCTGGAATGTGAAGTCAAGTGTAGGTGATAGAATTCCAGTTGAGCTATTTCAAATCCTAAAAGATGATCCTATGAAAATGCTGCACTCAATATGCCAGCAAATCTGGAAAACTCAGCAGTGTCCACAGGACTGGAAAAGGTCAGTTTCATTCTAGTTCCAAAGAAAGGCAATGCCAAAGACTGTTCAAACTATGCACAATTGCACTCATCTCACATGCTAGCAAAGCAATGCTAAAAATTCTCCAAGCCAGACTTCAACAGTATGTGAACTGTGAACTTTCAGATGTTCAAGCTGGATTTAGGAAAGGCAGAGGAACCAGAGATCAAATTGCCAACATCCGTTAGATCATCAAAAAAGCAAGAGCTCCAGAAAAACATCTACTTTTGCTTTATTGACTATGCCAAAGCCTTTGACTTTGTGGACCACAACAAACTGTGGAAAATTCTGAAAGAGATGGGAATGCCAGACCACCTGACCTGCCTCCTGAGAAATCTGTATGCAGGTCAAGAAGCAACAGAACTGAACATAGAACAACAGACTGGTTCCAAATAGGGAAAAGAGTACATCAAGGCTACATATTTTCTCCCTGCTATTTAACTTATATGCAGTGTACATCATAAGAAATCCTGGGCTGGAGGAAGCACAAGCTGGAATCAAGATTGCTGGGAGAAATATCAATAACCTCAGATATGCAGATGACACCACCCTTATGGCAGAAAGTGAAGAAGAACTAAAGAGCCTCTTGATGAAAGTGAAAGAGGAGAGTGAAAAAGTTGGCTTAAAACAAAACATTCAGAAAAATAAGATCATGGCATCTAGTCTCATCACTTCATGGCAAAAGATGGGGAAACAATGGAAACAGTGGCAGACTTTATTGGGGGGGGGGACTCCAAAATCACTGCAGATGGTTACTGCAGCCATGAAATTAAAAGATGCTTGCTCCTTGGAAGAAAAGCTATGGCCAACCTAGACAGCATATTAAAAAGCAGAGATATTATTTTACCAACAAAGGTCGATCTAGTCAAGCTATAATTTTTCCGGTAGTCATATATGAATGTGAAAGTTGGACTATAAAGAAAGATAAGCACTGAAGAATTGATGCTTTTGAACTGTGGTGTTGGAGAGGACTCTTGAGATTCCCTTCGACTGCAAGGAGATCCAACCAGTCCATCCTAAAGGAAATCAGTCCTGAATATTCATTGGAAGGACTGATGCTGAAGCTGAAACTCCAATACTTTAGCCACCTGCTGCGAAGAACTGACTCATTTGAAAAGACCGTGATGCTGGGAAAGATTGAAGGTGAGAGGAGAAGGGGATGACAGAAGATGAGATGGTTGGATGGCATTACCGACTCGATGGACATGAGTCTGAGTAGACTCTGGGAGTTGGTGATAGATAGGGAAGCCTGGGTGTTTCAGTCCATGGGGTCGCAAAGAGTCAGACACCTGAGCGACTAAACTGACTGAAACAATTCTGTAAAGGAATTATCCTTCAATTAATAATAAATAAAAATAGAAAACTATATTGTTAAGCCTATATGAAAGGATGATTTAAGTTCTATATGAGACTAGACTAACAAGTTTAATAGTGAAATATTCAATTAATACTGTTCTAATATATGAGCATTTTTTTAGCAAACATTTTTAATGGAAACTAGATATATGCTCTAATAATAGTTTTATGTATTTTTCTCACTATTGTATTGCTAGTAACTAGACCATAGGAGACATCCAATGCATATTGTTAAATGCGGGTAAGAAATCTATGGTTTAGTGACATGTCAGAGAGATAACACAGCTTTGAACAGGTGGTATGTTTATCACAGTGGAGTTTATTTCTCTATGTATGTATGCTCAGAAATCCAGAGGATAAGACGTTAAGCAAGTTTTAATAAAGGGTGTACTAATATCTGTTCTGATCTTTGTCTGTGGCCAGAACAGGGTCAAAGGGGTCTTCAGGGATGTATTTGGTTACGAATATCAGAAAACTCCCACAGTGACCCTAACAGACCTGGTTTTGTCTTCTGCAGCAACAAGTTTTGGAGTAGGTAGAACAAGGTAGGTGTGGTAGCTCAATAATGCTACCAGGAACTTCAATTCTTTCCATCTTTCTGTCCTGCCAAACATAACTTGTGGGCTCTTGCTCTCAAGCTTGGCATCCCACGATTGCAAGAAAGATACCTGCTGCCATGTCTTAAGCTAATATTTCATCAGGCAAAATGGAAAGACAGAGGGAACGGGGAGTTGGG